>NC_080045.1:63115944-63457456 GCF_012489685.1 Lotus japonicus
TCTTCTGCTTAATTTCTTGTCTTTGGACTCTTTTCCCCAAGCTGGTCCCAAGCTTGGTGTTCTTAATCCCTTTGTTCGTTTTTATGTCATTTTGATGTTTAAATATTGTTAATTTACTAACAACAAATTTATCTTTACACCATGTTTTGATTAGCACAAAGAGAGATTAAATAACACAAAATGAAATAATACTATAATAAATGAAACGATAGGTGGCTAATGGTAAAACAATCAAACAAAACTTGTGTTAATAGTGGAAAACATTGCTGAAAAAGAAAATCTCCCTTTAATATGAGATTTTATGAATGATCAATGTTTGGGTTAAATATGTTTTTAGTCTGAATAAAATATATTGGAATTGGATTTAGTGCCCAAAAAAATTGATACGTTTTATTCTCTAAAATATGTGAAATTAGTCCTACTGATGTATTTTTTGGCGGTTTAAACAACTACTAACTTATTTTATGGCGGATATAAAATACACACTACAAAGATCAATCTCTAAATAAATGCTTAAGAACTTCAAATATTTATCAAGTGTGCTAAAATGCGTTGGACGTTGTCGGTAAAAAAAGACTTTTTATATTGAAAATATTTTCTTTCATGAAAGAAAAATGAAGCATGCTCTTATACTTTTTATTTTATTTTTTGAATGAATGCTCTTATATTCAATATGGATAAACAATCAAATTCGTTAAGAAATTAAGAGATATAAAGTATTTAAGAAAAAAGTTATATTTAACATATAGATAATTTAAATATGCTAACAATTTCCTAGCAAAGGTAAGGGGCAGAGAGAGGCTTGGCACTTGTTTTCAATTGGTTCACCTCACCTCATGGGATGCTTCCCTCACAGCTAGGATTGCCATTTGCCACATCAATTTTTTGTCAACAGATTGCCACATCTTAGCAACCATTCCACATTTCCACTCTATAATTTGGGCCACGTGAATATACAGGCCCATCGACGTGGATTGGAATCTGACCAAAAATATATTTCTTCTACTAAGGCCCTTTTGACCACCTTCAAATGCCCACTTTCCTTCAATTTCCTCTCCCCACTTAGATAAGTCTATACCCCTCTGGCCCATAAAACTTAACTATCGCCTAATCTGTTGCACATTCAAAACTAGAAGATTGCTTAGTATTAATGTCTCCATACATAAAATTTGACTCATCCCTGAATCAACAACTCTATTGGTCAAAATTTGGAAATACATCATTGCATGGCATGATGGCCCCCTCGATCGAAGCCAATCAATCAGCCCCACCCCTTCCACATCAACACATTGATAATTGATTTTCTCTGTAAACAATTAAACATCCGTTTCTTTTTAATTATTTGGGACGTATGACTTGGTCCTAACTCCTAAGCAATATCCAGCCTCTAAAGTTTATCAGACTGTGGCCTCCTCTATTTTGAAATTTTGATAAGATTATGATATGATTATCCGTTTCATGAAACGGTTTTGGACAGGCAACTGATTTCTCTGAATTAAGTATTTCCATTAATCAAATATGTTCAGTTTTCAGTTTTCAATTCCATTATTATATCAGGTGTCTTTATTACAGATTTACAGTTATAGATAGAACAGTTACTAAAATTCTCTAGCTAGCTAGAGAATTTGGTAATGGTAATGGCTAAGTCGGAAGTGATATTGTGATATTGTGATTCATAAAATCATAGTCATATTTAATATGTGCGTGTCACAACAATACGAATTTAGTTCTTGTCTATCCCACATGATATGTTCATGTCAAACATCAGGACCCTTCATTAGTTTTAATAATATCCTCTTCCAGTAGTTACTACTATGATCTCCCTAGTTTCCCCTTTTCACGTTCCCTGCCACACTGTTAGGCAGGGGCGTATCCAGGATTTGTTTGTTGGGAGGCGAAATATAAAATTAAAAAAAATTCATTGAATATTATATAAACCTTAAATAATAACAAATTATTTAACGGCTTAATCCAGTTTTTGGTTCCTAACCTTTGTTATAGATAAGACTTTAGTCCCTCGCCGGAGTAAAGGTGAGGATTGGTCCCCAGTTTTTGGTAAAATGATTGACTTTGGTCCTTCCGGCCGGTTGGGTCAACGCTGGAGCTCCGAGAAGCTCATGTGGTATTGCCACGTCATTTAATGAGCTTAGGTGGTTTTTTTCTTTCTTTTTCATTTAAATACAACTCTTCGTTCTTTCGTAGTACTAAATTTATCTATTATTGTATCAATGGAGATTTTTTCAGCAATTTCTCTCTTGATATATACAACCAATAAATTTATGAGAAGATCATCTTCGATTTTGTTGCAAATATGAAGTCTTAACAACTTTCATTACCGAAAAAGACCGCTTTGTAGATGCTGTTGAAACAGGGGATGTCAAAACAAGATGTATCAATGTATCAACTAACTTCCAGTACGACTCGGATAAACTGAATTTTTTTCCTAAATTAGGATCTCGAGAAACATCTGAATGATAATGTCTCAGTTGGAACGACAAATGATTTAAATTTTTCCTTACGAGGATTTAAAGCTGGACTAAGTATGAGAAGTTCAACTAACTCTGCATTAAATCTTCTATTTAATTCAGATAGCTGCAAATCAGTTGCAGCATAGAATACATATATTCTATAATTATGTTCCATATCTCCATCTTGTTTCTTATGACAACCATTACCCATAAAATAAGGGGCTTTCATGTCAGGAACTTCAACTTGATGAGTATCACAAAATGTTATAACATTTTCTATATAAAAATACCTATAGTCGGTGAAAATTTCAAAATTCTTGAGAAGGTGATGACCCCTATCTGTCCCTCCCTAGATACGCCCATGCTATTAGGATACCATCTCTGTCGGCAGAGAAATTGATATTGGGGAAAGACCCATTGTTGGTGAAAACCAACCGGCAAAAGTCCAAAAATTAAAATCACAAGAACCATGATCTGATTGTAGAATAAGTGACGGAAACAAACAATTCTTCAAACGCACAAATAAATTTCCGGCAGATTAGTTTTTCAACAGAGAGAGGAAGGTGCAAAAAGCATATCTGAGAACGTGAAAGGGTAAACTCTGCTATGTTCTAACAATGGACAATGGTGATGAGCATTTAATGACAAATTAACAAGAATCAGAACCAAATCAGAATCATTAATTTGACCGCATCATATCCTTTAATTTGACTATTTAAAACTTTCAAATACGGAGTATGTTTTTTTTTTTTATAAGCAACTTTCAAATATGTAATAATAACGGAAAAAGATAATCCTAGTAATAATGAAAGAGAGATTGAGAACTAATATATAAACTGGAATTAGCCTAAACATTCCAACACATCTGAAAATGTAGGAAGCCATCATGACATTGGTTGCAAGAGAGAGTCCAACTGCAAATGTGATATTTGCATGGAAAGTATCAATGCAACCATTGATCTTATTGGCATCCACAAAAGCCCTATCATGTCCACACCCCGTTTCAAGAGAGATGTCAGCTGCAAATGTGATATTTGCATGGAAAGTATCAACGCAACTATCGATCTCATGTCCATCCGTAAAAGCTCTATCATGTCCCGCCCCGCAATATATTCATCAAAATTGGCAAGGTTCACGGATCTCTTGCTCGTGCCGGGAAAGTGAGAGGCCTGTTGGAGAAAACGGGAACAAGAATCTCAAGAGTAAATGATGCAGTAACAGAGAGAGAGAGAGTAAAAGTGGGAGTAATTTTATTTCTGATATCCTGTGTATTCTATATACATCATGACTACTTATAGTCAATGCTAAAACCCAAAGCTTAATAGCAATTAATACCCACTAATCACACAACATTAATTGCTAATCCTAAGACTTAATTTGCATTACTTCTAACACTCCCCCATAATGCAAAATAGCTGATAGTAAAGACAGTAAAAAAACAGCATTTACATGCTTAAAAAAACCTGCCAATCCTATCCACTACTTCACCAACTCAACTTTGAGATGTTCTAACAAGTAGAAGTAACACCAATCAATCTTCTCAGCTCCTTGAATCTGTCAGCCCGTAAAGGCTTGGTCATGATGTCTGCCAGTTGTAACTCAGTTCTACAATGACTAATCTTCACCTTCCCCTTGCTTACTTGGTCTCTAAGGAAATGATACTTGATTTCTATGTGCTTGCTGCGGCCATGTGCCACAGGGTTCTTGGACAAATCAATAGCAGATCTATTATCTACTAGTAGCTCCACATAGTCTCCAATATCAATTTTCAGCTCAAGGAGTAAGGTATGAAGCCATAAGGCTTGACATGCTGCTGAACAAGCAGAAATATATTCTGCTTCACATGTTGAGAGAGCAACCACTGACTGTTTCTTGGAGCACCAAGAAATTGGAGCACCTACAAAGGTAAAGACATACCCCATGGTACTCTTTCGATCCACTAAATCTCCACACCAATCAGAGTCTGAATAAGCTACGAGTTGTAGCTTGACCTTCTCATCCTGATGAGGAAATAAAATGCCATAGGATAGTGTTCCCTTGAGATACCTCATGATCTTCTTGGCTGCCACTAGGTGAGAATGCCTTGGTTCACTCATAAACCTACTTATCATACCAACACTGAATGAAATTTCAGGTCTAGTATGGCAAATAAACCTTAGACTCCCCACCATTTTCCTATACATAGTAGCATCAGTCAAAGGTTCATTCTCACATTTGTCAAGCTTTAGATTTACCTCAGCTGGAATGTCTGATCCATTGATGTCCCACATTTTAAATCTCTTGAGCACTTCCATCACATATTTTCTCTGATGCATAAACATGCCCTTCTCAGTTTGTACAAACTCCATTCCCAGAAAATATGACAAGTTGCCCAGATCAGTCATCTCAAATTCCTTCTTTAATTGGCTCTTCAAGCTTTCAATATCTGAGGAGTTATTTCCTGTGATGAGTAAATCATCTACATATAAGCAAAGAAATAAAACTCCTTGATCAGAAAGTCCCTTGAAATAGAGACCATGTTCAACAGAACATTTCAGAAATCCTGTCTTGATGAGGAAGGAATCAATCCTCTTGTTCCAAGCTCGAGGAGCTTGTTTGAGGCCATAAAGAGCCTTCTTCAGCTTGAGAACTTTCTCTTCACTTCCCTTCACAACAAAGCCTGGAGGTTGTACTATGAATACTTCTTCTTCTAGTGGACCATTGAGAAAAGCTGATTTTACATCCAGCTGCCACAATGTCCATTTCTTCTAGTTTGCCAATGCAACCAATAGTCTCACTGTTTCAAGTCTTGCAACAGGTGCAAAGACCTCTGAATAGTCAAGACCCTCTGTTTGCATAAATCCCTTTGCAACTAATCTGGCTTTGTGTTTAGCTATGGTTCCATCAGGTTTAAGTTTTACCTTAAAGACCCATTTAACTGAGATAGGAACCTTGTTGATAGGTAGTGTCACGAGTTCCCATGTATCATTCTTCTCAATAGACCTCAGTTCCTCCTTCATGGCTTCTAACCAAACTTGTTGTGAGTGAGCTTCTTCAAAACTCACTGGTTCTGTGTCAGCTAATAATGCCATATGTTGAACAAGATCTCCCTCCTCATTAATAGTGTCATCTCTGAACAACTGAAAATCTCTGAGATGCGAAGGAAGACTTCTAATTCTTGATGGTCTATTGTTCAAGGATGATGGAGTGATTGGTGAATTCACTTGAGGTGGTATTGGAGCTTGGTCTTGAACCTCAGCTGGAATTTCCTGTAAGTCAGTGTGCACTAAATCTCTTTCTTCCCAGTCAAGCAACACCTTGGTCATGGTTGGTGATTGTTCTTTCAAGTCCTTCTATGAGCTTGCCTCATCAAAGTATACATCTCTACTAAATAACACTTGTTTAGTCTCGGGATTGTATAACTTGTAGGACCCTGTAGAATTATATCCCACAAACACTAGGGCTTCACTCTTATCATCCAACTTCTGTCTTCTTTGATCTGGGATGTGCCTATAGCATAGAGATCCAAAAATTCTCAGATGGTTTACAGAAGGTTTGATCCCTGACCAAGCTTCTTCTGGAACCTTGGATTGAAGTCTCTTTGTGGGGCACCTATTGAGAACATAAACTGCTGTGGACACTGCCTCACCCCAGAAGCTATGAGGTAGTGATTTAGTCTTCAACATGCTCCTAACCATATTCAATATGGTTCTGTTTCTTCTTTCTGCAATCCCATTATGTTGGGGGGTATATGGTGCTGTTATTTCATGTATAATGCCTTGATCCTTGCAGAAACTTTCCATTTCACTTGAAGTAAATTCTCCACCACCATCAGTCCTTAGAACTTTGATTGACTTCTCAGATTGTTTCTCTACCAGAGTTTTAAACTCTTTGAAGATAGAGAAAACTTCACTCTTCAGCTTAATGAGATACACCCACACTTTTATGCTCCAATCATCAACAAAGGATACAAAATATTTGCTTCCACCAAAAGATGGAACTGAAAATGGACCACACACATCAGAGTATACTACATCCAATAATCCATTTGCTTTTGAGGGTGTATAGTCACTAAATGAAGTTCTCGGTTGCTTGCTGATCAAGCAACAGTCACACACCTTGTTTGGTAATGTAATGTGAGGGAGGCCAGTTACTAGCTTTTTGGTTTGTATCATGCTGAGATCTTTGAAATTCAAGTGTCCAAACCTCCAATGCCATAGCCAGGAATCCTCAGCCAGAACTGAAGCATTTAGACACTGAGATTCAAAAGCCTTGAGTTGCACATTAAATGTCCTATTCGGAGACAGTTTAGTTCTCAATAGCTTCCTCCCTGAAGGATCAAAGATTTCCAGGAACCTTTTCCTCATGCTAATATCAAAATCCTTCTCAACTAACTGCCCCAAACTGATCAGATTGCTAGTCATGCTAGGAACATACCAAACTTCAGCTAGCAATACTTGTTGACCCTTTTTATCACTAAACATTACATCACCCATACCCTCAGCATGCAGCACTCTACCATCAGCAAATCTAACACTACTTTTTCTATTCTCATCAAAATTTATTAACCAATCTCTATGTCCAGTCATGTGGTTTGAGCAGCCAGAGTCTAAACACCATCTATCATCACCATCTAGTACATTACTAGTTACCATCATCAACAAGAGTGGTGTTTCAGTGGAAGTTACCTCACGGTCTTCTCTTGCCAGATTTGCTTCATCATGTTGCTTGTCCTTGTGAGCTTAACCTTGACCAGGAGGTGCTTTGCATTCAGATGAGAAGTGACCAATTTTGCCACAATTGAAACATTTGATACGTTTCCTATCAAATTTTCTTTTGCCTCCACGCCAGTTGCTGGAGCTACCCCTTTTGTCAGAATCTTCATCAGGGTTGTGTTCAGCCTTGTCCTGATCCTGATTCTTCAAGTTGCTATTCTTGGAATCATACTTGGTATCTTTACCCTTACCACGACCACTCTTGTATCCACCCCTGAAACTACCCCCTTTCTTGGAAGTCTGGGCCTGCAGTGCTTGATCCTGAGGCTTGTCAGTGGACCTCTCCATGAGCCTCTGCTCATGTGCTTCAAGAGAACCTTGAAGATCCTCTATTTTCAGAGTGTCGAGCTTTCTTGATTCTTCAATTGCAACAACAATATGATCGAATTTTGGGGTTAAAGTTCGCAGAATCTTCTCCACGATAATCTGATCCATCATTACCTCTCCATTGGCCTTCATGGCGTTCGTATGTGTGATCACCCGATTGAAAAATTGAGCAATCTTCTCGTTCGATTCCATCTGCATCAGCTCGTATTGTCTTCTCATCGTTTGCAAGCGAACTTTCTTCAATTGCTCAGCCCCTTCGTTGCATGTATCCAGAATCGTCCATGCTTCCTTTGAAGATTTAGCCGTTGAAATCTTCTCGAAGTGAGCTTCATCAACACCTTGATGAAGAAGACAAGTAGCTTTGAAATCTTTCCGTTTATTCTCCTTGTGCGCAGCGGTTTGTGCCTCAGTGGGTGCTTCTCCAAGAACAGGGAACCCATTCTCAACAATTTCCAGAACTTCTTGGAAACCCATAATCTCCTTCATCTGAACGCTCCACCTCTTCCAGTTTTTCCCATTGAGAACCGGAAGGTTCATCGGAATGCCTGTGTTCGTCGATGTCATCGCTTTATTGCGAATCCAGAATCAAGAACAACCCAGAAGCAAAACGAATCAAAAAGAAGACGACGCGGTGGTAGCCACCGTGATGAACGCCGGAGCGAGACGATGCACTCAGTCACAGGTCGAGGACGGTGGCTCTGAATACTAGTTTGTTGGAGAAAACGGGAACAAGAATCTCAAGAGTAAATGATGCAGTAACAGAGAGAGAGAGAGAGTAAAAGTGGGAGTAATTTTATTTCTGATATCCTGTGTATTCTATATACATCATGACTACTTATAGTCAATGCTAAAACCCAAAGCTTAATAGCAATTAATACCCACTAATCACACAACATTAATTGCTAACCCTAAGACTTAATTTGCATTACTTCTAACAAGGCCAAACTCCCAAAGTGGCCAAGCAGGACAAGAAGAAGAAGCCATGTGGCCGTGCATGCAAAACAACCGCCGATTCGTCACCGCCGTGGTGGGATTTGGAAAGAAGCGTGGACCTAACTCTCATCATAGAAGTGAGGAAGATGCTTGGAGGATAGTTTTTCATTACTTGCGCAATATTTTGATTTAATTTTTTTAGTGATATCAAGACTCAAAATCTTCATTAATAATCAAAAAAGTGATTGAAGGATAAAAAATGCGGTTCATCACCATCCTAAACAAGAAAATTATTCTGCTCATGAGTTACAAGGAAACTAAAATATTTAGCTCGCATAATGCAACCGCCTTCTAGTCACAAACACTATTGGCAACGAGGGAAACTGAGAATCTCATATAGTGGGTACATAAAGACTCTAACTCTCGCACCCATGGATTAATTTATGAACTGAAAGTAATTAAGATACTTCGTACTATATATGGTTGAGTGAACCAGTTTTTGCTAGTTAATATTTGATATATAATATGATTGTGTAAGAGTTTCATTTTCAAAAAAAAAATGTATCAACGCAACCATCGATCAATGTCCATCCGTAAAAGCTCTATCATATCCACACCTCATATCCCACCCACCCTTCCTGACACTAGGGTGGAAATGCATGGATCACAAAAAGTATCAGCAGTGGAGGTGCAAATTGAAGAGTACAGAGTTATTCAGATAAGCAGAGAATGAGGCATCCGAAAAGAAGACAAGAACGATACAAACTATGTTATTGTTCTGGTTCTCGTTTGAAAGTTATATATTTTTCTTAGACAACCCCATAAAAAATATAAACAAAAATTGAGTTTATGATGGAGAAAATTAAGGGAACCTGAATTTAAAAATATCAGGTTGTTCGAATTTGAGAGATTTTTTTTAACATTTTGCTTTAAGGGATGAGAGAGAATGTAGAAATATAAAATTGTAAAATTGAAATAATTAAAAAGTGATGATGTGGCTAATACTGAGAGTGAGTTTTTACTTATAGTTCCTCTCTGATCAAAATGAGGTCTCTCATTTATTATTATTATATAACATGGTGGATGAACATTATTAGCAAAATTAGTCCCTCACATTTACACACTTTTCCATTTTAGTCCAAAATGGGGATTATTTTTGCAAAAAATTAAGTAATTTAGAGGACCAAAAGTGCTAATTTTTAAATTGGAGACCAAAAGTGTAAATTTGTGATGCATGATAGACCAACAGTGCTATTAGGCCTTAGCCTTCTAATAATGATGATGAGGTGAATGTGGAGAGTGATTGTAATAGTAGAGGTGTAGAGCAGAAGTTGCTATTGATTCCGTCAAAAAAAAAGTAGCTAAGGAGAATTAGGGATGGTAATGGGTAGGGTCTCGGTAGGGTACTATAGTACCCATTCCCATACTCGCGTTTTAAAAAATTACCCGTACTCGTCCCCATACCCGCGTGGGTAGCAACTTGAATGCCCGTCCCCGTACCCTCTGGATACCTATATGCCCGTACCCGTGCCCATTACCCGCAATTTAACTAACCAAAATATATATTTTCACTATTTTTGTTAATAGAAAACAAAAAATACAACTAACTTTTTAAATAAAAAACACTAATATAAATACAAAAAGATTATCTACGTAACAAATAAAATCATTCAACTAAAAATATATTTTTTTAGAACGAATAAGCAAGAAAAATATAACATAATTTTTTATTTTGGATTTATAATATAGTCCTAAAGTTGTAGGTTATTAACTTACTAATTTTAAAAATAAGTGGGAGTAAATTAGCAATGATTATGAATACTTTAAATAGTCACCTATTTTTTAAAATAATTAAGTTTGAAAGCTATAACTTAAGTTAATTTGTTCATATAATACTAAAAAAAAAGATAATAATAATAATAATAGTGTGTGCGGTACCCATACCCGCACCCATACCCATTACTTTTTGCGGGTAATTACCCATACCCAACCCCATACTCATCTAGCGGGTTTTTACCCTACCCATAGTGGGTATTTTTTGCGGGTACCCTATGGGTCCAAGACCCATTGCCATCCCTAAGGAGAATGCAAATTTCATAAGTATTGGGGCTAAGGTCTCTCTTATCCTCATCAAATTACACTTGATGTATTACCTCTAATTTCTCTATACTGTTCTTTTGCGGCTAAGATCTCGCTATACAGCATCAAATTTCTTTTATTACCTCTATCATGCAAGTATGACTTGGTCTACTATATATACATCCACTCGGCATAGGAGTAATTAGTGAGCAAATTTTTCTAAGATATACAGCAATCTATGCTGCAAGTAGTATAAATATATGTGTTTTTTTTTAACTATTTTAGTTTATGTATTGAAATTTTATTTTGACCCCGAGATTTTCCTTCGAGCTCCGCGACTGATTATAGTTAAATATTAGGTTTTTCTTTTGTATATCAGAAAAATAAATAAATAAATGAAACTACACACTTAAAGCATTTTTAAAGATAGACGAAACAGAGGGTCCTCAAAAATAGTGAACGCACTATGAGAATAAACACTCATCTCTACAAGGCAATCTCCAACAACATTAGCTTCATGAGGAGTATGGGTTGAGTTCTTTTTTTTTTTTTTTTGGTTGAGCTCTTTAAAGTTGAATAAAAATGTGGTATAATAATTATAACAACTTTTTTTTTTGAATAATTATATCTTCACACCTCAAAAATGAGGTGTGGAGAGGTGGAAAGAGAGCGAGATAGGAAGAAAGGAGAGAGAAAGTAAAGATGTAATATGTGATTTAATTGATAAAAGAAAAGAGAAATAGATAAAAATAAAGATGTGTGTATGTATCATAACTCTTTTTTTTTGAGTTATGATATTCTCACACCTCTCTCTTACAAATAATTTCCACCTTGTTTTTCTTTCTATCTCTCTCTTACATTCTATCACATCACTTATCATATTACTAATTTTACTTTTTTTCCTTCTTAAATTTTAAGAGATGGAGAGGTGTGTTGGAAACATTTTCCATCTTTTGTCAATGTATAACAACTCGAAGATGCTCTTGTTTTTCAATTCAATAATGTTTCTTTCACACAATTGTTTCACCATCATGAGATGAATAATGTTGGCTTAAAAGCATTTTTGGTCCCCCACGAATGTGATGTGTGCAAATATAGTCCCTAAACTTTAAAAATAGCATTTTGAGTCCCCCACGTTATCTGCCGTCAACAAAACTGGTCCCTCCGTCCAAAAACTAACGTTTTATCTTATGTGGCACATTTTAATTGACGTGGATGCTTATTAGGAGAGAGATTATACTGTGTGGTAGTGTTTTTTTTTTTAAAAAAGAATTTGCATAAGTTTCATCATCATCTTCATCATCATGAAAGCTCAAAACCCAGAAGTGATGCAACCCAGAGATTCGTCCTTCCTTCACCAGATATGAAATCTCCTCCTCCTTCGTGCCATGCCCCCACCAAACACCCAAACGTCAAACTGAAAACCTCCGAACCCCAAACTTCCGTCCAGCCACCTTCAACACCAAAAACCCCAACCGAAATCAAACCTCTGTAGAGATCTGGTGAGAGAGTAAGGGAAGTGAGTGAAGCATGCCCTTTTTCTCCCTTTTTTCCCTTTCCCAAATTTCTGGGCGAAGCATGTTGGGTCTGGGTTGAAGAAGGTTATTTGCGTTTGAAGAAAAATTTGGGGATGGGTTTGTGTTTCAAGTTCAAGCCATTTTATTTGAACTTGAAACACACTTGTATTGGTACCTACTTCTTGTAGAATGAAACAGATCCAAATACGACCCAAATTCAGTTTAAGAATAATACAGTTAAGTGTGAAACAAAACATCATAGATTAGACATACCTTTTCTTAGAGGTACTCTTGAGAAAACAGAGGAATGTCTGAGAATAGAGACCCACAGAGATCAGTTTGCATGTCCGCAATGCAAGGGCATCCTGAAAATTCCACAAATTTTAATTTCTCATTCACTCAACTTGCCAAGTTGATTGATAAAAAATGAGGAAGACAAACCTCAGTGTCTTGGTTTCCATATGCTGCGGCCTCTGTGTACAAGGTGAGCCAGACATTTACACAAACAGTTGGAGTGCCTAGGAAATAAAACGAAAATGGAGAATTAAAGAACCTGCAAGCACGGATTCCAGGAAAGTGGGATGAGAGGAATTGTTGGCAATTGTTCCGTACTAGGGAGATCTGACGTCGGAAACTGACAGAAAGTAAACCCTAGCAGAGTACTAAAAATATCACAAAAGGAATATTCTCATTAAATGTTCGAAAGGTGCTTTTTACAAGGGGTTGACCTCTCCTTTTATAGAGGGAATGGTCATAACGTGGACTTTCTCTGTATTTGGGCCTGACAATCGGGGCCCAAGCCTCTATACATATAAGACAAAACTAAAGGAATTCTTCCAGCTGGCGCGTGGACCCATCCAAAAGAAGGGCGGGCTTCGACGTTGTTCCACAAACCCTGCCATGGCTGCTTTCGTTCATCTAAATGCTCGATTTGGGCGGGAATAAGGGATACTTATGTCCCGCCCCGTCCACATGCCCCCAAGACATGAGGCTTAAGTAAGTTGAGTCGAAATGTCTTTATACGTTGCTTCGTCGCCTGCCTTTGTCATTTACCTCGTTCTTCTGATAATTGTGTCGCCGTTCTTTCATTTGTGTAGGTGACATGAGACTTAGGTTCCTTGAGCCGAGACGTCTTTACAGTATATCGCCATCCTTTGTAGTCATGGGCCTGTCGTCGCTTTCTCGCCTTTTCATGTTCCTTTATATGTCGCCATTTTTTATCTTTGTCGATACATCGCCGTTATCACACCTGTCAATCACGTCTTTTCAACTGACGCACGTATCCTTCTTTTCCGGGATTTTGTTATCATTTGCCATAAATGCAGTTGTGCGTCTCGAGGAGTTATGTCTTTTCGTTTCATACCTTTTCAAATTTCAAATCCCACGATCCCACGACCCTTCGCAGTCTTTCCCACTCATTCTCTCTCTTCCTTTTTCTTCTATAAATACCCTTTTCACCTTTCACTTTTCACTTTTCTGAAAACCTTTACTCTGAAAAAAAAAACTTTTCATCGTAGCTTTCACTCTCTTCTTTGTTCTCCGGTGAACCTTGCTCACTCCGGCCGTCGTCATTGCGCGGTGCTCCCCCATCGCCGACGTTATCTTTACTCAATCCTCCGCTTCTTCCTCCGGTGAGTCCTTCCCCTTTCTCTTTTCTTGACACTGTGTCTTCTTCTTTCTTTGTGTTTATGAAATTACCCAGCATGTCGACACAAAATTTTAGCATTTCCTCCTTAGAGCTCAATTCCCCTTCTACGGAGGGGGAAGTTTCTGCCCCCACCGTTATCGAAATACAATCCTCGCCCTCCACTCACAAGGATTCCGGTCCCGCCGGCTCCGTTGATTCTATTCTCTCCTCTAATGGAGATTTGTCTTCACCCGAATGGCGTTCCAACGTGCATTTGGTTGAAGATAAGTGTCTTTGGCGCTCCATCTGGGGTAGCCTTGGAAGCATCAGTTCGCTTCGAATATCTTCTCAAGGGTTTACAAAGATAAATCCCGCCACCTCTAATAACGAAGATCACCTGTTAAATGTTCTTCCCTGTGGCGAGGATGATTGCGTTCTTTTACGCAAGGAACCTACTGATGAATCGCCCGATTTCTTTTTTGTTTATGGTTATTTTTTCTTGGATTTGAATATCAAACTCCCTTTCTCGCCCTTTATATGTCACGTTCTTACCTTTTTGAACGTGGCGCCTTGTCAACTTCAACCCAACGCCTGGGGCTTTATACGCTGCTTTAAAATTCTCTGTGAACATTTGAGTTGCACTCCCACCTATCCCTTGTTTTTCATTTTCTATAAGACAGTCACCACAAAACCTACATCTATCAAGTGGGTTCCTCTTTTGGCTCGCAAGAACATGAGCCGATTCACCGCCCTTAAAAGTCATTACAAAGTGTGGCAGAAAAAATATTTCAAAGTCATGGAGTCGCCTGAAATGAATAACTTGTTTCGAGATTCCAATAACAACCCTCTCTTCCCCTTTTACTGGACAAAAAACCCTCGCCGAAAAATATCCGTTTCATACGACGCCTTGGATGAATCCGAGTAGGCCATCGCCGATTACCTCCGCACATTACCAGTAATCTCTGGTCATGACTTGATTGAAGCGTCAAAATCCGGCACTTTAAATCAATTTTTTAGTAAGTTTATAATTTTTGCACAACTTGTTTTTCTTTTTGTTCATGTACCTCGCCTAATTGATGTTTTCCATGCAGCCACGATGGGAAAAAGCAAGGTTGATGCCAACCCCATCAAGATGAAGGAATACCTCGCCCAGTCTGCTGCGGCGGCGAAGAAAAGGGCCGCCGAGACTGAGCAAAAGAAAAAGAATGAAGGTACTTCGGGCTCTGATAACGTCAGGGACCCAAAGCGCCAAAAAACTTCGAGCGCTGCTGGTGGTAAACCTCTTCACCAATCAACTCTTGATCCAAAAGGTCGTCCGACTGAGAAAAAGAAGGGGCATGACAATGTCCCGCCACCTCAACCGGATTCAGGCGCACTGATCAACCGCCCATCAACTCCATTCATCCAAGCTGGCCCTAGCTCAGCTATTGGTGGCGAGGCTCTTCCCCCTTTGCTGAACCTATCTGATCCTCGCTTCAACGGATTGGATTTTATGAATCGTACCTTTGACAACCGGATTCACAAGGATGTTTCCGGTCAAGGCCCCCCCAACATTGCTTCTGTGGCGATCCATCATGCGCTCTCTGCCGCCAGTACTGTGGCGGGAATGGCTCAGTGCGTGAAGGAGTTGATAGCAACCAAGAACCGTTATGAAAATAAGGCGGCTGATTATAAGACTGCCTATGAGCGAGCAAAAGCCGATGCTGAGACCGCCAACAAAAACTTGAAGGCTGCTGAGGAGAGGTGTGCTAAGTTAACTGATGACTTGGCGGCTTCTGACTTGCTTCTTCAAAAGACCAAATCTCTGAAAGAAACTATCAACGACAAACACACTGCTGTTCAGGCCAAGTGCCAAAAACTGGAAAAGAAGTACGAACGCCTAAATGCTTCCATCTTGGGGCGTGCTTCTCTCCAATTTGCTCAAGGCTTTCTGGCGGTCAAAGAGCAGATTAGTGTGGTTGAGCCGGGCTTTGATCTTTCCCGTATTGGGTGGCTGAAGGAGATCAAGGATGGTTAAGTAGTTGGTGATGATGACATTAGCCTCGATCTCCTTCCCCAATTCGATGATGAAAGTGAGCCTGAAGAAGATGGCGAGGATGGGAATGAGCAGCACAAGAATGAGGATCACGAGAAGGAAGACCCTCAAGCTGGGACAAGCCAGGGCAACAACGCCAACAATGAGAACCTGGCTTGAATTTCTTCTTTTATTTCATGAAGTTAAAATTTTGCTTTGGGCATTGCCCTGTCTTTTATCATCATTCCAAATCATGTATGGGCGTCGCCCCCTTTGCCTTACTTTTAATGGATATCATTTTAAGTTCATTCGTTGTTACCTTGAGTTGTTACCAACTTTTGTTGTTACTTTGGTTTGCATACCTTAGCCGATTTTTCGACGAGGCTTGGTTTCTAGTGGCCACTAGAATTGCCAAGGCTTTTAACATTTGATGGCGACACTTTCTTATTCCGAAAGGTTTACTCGCAGTATTGCATACTTTGATACGATTTGCATTGCATGAACTCGTAATATAAATTATATTGAATTAAAAAATACAGGCGATTCTGTTGAAATAACCTTTTCATTAATTTTCTTTCACATGAGAACAATTGTCCCATTCTTTTTACATGCCGCCTCATTAAAAACCTCTCCAAAGAAAGGAAAAAAGAGTGCGGCTTCATTCACCTTTGGTTGTTTCTATTAACTAAAATACTGCTTTAGATGAGAGGCGTTCCATGTTCGTGGAACCTTTTGACCATTTAGTTGTTTCAACTTATAAGCTCCTCCTCCAACATCGCCTATAATCCTGTAAGGCCCGCCCCAGTTGGGTGAAAGTTTGTTGTGTTTATCGGGTATTGTATTTTTTCGGAGCACTAAGTCTCCTACCCTCATTTTTCTAGGCACTACTTTCGTTAAGAATTTTCTTGCAACCTTCACTTTTCCCGCCTCATTCCTTATGTGAGCCTCACGTTGTTCCTCGGGCAGCATGATTAGATTTGCTATTAAATTTTCCCCGTTGTCATTCTCATTAAACCGAACCACTCGCCAATTTTGGTTTTCAATTTCAACTGGGAGCATGGCGTCGGTCCCATAAGTTAAACGATACGGGGTTTCCTTTGTGCTTGACTGTTCAGTGGTGTTGTATGCCCAAAGAACGCCTGGTAGTTCCTCCGCCCAAAGCCCTTTTGCTTCATCCAGTTTCTTCTTTAAACCTTTCAGGATAACCTTGTTAGCCGATTCAGCCTGCCCATTGGTTTGTGTATGTTCTACAGAGGCAAATCGCATCTCGATTCCCATTTCTGTACAAAATTCCCGGGTAACATTACTTGTGAATTGTGTTCCATTATCCATTACTAACGCCCTGGGGACCCCAAATCTACAAATAATCCTTCGCCACAAGAAACTCCTGACCTTGGCGGCCGTGATAGTTGCCACTGCCTCGGCTTCTATCCATTTAGTGAAGTAATCAACCGCCACGATGATATACTTCATTTGTGCCTTCGCTACTGGGAATGGTCCCAAAATGTCAACCCCCCACATAGCAAATGGCCAAGGCGCCATCATGGTTGTTAACTCTTCTGGCGGAGCCTTGTGCAAGTCAGAGAAGACTTGGCATTTTTCACATTTCTTAACATACTCAAGACAATCCTTCTTCATTGTCGGCCAATAAAATCCAGCTCTCACAATTTTCACCGCCAAGGATTTCCCGCCTATATGGCTTGAACAAACACCTTCATGGACTTCCGCCATTATTCCATGGGCGTTCTTGGTGTCAACGCATTTGAGCATAGGGGACATAATTCCCCGCCGATACAACTCACCATCCACCACTGTGTAAAAACTGGCTTCCCTTCGTTTCGCTCTTGTGTTCACATTGTCATCCTTTGGAGGGTTTTCTAGGAAGATCTTGATTGACTCCATCCAAGAAGGCTCGCCTTCAATTACTGACTTGACTGCTTTCAACTTTATTTCTACCAAATCAATGCTCGGGCGAGGCAGGGTTTCCTGAATGACTGTTTGATAATTGCCCAATCTCCTTGTGCTCGCCAATTTTGCTAACACATCCGCCCTCTCATTTTGGCCCCTCGGGACATGTTCTATCTTAATTTCTTTGACCTCCATCATCAATCTGTGTACCACTTCCAAGTATTTGGAAAGTTGCGGATACTTTACTTGGTACTCGCCTTTCACCTGTTTAACCACTAACTGCGAATCTCCCTTGATAAATAACTTTTGGACCCCCAGCTCAATGGCTAGCCTTAAGCCGGCGATCAAAGCCTCATACTCAGATTGATTGTTGCTCGCCTTGAACTCGAACTTTAGAGACTGTTCAATGATCATTTTGTCTGGACTTTCAATTGTTATCCCAGCCCCACTTCCAGTCTTATTAGAGGATCCATCCACAGATAGGACCCATTCTCCTCGAGTCTTCTCGCCTTCCGTGGGTGTTAATTCCGCCACGAAGTCGATCAAACTTTGAACTGTGACTTGGCCCCTTGGCTCATATTGTATATCATATTCTGACAATTCCACTGACCAGCTAACCAATCGCCCCGATAAATCAGGCTTCTGAAGTACTTGTCTTAAGGGGACATCAGTTTTAACTTTGACTTGGTAACTTTGGAAATAAGGCCTAAGGCGCCTCGCAGTTTTCATAATCGCCAATGCAGCCTTTTCAATTTTTTGGTACCGCAACTCTGCCCCCTGTAAAGTATGGCTCACGAAATATATAACTTTCTGCTTTTTTCCCTCTTCCTGGAGCAACACTGTACTCACCGCCTTGTCAGTAACTGCTAGATAGAGCACTAATGGAAAGCCTGGTGTTGGCTTGGAAAGTACTGGCAATGTGGCCAATGATTCCTTTAATTTGGTAAAAGCTTGTTCGCATTCCTCTGTCCACTGAAACTTTGAATTCTTTTTTAAGCATGTGAAGAATGGGGCCGCTTTGTCACCCGCCATTGGCAAGAAACGTGACAAGGCGGCCATTCGTCCTGTCAAACGCTGAACTTCTTTGACACTTGTTGGGCTTTTCATCTCGAAGATCGCCCTTCCCTTATCAGGATTCACTTCTATTCCTCTCGATGTCAACATGAATCCCAAGAACTTTCCTCCCTGGATCTCAAAAGAACACTTCTCAGGATTCAACTTCATTTGATATGCTCTTAATTGAGTAAACGCTTCCTTAAGATCGCCGCCATGATCACTAGCCCTGGCGGACTTTACGATCATGTCGTCCACGTACACCTCCATATTCCTGCCCACTTGTTTTGAAAAGATTTTATCCATGAGCCGTTGGTACGTAGCTCCTGCATTCTTCAATCCAAAAGGCATTGTCTTGTAACAATAATTCGCCTGATTGGTCATAAATGCTGTACTTTCTTCATCCGATGGATGCATCATGATTTGATTGTAGCCCGAGTAAGCATCCATGAGACTTAAAAGTTCATTCCCCGACGCTCCATCCACAAGCTTATCAACATTGGGAAGTGGATATGAATCTTTAGGACACACTTTGTTCAAGTTTGTGTAGTCCGTGCACATTCGCCACTTCCCATTGGATTTTTTGACCATCACAACATTGGCGAGCCATGTCGGGTACTGCACCTCACGGATGAAGCGGGCCTTGATTAGTTTCTCAGTCTCTAATTGTACTGCCTTATTCTTTTCATCACTCATTCTCCGCCTTGGCTGGATGACTGGGGTCGCCCCTGGTCGAATAGCCAATTTGTGAGTGATCACATTGGGGTCAATCCCTGGTACATCATTGATGGTCCATGCAAAGAGATCCAAATTATCACCCAGCAGCGTGATCAACCTTTCCTCTTGTTCCTTTGTCAAACTGCTGCCAATCTTTAAAATTTTATCCTTAATTTGCACTTGCTTGGTTTCTTCCAGAGGTTGTGGGCGGAAATCATCAGCATCGTCTCTTGGATCCAAACTGAATCCCTCTTGCGGAAAGATTTCTGTGATTCTGTGACTTTCTTTGGCGGCCTTACGCCCATAAAGCGCCACACTTCTTAGATAACATTCTCTTGCTGCATTTTGGTCCACATGTAATACCCCAACCTTTCCATTGCAGGCTGGATATTTAACAGTCAAATGAGCTGTTGAAATGACCGCACATAGCTTATTGAGGGTGTCTCGTCCCAAGAGTACATTGTAGTTGGCTCTGCACGCCAGGACTAAGTACTTCACTTGAAATTTCTTTACAAACTCTCCTTCGCCAAAAGCAGTTGGTATTTCCACATATCCTCGAACAGTGACACGGTCCCCTGTAAACCCTACCAAGGTTCCTTTATACGGCCTCAAGTCTGACTCTTTTAGCCCCAGCCGATCAAAGGCATCTCCATAAATGATATTCGCCGAAGACCCCTGGTCTAAAAATACTTTCTTCGTGACATAATTGTTAACCCTGATTGTTACCACAATTGGATCGTTGTCATGGGGAATCACGTGCGCAAAATCCTGAGGAGTAACTATGATAGGGGAGTGATTCACCCAACACTCGCTTTTGCTTGCCTCATGTACTGAGTGTACTGCCGCCACATAGCGTTTTCTAGCCTTACTTGAAATTGCACCCCCGCCAAATCCTCCTGCAATAGATGAACATTCCCCAACAGGATCGCCCAACTCTTCCACTATCTCCTTGCCTTTGCCTTTGTCTCCTTGGGTGATCCTAGCGACTTCTGGCGTTGCTGTGTCTTTAACGAAGTTTGCCAGATGACCAGCCTTAATCAAACGATCAATTTCCCGCCTCAAATTCCAACAATTATCCGTCGTATGCCCCAACGCTTTGTGGTACTCGCACCACCTATTGGTATCTATATTAGCTGGCGGTCGCCGCGGTGGTGGCGGGTACTGCACAACATTTGTTTGCCCAACGGCCCTTAAAATGGTGCTTAAGGGCGCATTTAACTTTGTAAGTGGAACTGGAGCTGGCGTAGTACCATGCTGACCAGTTGTGGCTGCAGCGGGACCTTGAGAATTGCGGTGTCATGTATTTTGAAATCCTGGTTTGGAGTTTTGATATGGTCCCGGTCTTGGTACACGGGGGGTTTGTGCTACCCTGGTTTCCTTCCCCGCCTTAGGTTTATCCTGCGAAACCCCGCCGGAATGGGCTTGCTTGCGTCCTTCCTCTCTTTCTTGTTTTTTCTGATCATCCTGCTCAATTAATATGAATTCCTGAACACGAGCACGAAGGTCCATCATGTCTTTTGCTGGTCGCCTCGTCAAGTCCCGATTCAAATCACCCGCCCGAAGACCATTTTTGAAAGACGCAAGGCAAACATCCGGATTGCCCTCCTCCAGTTGAACCGCCATTTTACTAAATCGCGCCATGTAGTTCTTGAGCTTCTCCCCTGGCTGTTGATGTATGCTGATAAGATCAAACATGGTTGCCTTGGTAGTTTTATTGGCGGAGAATTGAGTTAAGAACTTTGTGGACAAATCAGTAAAATTGTCAATGGAGAAGGGCGGTTGACGGATGAACCATTGCATCGCCATCCCCTTGAATGTTGATGGTAACAACCTACACTTCACCTCATCTGTTGCTCCTCCAATAACCATTTTCGTGTTAAAATAACGCAAGTGTTCCATGGGGTCTGAGTCGCCTGAAAAGGCGTCCAACGCCATCATTTACAGATGCTTTGGTATGCCCACCCGTGTGATGGCGGGAACAAAAGGCTGGAATTCAACAACGTCTTCGGCCTCGAGCCGTTGTTCTTGCTTATAGTCTTGTCGCTGAGTTAAGTACTGCACCTGGGCTTGCAACTGCTCGTTCTGGCTTTGTACTTTTTGCAAAGTGTCCAACATTTGTTGCAAGGCCGCCGGAGTGATTCCCGTCACCACCTCTGGCGCTTTTCTCGGAACGCTGGTTTTGAGGTCATCCAGATTTACATATTCAGGCGGCGCTGATCGTCGCCTGACTCCTAGATCTGATCTAGCTATCAGATCTGAAGGTCTTCCTGGAGCTGCATTCACCAACGAGATCGGTGACTGCGCCACCGAGTGAACCCCCACCGAAGAAGCCTCCTGCTCCGGCTCTTGAGGTACTTCGCGGTTGTTGTACCGTCCACCGCCGCGGCCGCCGTGACGACCACCCCTCCGGCGATGATCGCGGCGGCCCACACCACACGAACGAGTTTCCATGGATCGTAAAACGCACCTTCTATGTCAAGTAGTAGATCGAAGTAAGACCCACAGACGGCGCCAATGTTCCGTACTAGGGAGATCTGACGTCGGAAACTGACAGAAAGTAAACCCTAGCAGAGTACTAAAAATATCACAAAAGGAATATTCTCATTAAATGTTCGAAAGGTGCTTTTTACAAGGGGTTGACCTCTCCTTTTATAGAGGGAATGGTCATAACGTGGACTTTCTCTGTACTTGGGCCTGACAATCGGGGCCCAAGCCTCTATACATATAAGACAAAATTAAAGGAATTCTTCCAGCTGGCGCGTGGACCCATCCAAAAGAAGGGCGGACTTCGACGTTGTTCCATAAACCCCGCCATGGCTGCTTTCGTTCATCTAAATGCTCGATTTGGGCGGGAATAAGGGATACTTATGTCCCGCCCCGTCCAGCAATGAAAGTACAACTTTTCTTTTCTAGATACAAAGCTCAAACTTATGGGTAGATAGATACATGTAAAATGATGAATATGGTGGTAGAAGAAGATGAAGATGAGGATTTTGCTGGGTTTCTTCATGATTTTTTATTTTTCAATTATTTTTTGGGTTAAATTACATAATTGTCCCTAAAACCGTTAGTTTTTTGACGAAGGGACCAATTTTGTTGACGGATGGTAATGTGGGGGACTCAGAATGCTATTTTTAAAGCTTAGGGACCATGTTTGCACACATCGTATTCGTGGGGGACCAAAAGTGCTTTTAAGCCAATAATGTTATCTTCACACCTTTCATAGAGGTGGAAAGAGGTGGAAGGAGGAGAGAGATAGAAAGAAAAGAAAAAGTAAGAGAGAGAAAGTATGAGATGTGATAAATGATAAGAGGAGAGAGATAGAAACAAAAATAGGTGGAAATGAAGTGTTTAAAAAATGAGGTGTGTATATATCATTGTTGTCATGAGATGCTTCCCCCACAGGCCACAACTAGGATTGCCCCATCATATTTTTTTGTCAACAGATTGCCACATATTAGCAGTTAGCATCACCGTTCCACTCTATAGAATTTGGGCCAAGTGAATATACAGGCCCTTTTGATCATGTCCCTATCACTTTCATAAATCATATAAGGCCCACTTCCTTCTCAAGAGTAGAAACTTGGTACTCCTACTTTACAATTTATTTTCCCCACTAGATAAGTCTATATCGCCTGATCTGTTGCACATTCAAAACCAGAAGATTCCTTAGTATTAATGTCTCATACATTAAATTAAAAATTTGACTCATCCCTTAATGGCTGAATCAACTCCTCTGCTGGTCCGTAACGTTAAGCCTATCAAAAAAACGTTAACATCCGTTTCCTTTTTAATTATTTGGGAAGTATTAATTGACTTGGTCCTGAGCAATATCCAGACTTTGGGCTGTGGCTAAGATCTCGCTATATGTATAGACATTAAATTTCTTTTAATAACTTTTAGAGCATCTCCAATGTTAGTTCTTAGTTCTTAGTTTTTAACACTATTTATGTGGGGTCGTACTGCTACATGTGTTTAAGCAACTCTCAAGCAATTTTGCTCCAGCCATGAGTTCTTATCACTATTCATTTGATCTCACCAACTACATTATTTATATTTTTTATTTTCATAAATTAATAAAACAAAACTAAAAAAAAAGTAACTTACATAAGAGAAGGAGAAAAAATATTTTTTTATGCTAAGAAGTAATAAGAACTCAAAAAGTGCAACTCCTTATATAAGAACCTAGTTCTTATTTTTAAGAACTAAGAAATCAATGTCATCTCCTCCAATGGTTAAAAACTCAGTTCTTAGTTCTTAGCTCAAAAATAAGAATTAAGAAACTTACACTAGAGATGCTCTTACAACTACTACTAGATAGAGGAGATCATGCGTTGATTCGCCTATACTAATTTCGCTGGCCACTTGAATAGGCACAGCAATTTCCTTAACCTCCTTTAATATATATTTTTGGTTACAACCTCCTTTAATATGCCTTTAAAAAAAAACCTCCTTTAATATGATTATGAGTGAGCATTACTTTGAATTTGAATCCCATCCCATCTCCTTTAAAATTATTATTCTTATAATGAGCATTTACACCCATTATATTTTCCTGCAAATTTCCATCAGCAGCTACCTCCTCATTATATTTTGCCGACTATATATACAGCCACTGGATAGAGGATTTATTCACCAGAATTTTCTTAGATATGCAGCATCTATCATGCACTCCAAGTAATATAATTGTATTTTCTCCGGTTCATCTTCTTCTTTCAAAACATAGAGCTTGTTTGGTATCAGATCAAGTATAGCATTCATCCCATAGAGCAAATGAACGCTGTGTTGAAACATAGAGCTGTTGGGCATCAGGTCAAGTGTGACGTTGATACTGTTTGAAGCATCAAATTTAATTTAATTTGTTTAAACAGTATCAATGTCACCCTTTACCTTATGCCATTCAACATCCGCACTCGCGCCAAAACTATGTTGTGCATTACACATGGGTCATTGGATCATTTTTGCTTCTCGCTGGTAGTCTACAAAGTTTTTGCTTATTTTTTACTTATATCCTCTTTATGCGTAAGATCTCTAAAATATTATCACAACTCGATCGATCATAAGATTTAAGCCAGATAATGGAAAAGCAGAACAAGGGATCACAAAATAAGATCTCTAAAATATTATTACAACTCGATATCATGAGATTTATAGATGTGTTTTTCTGTTGATACAAATCGAGTGGTAGAACATTAAAAGAAATAAAACAATTATGGGATTATGTTCTTGTGGTATTGAATAGAAAAATAAACTGATCGAACCATATTATTAACTCATATTAACTCTGCGTTTATCATTTTGAATTGTGTCTCTACTTAACATTAGTGAATCTCATGAAATTGCTACAATGCTACAACAACAAGAAGGAGAAGCTATGTCAAAGTTCAACTACTGCCCTGGTTGCAAGAAGGATTCCAGTTGCAACTGCCAACTTTGCTTGGACAGTATTAACCTCACACTTGATCTCATAGTCATGGCATCAGCAATTTTCTGAAGGAGGAAAAGGTGAAAACTTTCACAGATAATGGGGTTCTCATGACTCTTCCCAAAAAAGAGATGATCAAGAAGCCTAATGGCATTATGGGTTGACTGAGAGCCTAATTGGCTTTTTATGGTTACTTTATATTTTTCTGATAACAATTATGAAGGTTTTTAGTTTTTATGTTTGAATAAACATTTTTAGCATCTCTGTTATGTATTTATTTTTAAGGGTTAATCATCTACTTGGTCCATATTTTTGTCTCGCCGTCTGAAATAGGTCCCTCTCTGGAAAATTTACAAATCTGTGTCCTCTCGTTTGCAATTTGTTTGGAGAAGGTCCTCGCCGGAGCCCGGAGCTCCGGCGAGTGATGAAGTGGCAAGCTGATTAGGATGAAAATGCTTACATGGATTTTTAAAATAAATAAAAAATAAAATACAAGTCAGATTTATTAATCCAATTAACTAAAATTAAACTAATTAACTATCTAACCCTAATCTAATTAACAAAATCAGTTTAACAAAATCAGTTTACCAAAATCAAAAAAAAAAAATAAACACGTTAAACATAGAAAAACTCAAATCCACAACTCCATCTTCTCCATCTCATCATCTTCTTCCTCATTACCTCCTTGAAACCCTCACCCGCAACCCACCCTCACCTCTTCCAAAACAAAGCTTCTAAACTCATCCCTCCTTCACCCGCGACCTACCCCTGAAACCCATCTCTCCCTCACTCGCGACCCACCCCTGAAACCCATCCCTCCCTCACTCGCGACCCACCCCTAAAACCCATCAATAAAGGAAGACTCCTCACTCTCAGACTCAGATCGACGCCCCAGATTGACGCACCAGTTTGACTTAGTGGATTTGCGACCCAAATCTGCTTCGTCTTGCCCTTCCAGATTCGCGACCCATATTTGCTTCGTCGTTGATGATTTTGAACAGCTTTGACTTAGTGGATTTGGTGCTTGTGTGGTGGGTGGTATGAGAGGGAAGAAATGGTGGGACTTGAATTAAGAAATGAGTTTGGTTTTGGTTGCTGGGTATGGGTGGGGTTGCTGAGTTGTTGGAGGTGAGGGTGTTTTTGACAGGATTCAATTTTCCCCAATTTTTCGTTTCAAGATTCGATGAGTATGAAAGGGTGTTGTGGGGTTTGCTTATGCTTCTGGGTTTGTCTCGGATTCTGTCTTAATGTCTTCGTTTGCCCAGAAATGTGACTAGATCTGCTTCTGGGTTTGCTTCTTGGTTTGTCTCGGATTCTGTCGTTTCAAGGTTTGTGCATGTGTACTTGAAATATGACCAGGTTCGGGTTGCCCAGAAACATGGAATGGCATGGTTTTTGGGTTCAGTAGTACAGGTTCACATGTTGCCCAGAAACATGGAATGGCATGGTTTTTTGGTTTCTGGGTGCTGGAGGTTGATGAAGATGAACAGAAGATTGGGAAATTTGGGGGATTATAAAAATAGAGAGTTTATTTGGACCTTGATTAGGATTAGTTAGTTGTTATGGTTAATTAGGAAATTTTTATTAATTAAAACTGATTTGTATTTTTTTTTCTTGACACGTCAGCCTCATTTATCCAGTCAGCATGCCTATTCATCACTCGTCGGAGCTCTGGGCTCCGGCGAGGACTTGCTCCAAACTTATTGCAAACGAGGGGACCCTGATTTGCAAATTTTCCGGTGAGGGACTTACTTCAGACGGTGAGACAAAGACAGGGACCAAGTAGATGATTAACCCTATTTTTAATTTAGTATGATATGTTATATTATGAATACTTCTCTAGTTCTCTCCCTTTTTTCTAACAAATCTTTTTCTTTTTATCTATTTGATCACTGCCAAGTGCCTATGATAAGTGCGTATATATATATCAAAAAAAAATTTAAAATGCATTTTAATTTGTACTATGCTTTGACTATACCAAATAGATAACAAAATATGCATTTTGTACTATCAAGAATTTTCGGGTTCTCTCCTCAAACGTGGAAGACAAAGAAGCTCAGGCAGCACAAAATGGAAATGAACTTGGGCAACAGAGAAGGAAAATTTGTTCACTGTCCACAAGAGGAATTTTATACTTATAGCTAGCTTGCCTAATTTTATAGCTCATGAACACTTCAAGCTCCTAATTTATTTGACCAATTTGAACCTTAGAGTGGCACCTTTCACTTCTCTTGGTTGCTGGTAATATAATTGATCTGAGCCATCTGTAACTTAAGCACCTCAAGCTAGCACTCTCTCTGCTTCAGCTAGCTACTAAGTAAAAGCTATTATACTCCTTATGAATTAAGCTTGGGACAGAAAAATTTAAATCGTTATGCAAGCATTCATAGTTTTTCCCTACTCTCCCATGCTCAGGAAGCGAAAAATCAATCAGCAATGAAAGTAAGGCCCATCTATTAAGGGTTATATTGCAACAATGTATTCATATAGGTTGAGCCTTAAAATTGTTCAAATTCAAATAAAATATGAGGTTCTCATTAGCATCCACAAAAGCCCAATCGTGTCCGCAAACTAATTATTTCAAACACTGTTGTTTCTCTGTCATGTTGCAAGCTTTCTGCTTCCTTTCAATGTGAGTATGAAACTTTCAACTCTGAAATCTGAGTCCCTATCCCCTCTCACATTCTTTGGATTGGCAGTATTTTTATTTTTATTTTATGACTGGGATTGGCAGTTTTTAAGGAGATCATGCAAAATTTGGCTTTTAACGTTTATATTCTCTAATTTTAATTCTAATAATGATGATGAGGTGAATGTGGAGAGTGATTGTAATAGTAGAGCAGAAGTAGCTATTGATATTAATGCTAATGTTAATTCTAATATTAAGGAGAATGCAAATCCACCATGTTATCTAATAATTTTGAGACCTCATTCTCGAGAGTGAGGCATTCAAAACACACACACTCCATCAGAAAATGCCACGTCATCCTTTTAATAGAATTTACTCATTCTCTCTCATATTCTTGTGGGATGTGTCTATCACGCGCATAACTTGCATCTAGCTTTCCTTTGTTCAGTACTCTGTTTCATGCTTCTCAACCAACCTCATCTCTTTCACTCTTCCAAATCTCCAAATCTGAAATCCCTAATTTTACTCATCTCTTCTGAATTCAAATCCTTATCACTACTTTCTTCAATTTCAAATCCCTCTAATAGCTATTCCATCAATCAGCCCCAAATCTTTTTCAGTTCCCTTACTCTACACCATTGGAAACCTTTTACAGTGCCAATTTCAGAAATCAATTCTCTCAACAATGGATTTTAATTATGCAATATGAGATTCTAGATATCGCAGAGAAGGACTCATGAGGTTCAGAAGCACATCTCGGTCCAAATACATTTCACCTCTTCTCTTTTCTTGGTTCTTCCGTTAGATTTGAAATTTTTCAATTTTTCAATTTCGAATTTTGAATTCCTGGGTCAAGTCATGTTTCTGAGGTTCTTTCCCTGAACTTTTTCTCTCTGTGATTGTGTCTGTGTAAGTTAGTCTGTGATTCTTGGTTGGGAAAATCACGATCCATGGTACTGGTCCTCAAAGCTGTTAATGTAGAGAGGGTAATGGACTTAATTAAATTCAGGTCTTGGAAATGGCTGCAATGTAAGAATAAGAATTTCATTTATTCTTCTTGGGACTGGTCCTCAAATCCTCACATTTATCTGGGAGTGGGTGATGTTTGATCACAGTGTTTGGCTGATTGCTGACTATGATGTTGATCTTCTTTGGTAATGTGTGTAAGGCTGTTGGGCTCAGGTTTTTCTGTCAGTGCTTTGCTGATGTTGTTCCCAGTTAAGATAATGTGCATAGGTGGATCTGAAAGTAATTCCCTGACAATCCATGTGAAGCTCACTGGTGTTTCTCCATTTACCTTAATTCTCCATTCCTTATTGTTGCTGTGCCATGTGGTAGCTCCCTGCGAAATTGAAATTAGCATTGAGCCCACTTGCTGAGATGGTCTTTGGGTATAATTGTTGCTGCAATGTTTCCTCTTTGCTGCGGTTTTTAGTTCTTTTTCTTTTCTTCTTTGTTCTGCTATGCTTCTTTGTACTGTGGGTTGTGGCACCCCTTAAGTGCCACCATTCTTTTATTCAATTTGGCTTTTCAAAAAAAAAAAAACAATCCATGGTATAATGAAGTGAGAGTTTTGTTATCAGAATACAAAGAAACTATGCTTCTTTGTTGTTCTAATGCCACTTTCAAAACTTTTTTTGATTATTTTTATTTACTTTGATATATCACTATAACACTCGCCTAAATATTATGGCATATTTCAAATATTTAAAACTTTTTTACAATTACTTAAAAAAGGTATTAAGAATAAAACTATTAAAAATAGTTTTAAAATTACCCGTGCATTTGCACAGGCTACTTACTAGTTTCATAAGTATTGGGGATAAGATCTCTCTTATGCTCATCAAGTTACACTTGATGTATTACCTCTAATTTCGCTATACTGGTCTTTTGCGGCTAAGATCTCGCTATACAGCGTCAAATTTCTTTTATTACCTCTATCATGCAAGTATGACTTGGTCTACTATATATACATCCACTAGGCAGAGGAGTAATTGGTGAGCAAATTTTTCTAAGATATACAGCTATCTATGCTGGTATAGCATTTTGGTGTAGTTTCCTCTTCTTCTTCATCTTTCAAAACAGAGAACAGGAAACAAAGAGCTTGTTGGGCATGAGGTCGAGTGTGGCATTCATGCTGTATGTAAAGATCAAATTTAATCTGCTTAGACAGCATCAATGCCACCCTTGACCTAATGTCAATTAGCTTCATTGCTTTGTGCTTAAAGGTTTCAACTTTTATTTTCAGTAATTGGTAAATAATGTAGCATTTAATTTTACAATGAAAGTTTTTGTTTCATGTTTTGTATTGGTCATGATTCTACTGATATGGCTATGTATGTAGTTAACTTTGCCTTTATTTTTTTCAATATCCTCTTGTATCACTACCTCAAAAGTTTTCACATTCTCCCCGAAAAAATCCCCAAATATCGTTCCATTGCCTCATCAGTAGGTGATTTAGAGAAACTCTTATGAACAACATAAATTGAGAACCAACACTAATTAATAATTAACATTATATAAATAATTAAATATTTCCATTTGCACACATTTCTCAAGCATAAATAAAACCAGTATTTAACCTGTAAAATCTCTTTAGAAAACCTACAAAATCCCAACCTTACAATCACAAATCAAATATCAGATAATAAATCTATTGCAGAGAACCAACCCATTTTTCTATCTTAAATGAATGAAGTAAAAGTAAATAATAAAATGTAAAATGGGAGGTATATTGTGGGATCATTTGAGAAGCTTTTGAAAATTGTTGGTGTTCTCCTTAAGAGGAAATCCTGTTCAAGAAAATTGTTTGATTGAAGTGAATTAGTTGAATTCTTTGAAGTATAAAAAATATATAAAACTTAATTCAGCAACTCGAAGAGGCTTTAGCAATTTCCTAACAATGGTAGGCAGCAGGGATTGGGCTTTGGAACTTGTCATCAATTGATCCACTAGATGCTTCTTTTTTGTCAACAATAAGTCCACTAGATGTAGATTATCACATCTTTTTTTTTTTTGGTCAATAGAGATTATCACATCTTAACCTTGCATCACTATCCCATTCTATAGAGCTGGGCCATGTGATTGGAAAACATAGTCCAATGAGGCTGCTCATACCTTAGCATCATTCTTCAAAAATACTAAAAAATTAGCTCCTAAAATTCTGTGTGTCCAACTGTTCCTAAAATTAATTAATGTAAAAACTAATTTTTAAATTTTAAATTTTAAATAAATTGTAAAAGTTTTGAAAAACTTCCTTAATACGTTTCTTTAAAAAATATCAGAAAGAAAATTATTTAAGCTATATATCCAGAGGTGCAGAAAGAAATGACCGTTGTGATCCAAAATTCAAATGTGAAAGCTTCAACACTCTCACAGAAGTGGAGTTTGCAGCAGAAACAACAACAGCAATCTCTGAAGAAGAAGCAAGAAGAAGAAGCCATGAAATTCAGAAGCGTTTTTCTGCATTCAAAATCCACTTCCTCCGAAGGAGAGAACCGCCACAACAACAACAACAACAACAGCTGCTACTACCCTGATTGCAAGAAAAATGCCAATTGCAACTGTGAAATCTGCTTGGCCAGCATCAATGCAACCCGTGATCTCATGCCCATGAGCATCCACAAAAACTCACTCACCAAGCTCTCTGTTACCAGACCCAAGAATGTTCACTGCACTCCAATCACCTTTGATGCTTCAATCCTCTCCACACCCACCACTACCAGATCAAGTGATTGGCCTTACCATTACCAGATCTCACCCACCACCACTCCTGTCATCGAATCCAGTTCTGGATCATCAGATTCAAGCCAGATGATGAAAAAACGGAACAAGGGGTCACGAAAAAGGTCTTCATCTTGTATCAATCTGTTATGGTTTCTTCTTGGTTTGGGTTTCCTTTTGTCTGCAGAACTTGTTTTCTCCAGGGTAGTTTCTGGAATTTTGCAACCTGCTTTGTCACCTGATGTGGTGAAAAGGGTTGGTGAGAAATGCTACCATGTGCAAGGTTTGAATGGGAAGTTGAGATTCTTACAGAGAGAATTGACAAGTTCTGTTGTTGGTGGGCAAGTTTCAAATTGCAGCTTTAATGATACCTTATGGGAAATCAACCGGGTATTGTATTTATTTACTCATTAAAAAAAGCTCATTGATTTGTTAAAGAACCTGTTTGTTTGAAAATGATTGTATTTTATATATTCTTCAATTGCATGTAGGATGGTCTGCTATTGAGTTCAAGGTGCACATTGTACAAATCTGCAATAGAGGAGGTAACAATCTGGGGGTGGCCTTTGCAAACAGCAGGATTGCTGACAAATGGGTTCTCTACTAGAACACAAACTATCTTATCAGGAAGAGTTACTGAGGTAAATTGAATCTGTTACAAATATAATAGAGTAAAACCATTCATGTGTTATTTAAGTGACAAAACTTGACATGGTATCAGAGTCTGATTTTGATCTAGGGAACCATGGATTATTACAAAAGCTTAAATTGTTGGGTTTTCGAACTAATTTTATTTCACCTTGGCCTTCTTATTTCATTTGCCATTGATTGAAGTTGTGAGTTGTTGACTAACTTCAAGTATTTTTTTCAACAGTGGAATGGTGGACTAGTTGGGTATTTGACTAGAAAGGCCAATGGTTCATGGGTGCAGCCAAAATGGGGTGCCTCAGTAGTGCAATTAGACCCCAATACGTGGGTTCTTGAATACCAAAGAAGCTCTATTGTTGATGGCACAAGATTGTATTCAGCAGTATTGGAGTTCCTCAAATATAGGAATTCAAGAGTTATTGGCAGGCTGAAGAAAAAGTTCTGGCAATTTGCTGCATTTGAAGGTAGCCACTACAACAGGTTCAGAGCAAACAATGGGCTTAAAGTCCCAACCTGAATGGTAGATTTTGGAGCTGACTCATTTCTTGTGAGGAGCTCCATTTTCTTCTGCTAATGTTGCTCTTTAGCTTGGATTTATCTGTTAAATTTTAATCCTGGTTATTTTGATGTATATGATTTGACCATCCTAATTCATCTTTTTTCAAACTGTTGTAGTCTTATAAAAAAAATTACCAATTAGGATACCGAAGTTATGTTGTCAAAACTAACTTTTAAATTAGCTGAAAAAAGGCTCACAAGTTAACTAAAAGTTACTAATAAGAAGTCAAATTAACAAATTTAGGAATTCAAAGACAGTGTCATCAGCTTCCAACAACCTTATGTACAGAGGCAGCATATGGAAGACTGGTCCAGTCTACAGTTATAACCTCATAAGTTTTGCAAGTGGCCTTGTTCACCTTGACCTGCAATAATTTTAGGTATTGAATTTCCAGTTGATTATCTTTACTTTTGTTAATAGAAAAGGCAAGTGGCTTCAATCATTTTTCAAAAAGGAAAATAAATGTGAATCATGAATTGGCGAAAGAGAAGATTAAACAGCTAGCTTCTCAGCCATTGATCTTTGTCCTGCATTTATTTTGTTTTTTAGAGTTTCCCCCTTTGTGTTTTTGTGAAAAAATCAGTGAACCAGCGTCTTTTCGGCTTGCATTATTGTATGACAATGGAAGGTTGCTATTGTTTTTAGTCTATTTCAGAATGACTACCCTACCACACGTACGCTTCAAGGAAAGGGGCTGCAAGACTAATAGCATGAACAACGTTGGTAACAGGCTCATTTTGATGGGTTTATAAGTACTAGGATAGAGCTCGTTTGCCTGTGCATCGCACGGGTAATTTTTTACCGAATCAATTGTTAATTATAATCATTGAATATTGATATATATGGAATAATACAATGATATATTTCCTAAAATACAATTTAAATTAGTAAAACACTTATATGTTGTTATTATCTTTCTTTATATCTCAATATTTCATCTTATTTATAGACATTAATTGGATAACTCTGCAATATTAAGTTTGGTTCGCCCTTTATGGTTAGTATGAAGCATCAAATAAGCACATAGCTTGTGACTGTGGATTTGACTCAATAACCTTTCTTTTTTCACTCCTGCCCATGAATCCTTCATGTTTCAATTGCGTAAGAATAAAAAGAATAATACCCAAATTGATTGGAATAGAAATATAGTACCATTAAAAAAAACTACAGCAAATACCAGAAAATGGTGATTCAAATCAGGAACCGGAAATGAGTTTAGCCATTGTGAGCGATAAGATCAGACTATCATACGACAAGATCAATCTAGAGAAAATGCCTTTCAACACATTTTTATATGATAAGATCATGCTCGCTTTTGATTCCAAAGCTCCAATAGTAACACAAATATTTATCTATTATAAAGTATAAACAGAAAGAGGTCACCCTATTCCAAAAGGCTTTGCATCCTTGTCCAAGCTTTGTATCAATATCAATTGATAACGGAACACAGTAGCATAGTAAGGATAGTAAGGTCAGTATATTCAAGGAAGTTATCAAACAACAAATCAGTAGGTGACATATCTGCCTGCAGTCTCACTTGGCCGAATTATCTTCACGATTTGCCCACGCTTAAGTCCATAATACTTTGCAACAGGATCACTCACCTGCATTCTAGGTAGCTGACACACATCCCATAAAGTACCATGCCAGTATTTACATAAATTAGTACAACTTCACTAAATTTGAAATAAACATATAAGATACAAATCATTCAGCTATGTTTGGATCAGTGCAAACGAACGCCAATACTTATTTCGAGATAAAAGTGAACACATAACTTTTCCTTTGGATTAGGATGAAAGAATGTTGACATTGCACTCAACTCGCATCCAAACATACGCAAAATAAGAAAAACATATACGACCAACTGCCAGGGTACATTTCACTCCAATAAGCTAGTTTAAAATTGATATGATGCAATCCAATTTACAAACAGCTTAGGGTAACATAAAATTCAAAATTTAACATGCTAACCTGAGTTTCTTTCACAGTATATCTTTCAAAGGTTATTCTAAAAAACTGTAAATATATGTCTAACAGGAGTTATTTCGAGTGTAATGTAACCAACTAAATACAAATGGAAACTGGGTAGGCGGGAATCTTAACCATTGAAGATCAAACGAAAATAATCTTAATAGCACAATTTCTCACATGTTTCTCTTGATGAAAGTTTTACAACACAAAGATTAGAATAAAGCATGTGGATAATTTGAAGTGGCTCCCTCAATCATGAACTGCACTTGCATCTAAGTCTAGAAAACTAAATCACACAAAGCAGAATTGTACTCATTATTGCATCATGCATTTCATTGACTGCAAACAGTTCAAAGTTCAAACTCATAAGTGCCAGCTCTATCTTTAGCAAGAGGCATTAAACCACTACGAAACTTGTGAACACCAATACATCATATATTAATCTCTGCTGATTTTTACATCCTTGTTTCTTTCTTTCTTTGCAGAAATAAAGTATCCTAGACATTAAACCACTAAAGCATGATAACAAAATGTTAAATCTTATTTCTGAAAGGTGTCTTTCCCAACAAAAAAATAATCACAGCTGGGTTTGAACTTTGAAGAGAGATATCAAATCATTTCATATCAGAGGGGCACAAAGGATAAGAGATACTTGTCCTACCCAATCAAGTTTAAAAGAATTAAACTTGAAAGAACATGAAAACATAAATTAGCTGCAAACATGATAGACTATCTTGATACCCTTCAACACTGTTTTGGCTGAACAGTTCTGCAAAGTCCTTCTATGTTCCAGCAAACTGACTCAATAAATCATGCATTGAAGTTAAGAAAAATTTAACCAAGAAACACCTAAAAATTAAACAATCCCCTTACAAATAAAGTTTACAACTTTTAAGGGGGACATTAACATAACACATGTAAAAGAGGCAAGGGAGTTAAGAAAAATAAATGATGAAGAGTTATAATCCATATAGAGAACTGAGAATCCTTAAGCATCCTTCAAGCGATCAAACATAAAATCAGCACCAAGTCTAAATTCTAATCACTCTTCATTCCTTACTTCTTGCTTTAATCTATACCAGCTCATCATGTCAATGACAATTGTAAAAGGAACTTTAGGCATCAATGACAATTGTAAAAGGAACTTTAGGCATATCATGTATCCTTCTTCAGTGAGGAGAATTTACTTCTTCTTCATATTCCTTTTTTAAAATCAATAAAATTAAAAACAACAAAAACAAAACTAAATACTACAACTTAAAAAATAGGAACATGCTAATTTACCAGTGGCAGACATTCCTTCAACAAATTTCAATAAATTCAAGATCATAATTGCCAACTATGGAGCTCCTTGCTCTGATCTTTCATGCTTCTCTTTCAGGGCATAAGCTTCGAATTTGCTGAAGCAGGACCAGACATTGGAGAAATCAGTGAAAATACACAAATGGTTGAACAAAGGTGCAAATGGGATATGGGAAAGCAGGATGAATGAAAATCCTCACATAGGGAGTATTTATAGAGAAATTGCATAAATTAACTGACATGCCTAAAGCTGATAGAGCTGTAGGTCATCATATGTACTTGAATCTAAAATGTTTACTCCAAAAACCAAATTAAGTGAAAATATAAAGTGAACACAGATAAAGATGAATCAGAAGTACGAAAAAATCAAGGAAAATCAGCAACATTTAAAACAATTTAGACTGGAAACTGACCAAAGGATTGCTTATCCACAATTTGCTCCTTGGGAATGCACTCAGATCTGGAATTTAGAAAGAAGGATGACCAAATTACAGTGAATGCATGGAGCTGTCAAAATATGGCTGGTTCCACCATTTTCGGCGAGGGAAAGCGAGCGTCGGTGACGATGCAATTGAAGGAAGCAGAGACGCGATTTGACGGGAGCAGATGAGAAACTGAGTTGTAAACGTCATGGATGACTGATGAGCAAGCAAAAGATGGAGCCAGCGAACGAAGATGGGTGAGAATACACTCATATGACGTAGAAGAAGATCGTAGGTGAAAATAATAAGGTTAATATTCCTCAGTGTAGGTCGTAGGGCTTCAAATCAATAAAAGAATGCAAAGGAAAAAAAACTGAAAATCAGTAAAAAGAAGAAGATTAGATGAACGGTGGAGATGAAAACAAAATTTGAAAAAGTAACAAAAAGGAGGACAGATGGCGTAATGTGATCGGTTGTTTTGTAGGAATAGTGAAATTCAAACTCATGAATAAGAAGTAGTAGATTGGCTGATAAGTGCAATTTTTACGTGTTTTTCATTATCATTATAGACACTTATTTGACTAGTATGCTTGCATTGTTGATCATTTTATCCCCAAAGTAGCTTGCTTAGAAAATATTTAGTTTTAGCATAAAAATAATGTAAATATTATGCTTTTAATATTTAATGTCTTAATTTTGATGTAGGAGTAAGATGATCACTTAAAGAAGGCTTGAATCTTGAGCAAGAAAATAAAGTGAGGAAAGTTGGCTCAAATTTAGCTTGAGCGGACTGGAAACAGAGCTGAAAAATAAGCAAAGGAAAGAGTTCGCTCAAAAGTTGGCTCAAGCCACCACTTTACAGTAGATTTTCAGCATAGTTCACTTGAGCCAACTTGAGTTAGCTTGAGCGGACTGAAGGCGGTCTTAACTACTTCAGCATGAAGAAAGGTTCGCTCGAGCCAACTTAGCTTGGCTTGAGCTAACTAGGGTCGGCCAGAAATTCTATAAAAGGCAGATCACGATATCTCTTCCATATCTCTTCCATTCTCTTCCATTTTTTCCTCCCTAAACATTCATAGGAGGCTGGGCTTCATGGAGGAAGGGTCCCTGGGTCTAGGATTGAAAGATTGAAGCTCCGGAGCATGGCGGCGACCGCCGAAGGACCGTGACAACCTCTCGGAGGCGATGGAAAGCTTGGGAAAGCTTCCATCACCGTAGATCCTTCGTCGTTCTTCTGGGTTTCATCTCTTCTTCCTTATCCCTTGTACATGTTGTTTCTATTTTTGTATTTAGATTATTGAAACTTGATTCTTTGATTTGTTGTAAACTCTTTTCATGAATGTAAATGATAATCTTTCATGTATGGTGTTTCTTTCTATGCTTCATGCTTCTAACCAATCAATTGATAATCAAAAGAGTTCACTAATTTATAAATAGATCGGAAGGTTGATATGAATTAGTGTGTGCTTAGTTCAATGAAGGTAGAACACCTATGTCTTAGGTCACAATTTGTGTGTTAAAGTTTTGCTTTATGTGCTTCAAGTATCAGTGATTTGCGTTAGATTTCCGAGGACTAGCATGAGATCGGGAGATAAATGCATGTCCGGTTCAAGAGAGAAACCACTAACTGAACCAATTGTCTTAAGGTGAGAATATCTTAGGTAAGAGCAATAGTGGATTTCCACGTGACAGGTGGGGTTCTGAGTTCTAACAGGAGTTTCCGGGTGAGAACGGAGATTCGCAAGCCTAGGATACCTTGTATTAGGATAGATTGGTCATTGGGAATGTCTTTGAGAGAGAACTTGAGTTATATTATTCCTTTTGGGTTTTCTAGATGGTAAGGGATTACGTCTAGGAATTCCAACTGATAGATTCACCTAGGCTAGGGATAGTTAGGTGGATAGCTCTCGGCATCATAAGTGAAATGAACCATTACATAAGTGTTTGAGTTGAAAACAATCAAAGGACTAGGTGACGACATATCTAAATACATTTTCTTCTTTGTTACCTCAGTAAACCTTCTTTTACTGTTTTCTTTTATATTCAAAATCACAAAAACAATTTATCAAACATCTTTGTATCCGCTCAGATCAATGTTTAACTGGTGGAACTAATGTTCACACAATCCCTGAGGACGATAAACCCGTATCTGCTTTGCTATGATTGAATCATAAGGGTTTAGTTCCAAAGCAGTACTAACAAGGAAAAAACCTTTATCATTGGCCCTTATGGATATTGGGGCCTTTTGTTGATCTTTTTATTGTTTACAGTTTTATTAATCTAACTTTAGTTTCCATTCTCTTATTAAGTGTTAGACTTCTAGTATATTCTCTCTATTAGGATGATGTCACTTGTTGGTCATCTTGAGAATTAAGCTTACGCTATAAGTTGTATCTTTTGTTGTTGAAATGGATAACAAGAAAATTGATTAAAGTCTTTCTTTTCTACCTTTTTTTTTAGTTTAGATTTTAGGGTTCTTAGTGTTCCTCCTTGATATGAATTAGCTTCCTATCAATTGGTGTTTTCATCATGACTACTCCCCCTCCTGCTCGTAATTTCTTGGAGGCCATTGATGTCAAGCTTGCTACCATGGCCGACAAGCTACAATACAACATGGATTCTAGATTTTTCGCCATTTATGGGCTTATGGATCAAGTAACTCTTCTGAACAACCAATTTTTCGGCAATTCCCCCACAACTCCCTCCCAAATTACCCTCACCTTCTTCATTGTTACACTACCCAAGTTTATTTTCTTCTCATGATCGTCAAGGCATTTAGACACCATAGATAAGAAATGAAGAGAATAGACAGAAATAATAAATATTAATATGTGACATATAATGTATGTGATAAAGTTAGAGATAAGAAAATATGATGTGCTTAATGAGCATTTGTATTGATGGTGATTTATGTGTCATGACTAAATTTGAACTTGATATGATATGTCAGTATAAAGGAGTTTCACCATCACATTACTGTTCCAAAAAGTTATACTCTTTTTATATTTTTTAAAAAGTTTTAAATTTTTTGTTAAACGAATTTTCCAACATTTTTTTTATGATTCAAACAATAAAACAAAGAAACGATCAGAACAATGATGACTGAAAGTCTTTAAGGAGAAGAATTTCTAAATCAGGTTGAGGAACCTCTTAAAAATGGGTTCCAATAGGGGAAGAACTTCCCAATTTAGCAAGAAAGTCTACTTAAGTGTTGTACTCTCTAGGAATCTCTCGAAGACTAACATCTCAGATTGATGTCACTGAGCATCGGAAGCAATCTCATGCTCCCTAGGTCCTCAAGGGAAGTAATAAACTCTATGCTTCGCAAACAACATTCCTAAAGCCACGGTTCCAAACAAAGAGCATTTACCTTTAAAATAAAAGGGTTCTCTCCAACCCCTTGCAACTCAAAACCACGGATCCAAGAGCCATGTTCGTCATGAACAAAGCCACCCCAACCCATGCAATTTTCCATGTCTCTATAGTTATTGTTCGTGTTAAGATTCATTGTACCAACCGTAGGGGGAGACCACGAATTGTTCAAGAAATAGCTATCAAGTTGCGTAATAGGCGAGGTCATCGCCCTCAAGAAATCATCATGCTCAAGGCAAATCTTGCGCCACACGTCTTGCAATGGTCAAGGGTGGGCTTCAGAAACCATGTTATTCCGCCATTTCCACACACCTCACACCAAGAATGAATTTGAAGCTATTCAGACTTTTAGCAAGGTCGCTAACCCAAGTAGATAGCTCCAAATGCTAAAGCGTGTCTAATTATGAGCCCCATTTTCGTCCAAATATCTCAAACACATAAAATAACCCATCATCATTGATGGTTAAACTTTTTTAATTAGAAGAACACAACATCCGTGATTTACCCAGGTTTTTTTAAGTCTCTAACGTTTTAAGAAGTTATGTTTCGAGAGTTGGATATTGTTTATAGAAATAAGGTAAGACAATTAAAGTCTCCAATTACTTTAATCTTTGATTAAAATTTGATCCATGCAAAATCAATCATCTTTTCATTCTTCTTAAACCAAATTAACTATACATTAAAAAAAATCATGCTCTCTGATATATTACAATATAATTTAGGAATATGTCATTTCCAATGAACACGCAACATAATATCTAGAATTCTCCTTTTATCTCCACCAAAATTTGGAAGATAGAGATAAGTCCAGTAAATTCCAAGAACCTCAAGGACAATCACGTAACTCCACATCCATCCAAATCTATCATCATTTCCTTTTCATTATTTTTTTTCCTCTGCACAATCCGTCTCGCACCGTCTCGTCGATTATTCCCAATCTCGTCTAATTCTCTGCGATAAAACGCAAACCGCATAAACCACATCATCGTCTTCTTCTTCTTCTTCTTCTTCTTCTTCTTCCAATTCGAAGCAAAATTCACATTCAAAATTAGGTTTAGGGTTTTCAATTTCAATTTCACCCAAATAAGAAAGAGGAATTGAAGGTTCCTTTATGATTCTCTGTTCAATCAGGAACCTAACTCTGATCATACTGTTAATCTTCGCGGTTCAATCGATCCAAACCAACACCATGAAGGTTCACCCCGTGCCGAGAAAGCGCAACATCACAATCCAATTCGGCGAGGACGGTAGCCACCACGTCTCCTCGGAGGCGCAGGCGCTGTTGGGAATCTCCGGCAAGAAGCTTCGGAGGCTGCCTCACGTCTTCAGCCGCGTCCTGGAACTCCCGTTCCGCTCTGACGCTGACGTGGCGGTGGAGGAGGATCCTGACTGCTTCCGCTTCGTGGCGGAGACGGAGGGAATCGGGGAGGTGAGGGCCCACACGGTGGAGATTCACCCTGGTGTTACGAAGATTGTGGTTAGGGATGGAGGGTCGGTGGAGCTTTCGCTTGACCACCTTGAGCTTGATATGTGGAGGTTTCGCTTGCCGGAATCGACGCAGCCGGAGCTTGCTAGTGCGATTTTCGTCGACGGAGAGCTTATCGTGACGGTGCCGAAATTGCAGAATATTGAGGATAATGGAGGTAGTGATAGAGGTATGGGTGGTGGTGGTGGTAGGCTTGTGCTTGTACAGTGATGATGATAATGGTGATCATGATTCTTTTGTTAAATCGTTGTTGCCTTCAAATCATGGCATTAGTATGTGATTAGGAATTAGGTTGTTGTTGTTGTTGGAACTAGTTTCTTTCCTTGTGAATTTGATTGTTGTTGTTCTTCACATGGTAACAATAGTCTATCTTCATGGCAATGAGAAATTTCACGGTTAGTTTTAACTGGTGTTGTTCACTTGTTTCAAACTGATGAGTTCCATTTTGCTCTTTGATTATCAATTAGTGTATTTAGTACTATCATTATGCTTCTTGCTATGAGATTAAGTGCCTTTTTGGCTCTTTTCTTAATAATGTGGTTTGTGCATGGAAGGGATGATTTTGATGATGCTTTATTTGATTAAGCTAAAAAGAGGGTCCCTTAACCTTTGTGGAACTAAAATGATTTGGTTGAGGTATCTATAAAGTATTGCCATATGCTTTGATTAGATATGATAATGTAATGTGTATGGAAATGGACATAACTGAGCAGATGCTGTGTATGAACTGGTTCCTAACTTATTAGGGTCTCAATTGAATATTTCCCCATGGGAAAAATGAATGCTCCTGTCTGAGCTGCATAAACTAAGGACCTGGATAAGTTTTACTGTTTTATCATGAGCCTTAATTGTATCCGTCTTTGCTAAACTCTTGATAGCTGCTACTCTCGTAGAATTCATGATATTGCGCTTGTTAGAAACTAGTTTCCCCACCATTTCCGAGTAACTACTGCGGTTTAAACTGGTAATATCTAGACTAGTATTTAATATTTCTGTTATCGGTATCTAGTTTTTTCTACCTTCAACTTTATTATTAGAAGAGGGACCAGTTCAGACCCGACCCAACTTCTGCTTCATGGAAACATGAATAGTAGCTATTGGCAGTTCCAGTTCAACTATTTAGATGAAACATGTTAATATCTGGACATGACCCTCGAGATAAGGTCAGCTTGGAAATATTTGAGCGATGCCATAGTTATAGACTTTGTTATTTGCATACCATAATGAATACACCTTTACTCCTCTGCTGCTTGGGGAAATAAAGATAAAAGAGAGTTTATTTGAAAGTGATGAAATCGATTATGATATGTCCATAATTTCTCTAACAATGATTCTTGAGATGAAACTCAATGACACTACAGATATATCAAACCGTGAGATTTTTGGCGATACGTTTGGGGAAGAGCCATGATGCCACAAGCAAGAGCAATTATGTCATTGTGGTACAAAAATTCAGAAGCCTTTTCTTTGTCCTATAAACCAAAGAGTAATATATCAATATCTGGAGCATATCCAACCTTCATCATGTCCCCAGCATTGCCTGAATTTATGTTATATTCATGAACACTGTTCTTTACAGCAATCCAACATAAACAACAATTTGTTTAATAACAATTTCTTCCTGAAGATAGTGGCTTATTCCCATCTGTATTTGGCAACTACAAGCATGAGCAAAAGAGGCAGGACAGTGTTTTGTCAGATGGATGAAAGAACTTAATATGTCCGCAACAGCTGAAAATTGAAAGGAAGGAAGAAAATCATTGAACACTAGTTAAGACGTGACAGGTTACTATACCAAAGCATGGTTTCTAAATTATTACTTACAACAGAGGCCAGCAGGTTGAAAAGCACTACACGATTGCCAGAATCTTGAGGATCAAAGCTCAAATAATGTTTCAGCTGTATCTCAACTTTTTGGATGAATTGGCATATGTTTAATAAACTCACATGCACGGTTTACCAATCCGTGGAAGGTCCACAACACGTGCATCGTGGTTCAATTCCATTGATGATCACTCATTGATTTAAATATCTGCACGCCTCTCTCCATTGCTCTGGTCCCACTACTCGCTGATAAATTGACAATACAGAAACTGAGTGTTACATAACTTAGTGATATACCACAGACAAGCAATGCCATGTCCACAAATAGACCCAAAGGCATGTCAAAATCACCTCGATGTGCATATACACCAGCCATTTCATTCCAAGTGACCAGGTTTTTCTCGGACATTTCACTAAAGACTTACTTTATATGCTTTGGCAGCAATAGCTAACATGAACTGAGTGCCCAATTAAGCCCTCAAAGCCCAGCATACGCGATCATGAAATGTTGTAAAAGTAAGTTCAAAAATGAATTTTGTTTGAAAGAGTAAAATGAAAGGTGGAGTATAAGGTGCAGGTGCCATACATGTGAGGACCAATAGCATCACAACACCTGTCATTGGGGCTAATGGGAAACCGGGTAATCTGGTAAAATAGATTTTAATTATATTTAAAATTTATTAAGTAAAGGACACAAAAGCCCTGCACCTATCTCGTTGTCTTCTTCTCTTCGCCTCCACTTTACCACCTCTTCAATTTCTGTCATTTTCTTTCCTTAAGCCCAGTTCATTTGATTTCCACAACACCATCAATTGAAATATACTAAAATAAAAATAGTTGAACCAATTTAAATTTAGATCCAGGACCTGTGTATGATTTCTTGATTGAGAAATCAATAAAATGAATGGAAACGTACAATCTTCAGAGAACAATAATAGAAATAATGTTTTTACCCAAAAAATATAGAGATTCAGCAGATAATGAAACCCATAAAAGGACAACGCAAAACCCGATTGTTAGCGACAGCACCATCGCGTCGAGCCGTCATATAGGTAACCACATCGTAGCTAGAATCGGGTGGTGACGCTATTCAGGGTTTGGATCTTTCTCTCTCAACTAAAAAAACCCCAACCCTGAAGATCAAAGCACCTCCATCCCAACAAAACCCACACAACCCATTACCCAGATCTGGGCAAGAAGCATATAAACTAGTTGCTCAGCGTCAGCGACGGTGGAGAAGAGGATGTCGCGGTGCTCTCCGTTGAGGAGGACGACGTGCGGTAGTTCAGTGTTAGGGTGCTCCAATGACCACCGCAAAAGGGAGAAAGGATAGGAAGAAAGAGAACAGAGAAGATGAAACCGTGAAAGGGTATTTTTATAATTTTGATTTTCTCATTTTTTTTTCAATAAGTAATAAAACCTGTTATATCAGGTAATTTTCACTCTTGCATGATGCAAGACCTAGAGTGCACTTACACCCTAGAGGCCATCAAAATGAAATCACTTTTAGAGATTAATTTACAAAATAGACATTGTAATTAAAAAAAATGTTTGATATTTCACACTTTCGGTTTAGCTACAAATGAGGGTAGATGTGTAATTAGAATGCTAATGTAAATGGTCTCAACCAAAACGCAACTAACAGATAAATCTTCATTAGCCATCCGATCACTATTATAAGTAAAAAACAACATTTTAGATTCATTGAATAAATGATGTATCTAATCTTGAATGAATTTAAAAACTTGTTTCTTTGCTTGACCGAAGGGTGTAAATATTAGACAAAGCAACATTTTAAATGTCTGGTTTTGGGTTGTAGTTGTAGAATACATAAGTTAATTAGTGCTAACTTAGCTTTAAACCAAACTAACTCATTATTTATAAACTGTATATTGTCATAAGGGTGATCTAGGGCCTGTTTGATTGCAGTTCTAGTTTTCATTTTTTAAAACAGTTTTCAGAAACAATTCTTAAATACAGTTTTCAGAAGAAGAAAACAGTTTGAATAACATGTTTTCAAACATTTAGAAAATTGATATCTGAAAACTAAAAACTGAAACTGAAAACATCTTTTAGCTGTTTTAGTTTTTTAGTTTTAAAAACTGAAAATGAGAACTGTTTTCAAAAACTGTTTTTGAAAACAGGTCTTACCAAACCGGTTTTCAGTTTTTAAAAACTGAAAACTGTTTTGAAAACAGTTAACAAACAAACCCCTAATATTTTCAAGACACAGAAACTGTTATTTAGAATTTTCGAAACCTCTTGTACTTAATGTTCCGAGTGGCGCAACGGAAAAATTAGGAATAGAAAAACTCTTTTCAACCTAGGCAAAATAACATTCGAGCAAATCAAACTCTCAACGGTGAGAATAATAGATCATAGTAAAATAAAATAGAGACACAAAAAAATTTAGCATGGAAAATTTCTCCCAAATTGAGAAAATAAAAACCACGGGTACGAGCAAAAAGGGTAAACCACCAAAATATTAGAGAAGAAAAAATCTCAAATAAAAATGATTAATATAAAGAGCTCAAGGACAGAAAGAACATACTAATACCTCCACCAAAACGGAGAACAAACATGTACCTGCAAAATCTAACAAAAACTGCGGCCAACTTCAACGTGAATCTATTTCACGTTACCTTGCTGCTCCTCTTCAAAAACAAGGGTTAAAACTCTTTAAATAAAAAATTCTTGGGCTACGGCCCATTCAAAAATCTATATCCTTTTAATCTCTATCCTTTTTATTTCTTTTCATAAAATAAAGTTGGGCCCCACTTAGTAGGGACAAACCCAACACTTCAGTCAAATGAATATTTGAGAGGTAAAAGATCCTCAACGGTGGTTCAAGATTACAGTTCAAAATGCCAAAATTTGGAGAGTCACAGGAAAAAATTCATCATATCTTCAAAAAGTTTTTCATTTGATATGAAACTTACAAGCCAAAGTGCTCCAAATTATGTTTTGGTGTGCTGCCAAAACCCTGGGCTACCTTTTTCATCTCTTCAAATTTCTTGACTTCCCGCCTTATCTGTTCTACTCTTTCTCCAACAGCAGCATCATGAAACAAGGCATCTGAACGAGATGAATGGGCTTCATTTGCTAATTCCGACTTCTCGAAGGCCAGTTGCTGATACAAGCTCTGCAGATAACGCTTGTGTTCATTCAGCCTTTCTTCCGCCAAGTTAAACTCATTCTCCTGTGACTTTCTAAGATACTCCAGAACCAGTTCAACCTCTACCTCAAGTCTTCCAAAATCAGACAGATAACTTTCCTTGGCATGGCTATTGTTGGAGGAACCTGTTGATAAACATAATATACTCAATACTCAGAGAATGGTGCCAACTGCCAAGACAACTGAATTTACAACATTAAGAATATCATTTTCTTTCTGAAATTCTAACATCAAGGGTCCCAAAAAAAGATCTTCACCTTCATAACACACACATCCAGTGCTAAGGTAGCAATCGAAAGTAGCAAGTAAGTAATTTGACTATTATGTAAGATGAAATATTTACCTGATGCAGAATGATCCGTGGGATTGTCAACCACATTTGTGATATCTCCAGTACTAGTCCCACCTTTAAGCTGAAGTAAACCACAAAATTTGTTATACTGCTTCCGTTAAGGTGTACTAAAGGAAAAACAAGAAAGACATTTTTTGTATCACCTAAAAGTAAAATTATTTTAATCATACCTTTGAGATGGCCAATTCAATACGTCTCATAAGTTCCTTTGCACTGGCTTTCTCTGACTCACCCAAGAGACTAACACCAAGGTTTAAAATCTTTTCCTTATTGTCATCATCCGCATCAATAGCTTCACATGTCTGTAGAAGCTTATTGACATGGGAAATCAGATCAGTCTTCCCATCACAGCGCATGCAGAGGTACTCAACATCCAATCCAATAATTCCTCCAACTGTGCCGGCCAGGTATGACCGAAGAGCACAGTCAAAATGTACTGCATGCCCGCAAATATAATCACCAACTTTTGCTGGGCACTTGAAATAACTATAGCCATCATAAGCTAAATCAAGGGCTTTGCAGCAAAGCAGGCAGCGGCATTCGCGGCAAAAACGAGGATTCGCACAGCAGATATCACAGGGCATGGCTGGAGAATACTTCTCAACTTCTTCCAAAATGAGGCTGCGGCACCTTTGATTCCCAACTTTACACCCAACAGAGTCAGAGGGTGAATCAGATTCAGATTCTGACTCTTCTTCTGGTGCTAGCAGGTGCGGAGGCACAGCAGATATGGGCTCTGCTGCATATGCATGTCCATTGCCTGCAGTTATTAATCAATTAGCAACACTGTTATGCAGAAAAGCCATGCAACAATGAGAAAGAGTCATAAAAATGACTACAAAGAGTAAACTAGAATATGAGCAAGTTGGCATGTACCAGGCAAATTCCCAGTTTAATTCCACTAATACATGATCCCCAATAAAGAGCACAAAATACAAATAAATTCTCATTATCAGGGGGTTTTGAGCAGAAATGCTATCAGCAATTCAGCATGTTTTCGTCTGAGTCTACCAATTTTTTTTTTAATAAAACCATGGTGTATAAAGAACACATACTACAACCATCAAGGAGACATTAACTAAATAAATTCAACATCCAACTTCATCATAAAGCAAAGATCAGCTATATACATATACAACCAAAGTACCAAGAGTACATAATTCATATTAAAGTCTTAAAGAGAGCTCAAAATTTGCAGCAGTGGCGACAATGAGAAAGAGTCATAAAAATCCAAACAAAGAGTAAACTAGAATATGAGCAAGTTGGCATGTAGCAGGAAAATTCTCAGTTTAATTCCACTAATACATGATCCCCAATAAAGAGCACACAATACAAATAAATTCTCATTATCAGGGGGTTTTGAGCATAAATGCAATCAGCAATTCAGCATGTTTTCGTCTGAGTCTACCAAAAAAAACTTAATAAAACCATGGTGTATAAAGAACTCATACTACAACCATCAAGGAGACATTAACGAAATAAATTCAAGATCCAACTTCATAATAAAGCAAAGATCTACAAAGTACATACCCAACCAAAGTACCAAAAGTGCATAACTCATATTGAAGTCTTAAAGAGAGCTCAAAATTTGCAGCGGCGGCGATGACTTGCAGCGTTGATGTCTCCTCTTCTCCTAGGGTTCGAAGCTGAATGAGAATGTTGGATTGAAATGAAAAACCTTATCTTTATCTCGGTCTTTGTTGAAAGCTTTTCGTGAAAATCCAAAATTACCCCTTTAATTTGAGGATTTAGTGCAAAATTCGTTTTCTACGTAACTCGTAGACTCAGTGTGAAATCGCGAGTCTATACGAAATTATTTTAATAACTTTTTATTCCTTTTTATGTATGAAAAATGAAATTCCTACTTCTATCACACATAAAAACGTAAATACTCTACCGACATCTCAATTTGCATCAACCAAATACTCAATCTAAGTTTTCTTTCTGGCATCAAGCACAAATCTCAATTTCTCTAATTAGTTTTGATAATAATGTGAATTTTAAAATTTTATTGTACCGATTTCCTTCTAATATGTTAAAAATATAATAATTTAAAATATATAATATACACGTAGTCGTAGCTTTTTTTGAGAGCAAAATAATTTATTAATGAACAAAAGAATAATACAATCCCTCGAACAGGAGACAAGGCGAAAATACCCGTAGGACCCCTGCCACGGAAAAGCAACCAACAACTAAAACCGTAGGAAAGCTCCAAAAGGCCAAAAGCCAAGGCAGCCCAAAACCAACAACAAGATCTCCAAAAGCCACAAAATCAACTAAATGACGCAAGATAAAAAACCGCGTAATCATTTAAAATATATAATATAAGCGTAGTTGTAGCTTTTTTTTAGAGCAAAAGAAATTATTAAGAAATAAATAAATAAAATACAATCTCTCAAAGAGAAGACGAGGTGAAAATACTCGTAGAACCCCTGGCCCTGCCACGGAAAAGCAACCAACAACCAAAATCGTAGGAAAGCCCCAAAAGGGTAAAAGCCAAGACAATCCAAAACCAACAACAAGATCTCCAAAAGCCACAAAATCAACTAAATGGCGCAAGATAAAAAACCGCATAATCATTTAAAATATATAATATAAGTTGTAGCTTTTTTAGAGCAAAATAAATTATTAATAAATAAATAAAATACAATCTCTCAAAGAGGAGGCTAGACGAAAATACCCGTAGAACCCCTAGCACAGAAAAGCAACCAACAACTAAGAGCCTGTTTGGTTTTCAACTGGGTGAATGTGAAAACATATTCACTCAACCCAACAAATGTATTCCGTTGGTTGAATGTGCATTAAAAATCGTGATCTCGAATTCCAATGTTTCAAACGGATTTTCTAACTGAAAACCAAACAGGCACTCAAACCATAGGAAAGCCCCCAAAAGGCTAAAAGTCAAGACAATCCAAAACCAACAACAAGGTCCCCAAAAGCCACAAAATCAACCAAATGAAGGAACATAAAACAGCGCGTACCTCATACCCGTACCCGTACCGGTATCTGTGCAACTTAGGATAATATTAAAAATAATGCTAACAAAAAATATCACAAACAAGCAAAGAACAACAATAGAATGAAATAAGACCCAACATAATCAATCCACCCACATAAACAGAATCAAGAACCAGGAAGAGAAAAACAAACTAACCAGGGCAAATAGCAGGAATCTTCCAGCTGAATGAAGCGAAGAAATCCTGGACATTGGCGTCAGGGAATGATTCCTTCACAAAGCGTTGGACCGCAAGCTTGCTAGCAAAAGTGATCCTACGGCGGCTGGAGCCTGAGTTGACGGCGCGGCAAATGTTAGCTGGAGGATACAGGTACCGATCCTTAAAGAATCCTGTCACCGCGACTCTCAGGCCGGTTCTCCAGCTCCAAACGTCGCCGGGATTGGGAAAATTCTCCGGCGCGTATGGCAAGCCTTGGCCGGATTGTTCCGGCGCCACCGGTGGCAAATTCATCGGGGCAGCATTGTTGCCGGAAGCGTTGATTCCTTCATCTTCCATGAGCGCGAGAGAGAAGGGAAGCAGCAAAAGGTTTGAGAATGTGTAGCGACAGGGAGAGCAAAAGCAGGGGAGGGTCAAAGTTGACAAACAATGTTCTCTCTTCAGTTCGGTCCGTACCACTACACATTTATCGTAGTCAAAAAATGGGTCCACGTAAAAGTAACTCATCAAAATTATTTATTGAATTTTTGAAATTGTTAATTACTACTTTTAAAGATTGTGATGCTTTGCTTTTAGAGAAGCCAATCTGAATATTTAAAATAAAACGTGATAGATTTGATATGTATGAGGAATGACTTTTCTTATTTATCTTCTATTTTGAGTGATTATTTGTATTTTAGTTTCTGCTTTTGACGTTGTTAATTTTGCTTTTGTTAAGCGTTCGGAAAATTTAATTGTTGATTTTTTGACTCGAAACGCTACTTCCTTTACTGATTATGTTTGGGTTGAATAGATTCATGATGTCGTTGTTTCTCTTGTGGTGTTGATCTAATAGATGTACGTAAGCAATTGCTCAGTACCATTTGAGTTTCTTTAAAAAAAATAGAGAGAAAAAAAAGTTTCATGAGTCGTAAGTACAATTTGTCGATACACATATATTATTACTATAAGAGAGACAAACATACATGTTTGGCTAAAATGAAATCGGAATCGAATGAACCAATCCAATATCATATAAGGTGTGTTGAGCAAGGGAAACCATGTTGGCCGTAGGCCTAATATGGAGAGCGAGCATTTTAAATATTGATCACGAGGCATGTTGTTTACGAGTCATAATTATATGGATTTGTTGGGATCTGTTGTGAAGATTCTCTCCTTGATGGGTGTTTGAGAAACTATTATCATTATGAGTTATTTACGAAAGCAGCACGACAGGCGTAATGTAATATATATATATGTAACCGGGTAGGATTAGTTATAGAATGAGTCGAACGTGACTAAAGCAAAAATTTTAACAAAAGGAGGTCGAGATCGAAAAGATTTTGTATGTGTTTGGATAAGGTACAAAATTATAGTGAAGCCCAAATTATATTGGACATAAGCAAAATTTAAGAAAAATTGCTTTCATCTACGTGATTTCCTACTATGTATCTAGATATGCATTATGACTTATAAGAAAAAATAGATTTTTTTTCACAAAACTACATCTACAAATCAATTGATATGTAACTAAAAATTTTTGAGGAAATGCAAAATTAGTTCAAGTATATTAGACTTATGTTAACAACCTTATAAAAACCGAAAAATTGTGAGTCCGTTTAATTTTTTGTTGGATAAAATTACATTGAGAAAAATAAAGTTTGATATACTTAAATTTTAAAGAATGAATTTGTGTTTGAAAACAATGTGACAAAGTAAGTTTAAAAAATGAACTTTATTTGAATAATTACTAATACAGACATCATATAAGGTATAATATAAATGTGGAGTTTCAAAATGAATAATATCATTAGCAAACACTTTACACATCTTTTCCAAAAAAAAGTATCTATCTAATATTTTATAAATACACATGACCGGTGTTAGGATAGGTATGCCTCTGGTGAGTGGGTTGCTGGGTTTCTATGTTGGTAGCAGTGGAGGGGATCCCCTTAAAGCGGAAAATGGGGGCTCTAAAGCATTGATTGATCTTACTGTGGAATGTCATTATTCAAAAAGCTATTTGTGAAGTGAAATTGTCTTGAGATTGTGGAGGCTTTAGCTGAGGATCGGTATTAATTTCATGAGCTAGCCTCGAATCTCCTTGACCTCAGGCTCCTTTTGGACCTCGACTGGTGCCCAGAGCTTTTGCATATCTCTTGGGATCCCTATGCAGTAGCGGGCTAGGTTGCCTTGCTGGCATGATGTTAGGCTCCAGTGCCCTTTGTCTTACCTTAAGGCCTCGCCACTGCAATTACATTGTCTCTCATCTTGCCTAAAGATTTATTAGCCTTGTAATTTTCTTTAATTGCTTTTTCTTTTTCGATGTAAAAAAAAACATACTTTTCAAAGTTTTAAAACACATTTTTGTTTGACGTAAAAATTAATCACAAACATACATATTCACACACTTTTTCTTAAAGCAAAAGGAATATATATTAATATGCAATAGGAGTAGCACCCGATCTAAAAGGAAACGAAACAAACAGTTGGACGCTAAAGCTAGCCCAGCACAAAAAGAAAACAACCTCTAATATGCACAAAACACGCATCCAATGAAGATCAAGTCTAGACTATCCAAAAAAAACCCTGAGAAGAAAATCAAAATCCAAAACCAATTGATCCAACGAAAAAAAATACGAATACCAAAAAGAACAATATGTATGTGTGTCAAAAAATAAAAAAATGCAGCACATGAAAAATAGTATAATATATAGTAACCAATAATCGTATTACTTATATGTATAGATTTGTTAAAATGTACATTTGTAACCAAAATGAGTGGCTAGATAAAATCATGAAAATTTGGGGGTGGCTATGGCGCACGTGAGTCATCCCAGTAGCTCCGCCCCTAATTCCGTGTATTATAGGGTTGAATTATGACTCTTTTAAACTTGCTTGTATCTTAAATTTATTATTCAGATAGAGATAGTAAAAGAAAATTAGTGAAAATAAGTAGAAGAAAAAAAAAGTGAGGTGGAGTGTATGAGTCACAGCTCGTGTACCATTCTTGCCATAAACTCTACTGTATTGCTGTTAAAAAAAATTAAAGTTTACATAATTAATTTATAATATATTTAACATGCCCAAAATATATGTAATATCAGCTTTATTTTTTTTTTTATTGACCAAAAAAAAAAGCTTTATTTTTTGGTTTTCTAAAGTATTATTGAGTGGGTAGACATCTCTTTAACTTTGATGCTTATCTAAATAATAACTCATGAGTGCTAATATCACATAAATAATTAATAAAATTATTTATAAATAAATTAAAAAATAAAATAGGAAAGTTTCTAGCCCGCTTATATCATTAATAATGTCATATACACACTTTATCTTTTAAACACTTCATTTCTACCTTTTTTTTAATTCTTTCCTCTTATTATATATCACATCTCATACTTTTTCTTGTCTTCTTACTCTCATTATTCCACCTCTCTCCACCTCAAAGAGATATGAAAAGAACATTATTCATCTTAAATTTAATTAGTTAACCTAAAATTATTGATTATTTAACCGAATTTTTTTGACGAGTTATAATATTATAATTGTAGTTTTTTTTTTATACATAGGAAAACCGTTATAATTGTAGTTAAACTTTAAAATTGACTAACTATATTGTTCCCCTTGAAACCAGAAGCATGTTACTCTGCAAAGCAATGCTAGGTGGTTGCCAAATGAACATGCCACGTCCCGTTTACCACCGCTCTTCTCTTGTTGCCATGTGTAGCACTTCGACACGCAACCTTCCCTTCCCACCTCCATTACAACCTATTTAATCCTCTTCCGCCAGTAGCAACACCCAACTTCAAGGAACCTGTTGAATCCACCAATACAATATCTGTAAATTTGCGTGAAAACACCACCAACCAGAGAAAATGAGCCAGGAGCAACCAAGGCGCACTCAACCAGGGCAAGACCCAATCAAATACGGCGACGTTTTCCCCGTCTCCGGTGACCTCGCACAGAAGCCAGTCGCTCCCGAAGATGCCGCCATGATGCAGAGCGCCGAGACCAGAGTGCTAGGCCACACCCAACCCGGCGGAGCTGCCGCTGTCATGCAATCCGCCGCCACTCGGAACGAGCAAGCCGGCCTCGTCGGCCACCGTGAAGTCACCGACGTCACCGGTGACCGCGGCGTCACCGTCACGGAAACTCATGTCCCTGGAAGACGCATCATAACCGAAACAGTCGGTGGACAGGTGGTGGGGCAGTTTGTTGAACCAACCCCGGTTCAGACCGGCCCAATCGGCGCGGTCCGTGAGAGCGCGATAACCATAGGGGAGGCGCTGGAGGCGACGGCGAAGACGGTGGGAGACAAGCCGGTGGATCAGAGTGATGCCTCTGCGATACAGGCGGCGGAGGTGAGAGCGACGGGGAGCAATGAGATACTGCCGGGTGGGTTGGCTTCGATGCGCAATCTGCGGCAGCTTATAATGCTGAGTGCAAGAGTGACCAGGAGAAGATCAAGCTCGCCGACGTTCTGACTGGCGCCACCGCGAAGTTGCCCGCGGATAAGGCGGCGACGCTGCAAGATGCGGAAGGGGTGGCGAGTGCTGAGGTGAGGAACAATCCGGAGGCTGGAGCCACTCCTGGTGGTGTGGCCGCTTCTGTGGCGGCAGCGGCGAGGCTCAATGAAAATGGAATTATGTGATCGTGATGATGAAATGGTCGATATATAAGTGTTTTTAATTTGTGTTTTGTGTTTGCGGAGATGATAATGATAGTAAGTATGTGTGTATGGTTATTGTCTGTAACTGTAAGTGGTGTTTCTTTTTGTTTCTCTTGGTCTGCTTCTAACCAGAGTAGAGTTCTCCTTGGGTTAGTTTTAAGGGCCCATGTAATTAAGTTCTATATCGTGCTATATACTTTGTGTCTTGTGGTTTTCACTTGCTTATATAAGGGATAAGACTTACATTCAAAGAACATATAGTTTAGTGGTGGTTTATATCTGCTCTTAAATTTATTTATTTTTTAAGAAAAGGTAGATGTCCACCATTGCGAAATTAAAACTAAAGGGTTCTAAAACAATATTCTCAACATGTGAGAACAACAAATACATAAGAAAATAATTTGAAAAGCTAATTGTGAGGATTAATTTTTCAAACAACACTCCTTTAGTGACTACTCATTTTTGCAAGCTCAACCGACAAAACTGAATACAAGGGGAGATAAAAGAGTCGGCAAGAGCTAATACTCTTTTTACTTAATTTTGATTACTTCTCTTGTCATGCTTGGTAGCGAAGCTTTACCATGGTCTGATTTGAGATTGTGGTGGTGCTAACCTCGAATGTAAGGTGGTACATGTAGAAGATACTTCAACGCTCAAGTCGGTGAATGAGTCATGAGTTTTAGAAGAATTATAATAATGAGAAGAATGATTAGCATTTTTGTATACAGAGCTCCTCAAGGATGAGGGATGTCATTTAAGAGGAGCTTCTGAGCCCACGATTGACTCGTTGTTGTCGTGCTTACATAGTTTATCTCAATATTTTGTAAGGTTGCTTGGACACTGTGACAATTAGTCGGCGTAGTCCGTTTCTAAATTAGGTTACGTTGGTCGTCCTTTGGTGCATGCTTAGGTGCAGATCCTTATGCGCGGTTCACAACTCCCTTGGATCCTATGATTTAAGTGCCCACCGAAACAATTAGACACCATTCATGAAGGAATAATAGAACTGTTGTTATAGGTTAAGAGCTTTTTTTTTCCAGATTTTTTTGTTTAAGTAAAGTGAAGAAACCAATAATACAAAAAAAAAAACTACATTGTCCTAATAAAATGGGCTCAGAAGACCGGGCCTCAATGTTAACTATCTCGACTGGTGAGTTGATGCCTCGAGGGTGGGCTTGTAACAAAATCGATCACAAGTTTTTTTCGGCAACTCTGTACGTCCAATGGTTTCTTTGATCTCCAGTCGCGTCATCAATGGTTGTGTTCTCACCTTTGTCAAATTATATTACAACAGCAAACAAACATCTTGTTAATTTACGATTCAAGAATTTGTAAATTACAATTAGATCATTTCACTTCAGTTGAATTCAATTTGAAACGAGGCCACACACGAATCACATCACACAACTCATTAGCGGACCCTCTTGGCCTCTTGTAAGTTGGTTTACATAGTTGTATGAGAGCAATGTGAAGGACAAATTAATTAAAGATGATGCATTCACGTGATTCCAAACAAGGACAGTCACAGTCACATGGGACTGTAGCTGAAAAGGGAGTATCACTCACTCACTAAAAGCAGAAGGTATTTTTGTCGTCCAGAATCCCAGTCAGAGTTTAATTTGCATGCCTTCTTGACATGCCATTGCCATTGCCATGCAATGTATATATAACAACATAATATGTTTACCATTTATCCTTTCTGCATTTGTTCTCGTCTGGTAGTTACGTGTCTCTAAATGCAGGCCAGTTAGCATATGTTTTACTTTCTCACTTTAGGAGCTAGGTTAGGTAAGTTTAATTTCATGTTGTAAATCGATCAAATTATTAGCAAAGAAGTTTCTCATCAGAAAATCTTTGTCTTCATGCGTATTCGCCCCACATTGATCATAAATTGGTGAAGGAGGTGATGCCTACATCATATAAAATGTGTATGCATCAAGGTCTCGCTATCAAGCTTGTTGTTCAATGATAGACTAGCCTCTACTTGATAAGTATTTGTTGGCTTCTTCAATGTGTGTCGGTTAATCGTAGTGGCCTTATGTATTTTCAAAAAAAAAAATCTAAGTGGCCTTAGAACTATTTAAGGCCAATTTACTACAGTAAAATTGAAATTCACATCATAACATCAAGAAAGGTGGTTAGTCTTTAGCTGCTCATCATGTACATGAAAAGCACAATCCTAATCTTAATACAACTAACATCATAAACTAAGGGAAAGAGATAAACATCGCTCATCCTCAATAGCTCTCATAAGTATTCTCCATAACTATCCTAACAGACTTCCACAAAGCTCGATCTAAAGCAGAATGAGCACCTCTTCTCTAAAACCTAGAACTCTCACTTTTTAATCTCTTCCCCTTTTAACCCAAGAGTTTCCTTTTGTTAAAAAACACAAGGGTAACGTTATGCACCATTGTCGACAGGAGCCCATTTATGGTCAGAAAACATCAAGAAGCTACTAGCCTACTACCAAAAATGTGTTTATCAATCACCTAAACAATATAGACATCCACACAAATCCAAATTTTTATCTTCTTCATATCACGTTATATATTACATTCATTACTTCTTCCTATTCTTTTCTCAATCTAGATATCTACACTTTTTAGGCGTCCATCCAAAATTTACCAATTTATATGAAGCATTTCCCTTTTATTTATTTATTATGAGCAGCATGCACACTATTCTATATACTCTATATATAACACACACAAACACACATTCTCTCTGTTTTCTCTCTTATTTTCATTGTGTGCAAAGATGCCCAGCATGTTCTCTAAACACCTTCACCTTTGTTTCTTCAAGATCAAATACCCCACCTTTCTATCCCAACCTGATCCACACCACCACCACCACCACACCCCATCACCTCCTTCCACTCTCAACTCCACCACCTTCCACTTCAACTCAACCTTCACCCACCACAGCCACTCCCTCTACGACTCCACCACAGACAACTACTTCACCTCCTCTTCCTCCTCCTCCTCTGACTCCATGGACCTGCCTCCGCCGGACTTCGCCTCCATCTACGCCTCCCAGCGCTTCTTCTTCTCCTCTCCTGGAAGCTCCAATTCCATCACAGAATCCACCCCTGACTCTCGCCCCTGCAACACGTTGATACGAAGAGACGTTGTGAGTGTGCAAAAGTACTCTGTCAACCCCTTCGTTGATTTCCTCTGTTCAATGCAGGAAATGATCGATTCCCACAAAGTGTTGGACGTGAACAGTGACTGGGATTATCTCCACCAGCTCCTCTTATGCTACCTTGCTCTCAATCCTCCACATACTCACAAACACATTGTTCGTGCCTTCACCCATCTTGTTGTGGATCTTTTGTCATCATCATCATCTTCATCTTCATCATCAAACACCCCTTGCCGGATGCACAACCACAACCACCAACGGCAGGGTTGTTTCTCAGGGAGATTGGTGTAAAAATGCAACCTGTTCACAGTTGGTAATTTTCTTTAATTATGTGAAGAGTTAGGACTTAAGACAAAGAAAAGCATTGGCGATTGTGTGATCCATTTTATGGGATTTTTCACTTTGTCATTGCTTAAAACTTGTTGGGCTTCAACTATTGGAACAAAGCAAGGTTTGTCTTTTGATGAGAAAAAGGACAAAGTTAGTAAAAAAGAGGAGTGTGTGGGAGAGGGATTTTGGTGTTTCGATGCTGTTTTGTTTTAATAGAGTACATTGATGTTTTCAATTAATCCTATTTAGTTATTGTGTAAGTAAAATTAACTGGTAACATGAATTAGTAGTATGTTGTAATTTGTTGGAATTATTGTATGACGTTGATCATGGAGATAGTGGGTGACAAGCAGAGTTCGTTTATTGTCCTTGTGTTTGTTGTGTTGTGTGTGTGTGGTCCTCTAATGGTAGCAAATGAGTTCCTGTTCTACTGAAAACAAACTCACCAACAGTTTGGTTTTCTTCTAATGGTAGGTACAGTTGTGGCTTTTAATTTGTCTCTCCATAAAAATGTCCTCTTTAATTTTACTCATCATCACAATAAAAAATGTAGCCTTGGTTAAAGTTTGAATGAAAGAAACTCTCTCATAAATATAAATGAAGATGAATAGAAATTTGGACTTGTGCTGTAAGTAATAGGATCTTATCAGACATTGATAGACCTCAAATTTAGTTGGGGTTGATCAAGGGAAGGGAGCCATGTAAGGGTTCATGGGAAAGGGAAAAAGAACAAGGAATATTGGGATTAATTAATATTGTTGGGAGGAGCAGTTGATGTTGCAGGTGGCAAGACTTGCTCTTTTTCTCCCTTTTCTCTCAGCTTTTTTACTCCATGCAAATAATGCACCAATCAAAAGCAGAAAAAAAGTACAAAAAACAATCAAGGACAAGGAAAGAGCAAGCCAGACAAATGGCAACAAAAACACAAATAGATATGGCTTTTTAGCAGTGTGCCAAATTGCAATGATCAAGAAGCCAGCTAGGAACAATGGTTGGTGAATAAATAGAGGCCAAACAGAGAAACAAAAGCGTAGTGAAGTTAAATTCCCAGACTCAGAGCCCCCTCTGCTTCATTTCATTTCAAGTGTTAGTTCTTCACTTTATGTTTGGAAATTCTTGAATAATGAATTATAAAACCAAAATCAATTTTGGGAAGAATTTATATGAGTGAATTATGGATCCAAAATTGATTCCGCAAAGGTTAATGGTATGCTTCATTTCATTAAGACCTAATATGTGATATATAATGAGTGATGTGATGACAAAAGAAAAGAGATAAGAAGAAGAAATAAGTGGAATAGGAAAAAAAAAATTAGTGTGAATATATCAGAATTGCATAATTCTTATGTTTTCTTCACACTTTTTCTAGTTTAAATTAGGAACACAGAAGTACAAAAATGTGTTAGAATTCTTAATTAATTGTTTTTGTTGGAACGCAAGTATGAGCCTAGTATTCCATAAGTTAAAAAAGGAGATGAAGACAATAGTAAGTCAGAGAAACATCTTGTGAAAGAGCTATATATATATATATATATATATGATTCATTAGTTACACTTATATCAATTAGGTACTTATAAATATGAATAGTCTTATAGCTAAGCTTCAAAACTAAAATTCACATTCAATCAAAAACAAAAACTAAAATTCACAAGGTCCAGTTGGACTGGAAAATGGTTGGCCGGAGGCAGGAGCCAACGTTGAAGAACTCAAAAGTTTGCTTTTGACATAAAAAGGATGACACTACATTAGAATACATGCTTGGGTTTGCACTGCTTAATAATTGGTATTTATTTAACCGTGTCCTGTAGCAGAGACAGGGAGACAGACAGAGAGGATCCAAAGAGATAGTTTCAACAACTATGGCAAAAATATGGATGCTCTTATCGTTTTATACTAAAGTAATTTAATTATAGATTAAAAGTAGTTGGTTTAGGTATGTTCATATACCGGACTATTTGTCTTCAAGTGGATGCACTATTTTTTTTTTGGATAAGCAAGTGGATGCACTATGAATGTGTGTCATTTCATTGTTTATTTGCACAATAACTTCATGTGCCATATATATATAGGGTATAGTGTGGAGGAGCAATCATGTACATGAGTGAAGACCGCTTATGACTTAATCAAAACCTAACTTGTGTATAAGGACTATTTTAGTTCTATTTACCGTTAATATAAGACTTTTAACACACCTCCTCATATAAATGTGTAAGATATGGAGTGTCAAATTTGCAGGATTGTACATTTGCAAGGAAACTCATATATGAGATGTCTATAGTTAATGAATCAATGATAGACTCTGGTATTGTATTAGAATTTGTGAGACATATATCAACTAAAACTAGCTCAAAAGTTGAGAATTATCAAATATAAAAATTATTTTGATCATATCTCCAATCTTTTTGATATTTGATCATATCTTAAATCAATATATGACTTCTTACCATCCACTTATTTATTTCTCTCATGTAAGGATCTACTTAATTTTTCAAATTTTATTATCAAAGATAAAAAAACATTAAATTAATCCCTCGTAGGGGCCTAATTGTAACCATTATAATTATAGAGTTAAGAGTTTAAATTTAGTAAAAACGTATTGCATACCAAAATTATTAAATTAATTACATGAGTTTTTTTTTTTTAAAGGTACATGAGTTACTTTGGAGGGGTTGAAACTTGAAAGTGCAATTGATTTTTTTTTTTAATTAAAAAGATCGACTTTCCAGTTTTAAATTCATGATTGAAAAGCTTCCTTGTTGTTTTAAAAAAAACATGATTGAAAAGATGGATTTGATGAAATTTTTAACTCTTGTTTCATACCGCCAATTAGAAAAGTAGCTCAGATACAATAATGTTAACACCCTTAACTGCGTATCTTCTTGAAAATGATTTTGGATTTCCTCTGATGACCACAGATGAAACCCGACACATACATGATTGATTCATAAAATTGTTGTCAGCATATTGGTTTTATGTTGTAAGAAATAAAGAAATTAGAAACGCCAACGTTTAAGTTTGTGCATGATTTGACAATGCGACCCCTCATATAATTGAAATGAAAATAATGTCAGTATGGAGGAGAGATGCAGGGGAAATGCACACTTACATAGTGTAAAATATTACATAATATATATATGAAGAGTTATGAATTATTGAGTGATGTCTTCTGTAGCTAAGTCTTATATATGTGTCTCAACTCTCAATAGGAAAAGTATGATATGGCATTAAATAGTTTATGGCAGTATAGGAATTTCACCCACATTTTAAAAAAATTCAAAAGAGAGTCTCTTACTTGTAACACCCCACACTAAAACCCCACCCCCTGTTCCCAACAACCCCAATAGCCCTTCTCTCATCCATTTAGAGAATTAGTGATGGGTATCAAATGTCACAGAATCCAAAACTAGAGATGGAGAAAACTTTCTCATTTCAATTCATCAAGTGAAAAATCAGTTATCCTCTGTTAACTATGTAAGCTATATATCTAAGCTTCTCTAACTTCCTAATCCTAACTGTCAGTGGCGAGAAAACCCAAGCTAACTAACTAATTCTTAAACAGAAAAACTAACTCTCACAATCAGAAAGTAATTAACATTTTTTTTGGTCAAATGAAAGTAATTAACTTAAGTGATTCTAATTATGGCCTCTCTTGAAGGAGTGGATTATCTAATTGTGAGATGTTACTTGGGCCTGTTTCTTACATATTTTTTCCAAAGTCCAATATTTTGAGGCCCAAATAGGTCTAAGGTTGTACCGAAAATGAGCCAATATTTTTTCCCAATATTTTAAGGCCCAAACAGCAACTAAAGTTGAAAATAATACCAGCACAGCTTGAACTATCATAAGCCTCACAATGAAACTTTAACCTTTGACCCAAAAAAAAATACTTACAGATGATTTGACCAAAAAAAAGAAAAAAAACTTACAGATGATGATGTTAATCTTTTTTGAAAGACAGATGATGATGATGTTAATCAGTACAAGGCAAAGTAGATAGAATAATGCCAAATAGAATACCAATAGATTTTTTTTGGTGAATTATATTCAATAGATCAAATGAGTCTGAATCGATTTCTTCATTCTTGTTTCTTGAATCTCTAACTTCAACTTAAAGCCATTATCAAGGAGACAATGACATGTTGAAAAGTACCCTGAATTTTGAAGCTTCCGCCCCAGTCTTTATCCTTTCCTTGGAGTGTAAATTACGCCATGAAAGATAAGTCATCAGCTAATGCTTTGTAGTCAGAATTTCCCCTACAATCTTTTAAAGTTAGGTCCATATTTTCAGAAATGGAATGTGCCGCGGCAACAAGCTTGCTATTTTCCTTCACTGTGAACACTAGAAGCATGAGTAGAAGCTTTTAATATGTAAATGTCCAATACCAAATAATTGTCATTTGCATCAGAAATAACAAAAGCAAATTTTACATACAATGTTAGCTGTTGAAATTATTACTTTGCATGGATTTTATAAAATTAACACATTCAATCCGTGGAATTAGTGTCACAGTTCAACTAAAAAAGAATTAGGGTTAGGTTTGTAAAAGTAGGAGCCCTGCATCTTGGACACATGAGAAATGTCATTGATTTGGTATTGCTTTACTTGTGTCTTCATCAACTTCAGGATGTTTCTTGTCATTGTAAGTCATATTTGGACTTGTTTTGGTTATCTCTACCTACTTAGTATTTTCCTTTTTGTCTTTCTAAAGTGAATTCCATTTTTCAGAATTCTAAATCACATCCTTTGAACTCAAATCTGAGCATATTTGGTTCTGGGTTCAAGTGAATTACGCTCAAATTACTGAGTTCCATCACTTCCTGTCTAGCCCAGCTGAGCTCAAGCAGCTTGCATCAAAGATCCAACACAATATCATATCCATTTAGGATGGTCAAAGTCATAGAACCATGGTGAAAGAAGAAGTATGAACGATCCTAGAATAATAAGGAGTTTGTATAAAGTGAGTTGTAGACCCAACTTCTTTGATGAAAATCATTGTGAAGGGCTTTCAGCAAAAACTGAATGTCCAAAAGAGAAAATGCCATATGTAAAAAGCAAGTGATCAGAAGTTGCCAGTTGTAACACGTTTCTGCAGCCAGTTAGACATGTGAGAACAGATTCCCTGTCTCCATTGTGGCCTCCCTAGCTACCTCGGCTTTGCATGCTTCTTTCCTACTTTTCATGGGTTGCTGGGCTTAATTCGCTAAGTAGTAGACACTTTTCCTTGATATTTAAGGGCAAACAATGGTGATCCCATTCCCTAATCTTTATTTCTAAAACAGGAATACCACAATCTCAATTCAGCTAAGCAAAGTTTTCCCAATTTTTAAAAAGTGATCAAATTATAGATCAATCATAAAAAAGGTGTATTATGTTGAATTTGTGTTAAGAAAAGTGTATTACTAGCAATCTTCATCTTTTATTTGCAGGAAAGCCACAAAAAGGGAAGATGACATTGAATTGAACAAATTAATACTAATGTGGTTTGTGATTGTGATTTGTGCTTGCAGGACCCAGCACTCGTCAAAGTAAACTACTTTAATCTCAAGAGAAGATTATTTCCATCAAAGTTTATACCACAGTCAACAGCTGCCAAGACCCCTTATGAGTTTGATCCCAGGATAAGCATATGTAAACACAGTAAAAGTAAAAGTCTTTCTACAACTAAACCGAACAGTGGTAGTAGAGTTTCTGGTGTTTCTTGCCCGTCCTAGTTACTTTCCATAATCACCTAGTACTAAGGGATCAACATTAGAAATACAACTTCTCCCCATGCAGAGACAGTAGTTATAATTAACACACAACAGAACTGCTACCGTTAAACGGTTAGTGATTACAAACAACATTCGAAAAGTAAATGGGATCAAGGTCATCATATCAGTGGTTACCATCATCTTCAAGGGTTGTCATTGTCTATCGGTAGTAAGCCTGCTGATAAGTGGGTGCCAAAACATTTCCATAGCCACCATATGCAGGGTAATTCATGGGAGCAGCTGGGTATGACGCTGCAATAGGTGCTGGCTCTGGTGAATAAGCATAGGGTGGACTTCTGCTGCCATACATGTGGGGTGGTGAAGGATATGGTGGAAGAGCAGCTGGGTATTGCCCGTGTGATGGTGACCTGACAAATGTAGGAGGAGCAGCAGCAGGGAAAGATGATACATATGCATTCGTCAAACGGCCAGCCTTGGCTGGTGGCATTGGGCCTCCATTGCTGTTGCTTGCTCGTGTTCTCTTGTTGGCAGGGACGACAATAGCTGGTTTCTTCTTCTCAATCTTGACCTTCTCCAACTGTTCAAGACGCTTCTTCAGATTTTCTGGAGGGAACTCATCCTCAAGATTGTATTCTTCAATGCATTTAATCACAGCCTTCAGTGCAGACAGCTCTTTTCTTGCAGCTAGGTACTGGGAAATTTCATTCAGCACAATAAAAAGGAGTCAACTAAAATAGTAAACCCACATCTAACAAATCTAAGAATTTAGCAGAGCACTGTTACCATTTCCAGCCTTTTTTCTTCCAACTAATGAAAAAAAGCAGCACAAATAGATGAGAAAACTCAGAAACCAAACCAGCATTAACTAACTATTAACACACTGAAGCCTGAGGGACATCAACACCCCTTGCCCTTGTATCACAAGCTGCATACTCTATACTCAAGAGAACCAAAAAAAATAAATTTTCTGGACTTCTATCAACTACACATTCACAAGATGACAGAACTAGTGATTCTATTTCAGGGTCAGAAATTGGACCACACCTAAATAAGAAATCAGCAGTAAAAAGGAAGGAAGATAGAGACACACTACTCATTTTCACAAGGATCAAAAACAGTTTAGCACTTTAGCTCCCACAACATTGAATGAACTAGTCAATTAAGCAAAATCATAGATAAATCATAGGTTACTAAATAAGATAAAGGAAACAGTACCGCAGCTCGGCCTGAGTTATTAGGATCTTCCAATATAGAGGCAGCAACTTTCTTAGCATCCTTCAGGAAAGACTTCAGGAGTGGAACAGGGGGGAACTGGTCCACAAGATCCACTTCAAATGTGAAGTGAACAGCATCAAGCTGCTGCCCTTTGCTGATTAACTCTTCAATCATATCTGCAAACATAAACACATAATATATATCTGCATTCAGCACCACAAACATCACCAATAAATTGAACAACAAAGAGACTGAAATTGATTCTACATGCACACAAATACAAATCAACATTGCTAACAAAACAACAATGATTCAAGCACAAGAGAAGCTTAGGAATTATGAGTTACCAGGCATTTGATTAGCAAGACCAAGGGAAAGGGCAAGCTTAGGCATGTGCTTCCTCCAAGCAGAGGCAATAACAAGCTTACGATACAGGAGCAAATCATCATGGTTAACAATCCCAAAGGTAACAAGATGCTGCAAGAAAGTATGAACATCAGGGGTCTTCACATTCTCAATACCACCGCGCTCTTCCAAGCTCTGCTTCCAAGTCTCTGCAATGTCCTTAGCTTCCTCCTTCACAGACGGCGTCACCAGCATCCTCGACTTCCCAATAACCGGGTCCACCATCACCGGAATCAACGACTCCAGAACCAGCACACAAGCCCAACCCAAATCATTCCCACCCTTCTTCTCCCCACGTTTGTCCACCGGAAAAACCTTCGACATCGCCTCCAGCACAAACCTCGCCGGATCCACACACTCCGACAGCGCCGCCGGCATCTCAGCTCTCAAACACTCCAGCTCCTTCTTCTTCCCAATCACAAACCCCCAAAACCCTAGCGCGTCCATCTTCAAACAGAACGATTTCAGCTTGAGCATGAGTCCATCTCCATTATCAACCTCACCGCCGAGAGGGGAATCGTGAGAGTCTTCGGTGAGGGAAGATAGAGCGGCGTCACGGCGGTGGTCGAGGTTGCGAAGCGCGATCTGGACGCTGCCGTCGATGGTGGTCTCGCGGTGTTGGAGGAGGTGGAGGGAGGTGGTGGTGTGGTGGTCGAGGGAGAGAATCTTGTTCTTGAGAGCTTCAGATTTGTTGAGAAGGTCTTGTTCAAGGGAGGAGAAGTGGTCGGAGAGTTCCTTCCAGAGGAGGGTGCAGCTGGTCATGAGGGAGGTTTGGCGTTGGAAGTCGTCGAAGCTGGGCGGCGGAGTAAGCTCGCAAACCTCGCCGGGATCGGGGGTGGACGCCATGGTGGCGGAGGAGAGAAGAGAAGAAGAAACCCTAGTTGGTTGAATTTGGGAATGGAGGAAGAAAGGGAGAAACCATAGTGAAGAGAAAAGAGGTGAAAGAGTAAAGGTGGTGGTGAAATGGGGAAGAAGAGAAAGAAACAAGGTGCTGACGTGGAGGAGAGAGTGGGGGACACGTGTTATTGTGTTCTGAAAAAGGTGGTTGAGGGGTGCTGCTAGAATGCGCTGGGAGTGAGTAGGATAGGATAAGAGGTAGGTGTTAAAATTTGTAAAGGGAAGGGCGGCCGCGGCAAAAGGATGAGCAGTGCTGCATCCACTTTCGGGACTGATCTAATGTGTGTGACCACATGCCTCTACATATTGTCATTTTTTTAATATCTCATAATTTTTTTAACAAACATCACAAATTAATATTTACACACTCTAAATAATTTTCTTAACAAATAAAAATTTGTTTTTAAACTTTAGAATGTGTGTTTAGAAACAATATTCATAGATAATTTCATCTTAAGGAAACATATCTTAAATGTCCCTATACTCACTTTAAAACTGAATGTTGTATTTTTCGATGAATAAAAATTTGTGTGAATTCGACTCTGGTCTCCACTGCTGGTCAGGACCAAGGTACAACGCTTATAAAATTACTTATAAATTACTTATTAATAACATGATATCAGATATTTAACACACAATCTGCTGAGAAAAAATATGGTATGTAATTATAATCTCAACCTTTGTATTACATGTGTTATCCAATGACAGATTAAGTAATTTTATCTTTAGTCATTTTATTGGGCGTATCTACGCAGGGGCCATCGTTCCTCAAGAATTTGAAATTGTCATAGAATATTGGTATTTTTACATAGATTTTTTATTTTGTAGTTATAGTGTCCACCTCAAAAAATTGTTGTTGTTGTAGAATTTTAGCTGAGTCACTCAGTTACCACAAAGCTTCATTATTTAAAACACTTCATGTTTCAACAACATCAATATACAGAGTGATCTTTTTTGCAATGAAAGTTGTTTAGACTCGGCTTCACAACAAAATTAAAGATGATTTTCTAAAAAATTTATTAGTTGTATATATCGATAGAGAAAATGCTGAAAAAATCTCTATTGATATAATAATAGATAATTTAGCACTATGAAAAAATGAAGAATTGTATTTAAATAATTTCTTATTATTTAAAATTTATATAATACTCAATAAATATATTTTTAGTCTTATATTCGCTCCGAACAAGAAAATTCTAAATATGCCCTTGGTTACTTGCCATCCTATGCCAAACTTCATTTGACCCAACCTAATTTGGTTCAAACGGATCATAATTTGGGTCTCAATAATATAATATATTGAAACATGCATGCACACACATTATTGATGAGATAGCATAGGTGCGTTGCGTATGCAAGAATGTTTAACAGTATTTGTACAGAGAAGAGATGGAACTTTCGCGGAAATCAAAGTTAGATCGATGAGGACGAGAGAGTGAGAGAGAGAATGTGTGGGTGGTGGGACAAGAGTGGTAAACACATGGGAAGAGTCAGATAAAGTAGTAGTGGTAGTAGTAATCAAAAGTATATAGCAGGCAGGTGGAAGCGAATGTATGAAGAAGGAATGAAGGCAGGTAGTAATTCTTAACGGTTTTATATTAAAATATGAAAGAAATCACTATCCTATTCCTTGTGTTTGTGTTTTTGAGTGGAGGGTGCAGTACCTGACATTCCACAAAGACACACACAGGCATGCGTACAAATCCACTGTTTTCGTTTTTGGTCAAACTATAATTCATCCTCATGTTCTTAGTCTGCCATCTGCATGTTTTAAATTCCAAAACAATTAGAAATTCACCTTCAAATCATTACTAGTATTTTATTATATGCTTTTCCTTGTAATTCTTTTTACATTACCTCATTCCTTTTTAAATTCATATAGCTAAAAACCTTCAACTCCACGTACTTTCTTATTTATATTTTATAAACTTATTCACACAACATAAACATGTCATCTTTTCAATAAAATATACCGAATTTTCTTAATGTAAATTTAAACCCACATCATTTTCCTACTTCCATATTATTATTTAACTTTTTAACTTTTTTTTTCTAGAAAAACTTCTACATTTCTCCACTTTTATGTACGAAAAATGTGTAAATTTTTTAATAAAAAAACTATAATTACCTACACTAGAAAAGTGAGATCAGATCATTCTGTTTTTTTCTTATTCCGTTACATGATTTGATCATTCAATAAGTTTATGAAAAACACTGGACCGGATATAATTATTAAGATAATCTAAAAGTTTAGATGTAAAGGTGTTTGTTATCATTTCTTCAGTATAGGCAACTCTAGTAGCTGGCCTAGAGAAAATATGAGCCTAACTAGTGAATCACTATTCAGCATTCAAGTTTATCAATTATCAAAGCTTGTTTTTAGACATAACATTTTAAAGATTAGCAAAACTACATCCAAGATTTCAAGTATTTCTCAACTTAAAAGTTGTTTCATGTTAGATGTTGTAAAATTTTAAACTTAAACAACCATTTTTTTAAGACACCAGACTGATTTTTGTTCTACAAAAAGAAAATTATGAGACACTTCCGCAAGAACACAACAACATAATAGAGGCCAAAGTTCTCCACTGCAAGTCTGCAACATCGAGGTAATTCAAACACATTGAAGTGAACCAATGTTCACCAAATCAAAAGTGCTTAAACGCACATGCTTCAGCTATATAACATAGACTCTAGACAAAGTGACAAACATATCTGTGCAGTGTGCACCTAATGTGGTTGAATCACGTTGTTTGGATGCAGACACTTTACAAGCTTAGACGGAAACACAGACTGAACAGCCAATAGCCCAATACTCAAGGAGGAGTATATGAAATGACCACGAGCTGAAAATGTGATGTCAAAATGAATGACCAGGGAGTCTCCTTATGATTAATTGTCTAACTTGATGATCATTCTATCCCGAGAAAGTAACCTACAAGTTCTAGAACTTACAAGTAATCAACCCTTTGAGATCCCAAAAGTATTAAAATAAAATATCACTATATGGCCTAAGCATATTGTCTTAAAAACATCTTTTGAAATAAATGCCTTTAAAATAGAAATGAACATAAATTTCAATTAGATCATCATTAACTTATATCAAAAGTAAACACACAAGTCAAAAGTAAATATACTTCTACTCAATCAAACAGACTTTAAAAACACATCATCCTATATTAGAAATCCTTACTATCATGAGCCAAAAAATATAAATTACTGATCAACACACATCACTCCCAGCAAATTTCGCAAAAAGCTTGAAGCATTTTGTTTAATTATAAACACTACTCTATAGAGATCGCAGTATCTAGGCTACCCTGAACTTGTCTCCAATCAATAAAATCCACTGGTTTTTTTGAATATTTCTGCACAACTCTTTGATATGAACAAATACAAAAAGCATAGTGACTTCAGTGAGCTGGAAAACTCACTAAGCAGTGACAGTGGGTCACATTGTCACATTTATCCAAACTGTAGCAATAGTATGCGACAGTCCAGAAACTATTGACTATTAGACACCCTAACGGCCTAACCTTTCAAGTTTTCCACAATAAGAGAAAGATGATGATGTAAAGTTTAAACACGGATCCAAACATGTTAATAGTGTTTTACGTTTAAACTCAGGTACAACCTTTGGTTAGGATAGAATGAAAGACTGCAGTACAAGTTATATTTATCATCAGTCATCGCTGGGCCCTATACTCGATACCCCGTCAAAAATTCAATAAGTAAACAGGAAAATCTAAAGGAATAAATGAATAATCAACTAAGAACGAGTAGTCAACAGAGGGATTTAATCAATCAATTAAATTAAACTAAACAATCAACAAGATATGGGCTTCTAGTGAGGGATTTACACGGTTTTCAAGAAACCATACATAATCTCCAACCCTGCTTCTATAACCACACAGAAAAAAAAAGTGAAAAAGTTTAACTCTAAACAATGAGTCCCCATCCAACGTGGGGAAAGCCAGGGAAAAAACCATGACATTAGATTCCAGTCATTGGCTTTAAGTAAAGTATGTGCATTCCAGGTTGTGAGATGGTGGAAAGGCAACAAATCTCCCTAATGTGCCGACTGTAAACTACAGCAGGTAAAATCAAGATGAATCAGGAAAGTTAGAATAAAAATGTAGGCGACCCTGCCTCCTATGGTACATTGAAACGGTTAGTACAATATTATTTAAAGCTCTTATCGGAATTAGCACTATAACGCAAAAGGGAAAGACTTTCTCCAGAACAATCTACAAATAATTTTACACTGCTATTCCATGTAGCCCAGAAACTACATGGACGGTTTGTATTCTCTCCAGCTCTCTATGACTAGCTTCTTCCTTGTGTCAAAATCAACTTTGTCAAGATCAAAAGCAGTTCCTAAATAGCCATACAAGATCCTCCTTTTGTCTCCTTTTTTCTCATCCACCTTCACAAGGTTTGGATTGTTCTCATCATCCTTTCCTAATATTTGGGGCTGCACACGGGCCCAATCCTTGCGACCATGATTTTCCTTCTCAAAGTGTTCAGCAAGCCGTATAGCCTCTTTAAGGCCCGACTGGTCCCCAGCAAATTTAACCAGTGTTATGCCCAAATGACCTTCTCTTCCATATAATGACTTTGATTTGCCACCCGTAAATCCAAGCTCTGGAAAACCATGCATGAATATCAGATGGAAAAAACATATTGTCAAAAAAAGTTTCACTATCATCAGATAATTGAATGGATGATCACAAAATCTTCAGACCTTGAAGTGCTTCCTAACAATGAGTTGTTTGCACCTATATGACAAATTTTAAAGCATATGGCAATGGCAGCTGTGGACATAAATGCTGCCATTTAAGGAACTAGGCCAATTAATTTACTTTTAATAGGAGATTTATAGTCCAACCTAAGCTATTGTTAAGGAGATATATAGGAGCAAAATCTGGTGGATGTGGAGAGGAAAAAAAAGGGCAGGATAGTAAGACAAACCATCTATATCAAAAGACTCAACAGTATAGACAACAGGGGAGAAACTTTTCCCAAGTGATAAATTTCTATCTACCAGTAAAGACAATTTATTAGGTAAAATAGATCAATGTCTAATCTAATATGACCCAAACCAAAAACAGGTTTGAATGAAATTAGGTCACAGACCAGATAAGCAACTGTAGTAAGATTACATTAACGACAATTAGCAGAACCCGCAGGCTAGTAGGTAACAAATAGAGGGTTTAAGAGATACATATTTAAGAAGATGAATTAATAAGTAGCTAGAAAAGCAAAATGAAAATAGAACGGATGTGTAAGCAGAGGACATACATATTTCACACAACCATCAAAAAGGTAACAAATTATCTAATAAAGCCAAGAAAGCTGAATCCAGGAATGAAAAAAACAATAATCACTCCGTTTACATGACATTAGGTACCACAGCACTTGACAAACACTATTATAATTCATAAAATTAAACAGACTCTGGATCGGAAAGCCTATAGATTAAATCAACACCTTTAAACCTTGTTTAAAATCAAGGCAATAGCGTCGTATCAACTAGATAAAAATGCAAACAAGCTACAAGTCTAGTTTAAAATTCCGGATCTCAACATATATATACTTAATGCTATTTGTAAAAAGAAAATAGATAAGAGTCAACTAGAGTAATGTAGAGAAATTATCTACACAAAATGAAGAGCTACACCACAGTAATGTTCACCCAGTCTTTTGGTTGTACCACTGGATGTCAATAAAATGTCAACAAACACATGTGCATTAATTCACAGCCACATGTGTGCGTCAATAAATAGACAGGTAAGTACAGATATGCACAAGCACTCACTCAAATATGTTGAGTGACTGGCGAAAAATAATAAACACAAATGAACAGTCACCTGGTAACAACATAAATGATACTTGCTTTCTAGGTCGTCCAGTAAACACGTGCATGAATACATGAATGTAGTTGCATACATAAATGGACTATATGTCCACACACATTTCAAAGGACAACATAGTTAAGTTAAGAACTAGAATGATATCAGGAAATGATAGACACCACATGAAGAACCAACCCATAATAATGTTCATAACCTACTTTCTTGGTTGTAGACTATAACTGACTGTCATCAAAATATAAACACAAATGTTCATGCATGAATGAATATCAAGGAGACAGCTTTTAAGCCAGTCAAGGAAAATCAAAATTTAAACAAAAAAGAATCCAATGAATCAAATTGCAAACAGAAAAAAGGGTGAAAGGACGTGATCTAATTCAGACAACCCTTTATTCTGTCAAAACACAGCAAGTATGAAATGTGACTGCCTTTCACTTCCTATACGTTCCCTACCACAATCTCATTCAAGAATGATAATATATACTGATTACAGGGAGATAGACCTAAGAGTTAGTATGAAACTCTCATCCAATCACACCCCAAAATCAACATTCTGAACTACTTACAACCTAAACCATTCGGGTAGGCTACAAAGAATCTAACCGATACCTAATATGCGAACTGAAAGAAAACCATATAATGATCCTAACGCATCTACTCAAGTTGAATAAATCAGCTATGCATCATGTATCAAAAATTCCAAACAGTTCAAATTAAAATTCGTCGGTGATTGGCATAAATCTTGTCAAAATGACAATGTAAATTGCTGCAAGAAGTTAACAACTAAGCTCCATTCATCAAGAGCAGATAAACATATGATGGAACATGCAAGAATGGTGATGAAAACTCGCAACTCTAATATCTACATATCAAAGCTAACTTCTCACACATAGCAAAACCATATTAACAGAAAGTGACAACAATCCTCAGAGAGGAAGATGTAACATATGAGACATACAGAAGACAAATTAAGTAATTAACAGCTTCCACAAAGCTGTATTACATTGTTGTTTTAAAATTTCTCAGCACCTATGGTGTGCAAGATCTGGGAATGTGATAGGGAACAGCCCATTAGATTCTGGACAGCAAGGAGCAGCAGCAGCCAACACAGAGTACAATGAACAATGCGCATGAACAGTAGCGCGCATGAACAGTGACAGCAGTTAGATAGCAGTTAGGAAGTTATTATTTAATTATTATAAGTTGGGTAGTTTTAGCAGTTAGTAACTGTTATAGTTTGAATTTAAATTAGACAGCAGCAGTTATTATATAGCAGTAGTTATATATTAGGGGTTGGGTCTGAACTGAAGGATATTCAGAAGTTGTGTGTTTTAGGAGAGGGACTTGACTCTTGAATTCCAGAATCTATAGGAGAGACTGGCTCGTTGATAGAAACTCAAATATTCAAGGGAACTTGGGCCTTGGTAAGCCCACAATATGGAAAGTCTACACGAGAAAGAAAGGGAAAGCTGCTGAGCTGTCCAAAGGCAGGAGAGAAGAATGAGTTAGTTAGGGAGTGAGTATAAGGAATGATGAGGTGTGGTTGACAGGGGGCATCGAGGATTGCATTTCTGTTATAGTGAGAGAGAGAGGAATCTCTTTAGAGAGAGAAAGCCATTCGAGCTTCTCTTTGGGTTGTTAGAGCTTTCTAGCAATACACTACTATCCTAATCTGTATTTTCCTTTTCTTCATCAATACAAACTTCGTTTCAGTCTCTTAATTCATCTATAGTTCCTGTTAGTCTCTAATTACCTCATCAATTGGTCCGACCTACCGGATCATCAACACCATCTCTGGAACCAGTGTTGGTAGATGCCACCCAAAATGACTGATCGAATGGAAGCTCTGGAAACTCAGATGGGTACAGTGACTGCGACGCTGCAGGAACTAGCACTCCAGATGCAGCAGCAGAGTCTAGTGCTTACTGAGCTCAGTAAGCAAGTGGGGAAAAAGGTGGTCTACGAAGGGGAAGCCTCGACAGGGGACTCCAATCTGGGTGAGTCGCGCCTCGCCGGGAAGAAGGTGAAGCTACCCATGTTCGAAGGAGATGACCCAGTGGCCTGGATTACGCGAGCGGAAATCTATTTCGATGTGCAGGGCACACCAGATGAGTTACGAGTGAAGCTGGCACGTTTGAGCATGGAAGGATCGACGATCCATTGGTTCAATTTGTTGATGGAAACAGAAGACGAGTTATCTTGGGAAAAGCTCAAACGAGCATTGATCGCTCGTTACGGAGGACGTCGGTTGGAAAACCCATTTGAGGAGCTGTCGACGCTTCGACAACGCGGAAGCGTGGAGGAGTTCGTGGAGGCATTCGAGCTTCTCTCATCTCAGGTGGGAAGGTTACCGGAGGACCAATACATGGGTTACTTCATGAGCGGGTTGAAACCGACGATTCGTCGACGCGTGCGAACTCTAAATCCAAGCACTCGCATGGAGATGATGCGCATCGCAAAGGACGTAGAGGATGAACTCAAGGAAGAAGATGAGGATGAAGGTAAACGGGTTGTAAAACGACTTGGGTACGAGCGTTCGGGTCAAGGAAATTGGGCCGGGTCGTTTGCTAACAAGAGTGGGCTGGGAAGTAAAGATGTGGCCCGCTTTTCTAAACCCGGTGGGTCAAACCAGACCCGATCTTTCAGTTCCGCTGGGTCCAACACGAGTGTTTCCTCGCCGCCGGGCTTGACAGCGCGCAAGAGCGACGGCGACCACCGCTCAGGGTCGTCGGAGCGATGGAAGGGGGTCAGAAGTTTCCAGGTGGAAGAAATCGCCGAGAGGCGGGCCAAGGGGTTGTGCTTCAAGTGTGGAGGGAAATATCACCCCACCTTGCATAAGTGCCCAGAACGATCCCTGCGAGTCTTGATTCTTGGTGAGGGAGAAACCATTGATGAAGATGGTGAAATCGTAATGCTTGAGGAGGGTGAACCTGAAGTATGCGAAGAAGAGGAAACTGTAGAGTGTAAACTCATGGGAGTATTGGGGTGTTTGGGTGAGCATCAAACCATGAAAATATTGGGTCAAGTAGGTAGTGTGGAATTGCTGATCTTAGTGGATAGTGGAGCAAGCCACAATTTCATTTCACCCAAGGTCGTCGCTGCACTGGGTTTGATAATCACTCCTTTGTCAAAGAGCATCAAGCTCGGAGATGGGCATAGGGTGATGTCAATAGGGATCTGCAAGGGAATCAAAGCACGACTGGGAAAGATTGAGATTGTTATTGATGCATTGGTTTTGGAGCTGGGGGGACTGGACATGGTGCTAGGTGTTGCTTGGCTTAGCACTTTGGGAGAGGTGATAATGGATTGGAAGTTCTTGACTATGCAGTTTGTGTATGGGAATGAAGTGGTAAAATTGCAGGGTATGAGGATCAAGGATAGCAAGCAAAGCAACCTTCACGCATTTCTCAGCAACACTCAGGGCAGAATACAATTAGAATATTGGGGACCTCAACTGCAAACCTCAGAGATGGCTAAAGCAGTACTCGAAGTACCTTTGATGATCAAGAATGTGCTGGAGGAATTCCAAGCAGTTTTCTCCAAGAAAATTCAATTGCCTCCTGTCAGAACCAAGGTGCACCAAATCAATTTGATTCCAGGTCATGGAACTATCAATGTTAGGCCCTATAGATACCCACACCATCAAAAGGAGGAAATTGAGAGACAAGTGGCAGAGCTGATGGAAGCTGGAATCATTAGGCCAAGTATGAGTGCCTATTCAAGTCCTGTAATCCTAGTGAAGAAGAAAGATAAAAGCTGGAGAATGTGTGTGGATTATCGAGCTTTGAACAAAGCTACAATCCCAGATAAGTATCCTATTCCCATTGTAGATGAGCTTTTAGATGAATTAAATGGTGCTGCTATTTTTTCCAAGATTGACTTAAAGTCTGGTTACCATCAAATTAGAGTCCATGAAGAGGACATTCCTAAAACTGCTTTTAGGACTCATAATGGTCATTATGAATACTTGGTAATGCCATTTGGGTTGATGAATGCACCAGCAACTTTTCAAGCTATAATGAACGACATTTTTAGGCCCTACTTGAGAAAATTTGTCTTGGTCTTCTTTGATGATATTCTAATCTATAGTAAGACTATGTTAGAGCATCAAGATCACCTTAGAACTGTTTTGACAGTGTTACTGGATAATCGTTTTGTAGCAAACCAGACGAAGTGTAAATTTGGATGTGCACAAATAGACTACTTGGGCCACATCATTTCAGGAGCTGGAGTTGCAGTGGACCCAGAGAAGATCCAGTGTATTGTGGATTGGCCAACACCCAAAAATGTCAAAGGAGTGAGAGGGTTCTTGGGCTTAACTGGCTACTATAGGAAGTTTATCAAAGACTATGGCAAAATGGCAAGACCACTCACTGAGCTGACCAAGAAAGACAATTTTTCTTGGGGACTTGAGGCACAGAAGGCTTTCCAACAATTGAAAGTAGTCATGACAAGCCCTCCTGTGCTAGCTTTGCCCAACTTTGATGAGCCTTTTGAGGTGGAATGTGATGCAGCAGGGAGGGGCATTGGAGCTGTGTTAATGCAAAAGCGACAGCCCATAGCTTTTTCAGTAAGGCCCTGTCTATGGGGAATTTGGCAAAATCTGTGTATGAAAAGGAGCTGATGGCACTGGTTTTGTGCATCCAACACTGGAGGCACTACTTGTTGGGAAAGGCTTTTGTGGTGTATACTGATCACAGGAGTTTGAAACACTTTTTGCAGCAGAAGATAACTTCTCCAGATCAGCAGTGTTGGTTGGCAAAGCTTCTGGGTTACCAGTTTGAGGTAAAATACAAGCCAGGGCAAGAAAACAAGGCAGCTGATGCTCTTTCAAGGTGCTTTGATGAGGAGGAGCTCAAAACTCTGTTGTCTTTTCCTGTGTGGGAGGATAGGAAGAAACTTTTGGAGGAGATAGCCAATGATCCTTACATTCAGAAGTTCCTTCAAGAAGTTCAGAGTAACCCTCAGTCCAAACCTGGGTTTGTTGTTCAGCAAGGGGTTCTCTTGTATCATGGCAGATTGGTACTCTCCCCCACATCTCCCTCAATTCCTTGGCTGTTGCAAGAATACCATAGTTCTCCTTCTGGGGGACATTCAGGGTTTTTTAGAACCTATAGACGACTGGCAGATTCACTCTATTGGGTAGGCATGCAGAAGACAATTAGAGACTTTGTGAGATCTTGTGATGTCTGCCAAAGGCAGAAATACAGTTCCACATCTCCTGGGGGTCTACTACAACCTCTTCCGATTCCTAATGCAGTATGGGAGGATCTCTCTCTAGATTTCATTACAGGGCTTCCTAAGTCAAAGGGTTATGAAGCAATTCTGGTAGTGGTGGATAGATTATCCAAATACAGTCACTTCATCTTACTCAAGCATCCTTACACTGCCAAATCTATTGCTGAGGTGTTTACCAGAGAGATTGTAAGGCTACATGGGGTGCCAAGCACTGTCATCAGTGATAGAGATCCCATTTTTGTTAGTCACTTTTGGGCAGAGCTATTCAAACTGCAAGGGACCAAATTGAAAATGAGCTCAGCCTATCATCCTGAGACTGATGGTCAGACTGAGGTCATCAATAGATGTTTGGAGAGTTACCTCAGGTGCTTTGCTTCAGATCATCCTAAGTCATGGTCCTATTGGGTCCCTTGGGCTGAATTTTGGTACAATTCTACCTTCCATAGCTCTACGGGTTTGACTCCATTTGAAGTGGTCTATGGAAGGAAAGCTCCCCCCTTGGTAAGGTTTCTCTCCAATGAAACTAAAGTGGCAGCTGTTGCTTTAGAACTAAGTGAAAGAGATGAAGCTCTAAGGCAACTAAGGGCACACTTGAAGAAAGCTCAGGAACAAATGGCCAGTTATGCTAACAAGAAGAGAAGGGACTTAAATTTTGGAGTAGGGGAATGGGTGTTTCTTAAGCTCAGACCCCACAGGCAACATTCAGTAGTTAAGAGAATTAACCAGAAGCTGGCTGCTAGGTTCTATGGCCCATTTCAGATTGAAGCTCAAATAGGGGCTGTGGCTTACAAACTCAAATTACCAGAAGACTCCAGAATCCACCCTGTTTTCCATGTGTCCCTCCTGAAACGAGCAGTGGGAAACTATCAGGTGCAAGGAGAATTGCCTAGAGACTTAGGCATTGATGAAGCTGCTGATGTGTATCCTGAGTCAATACTGGGCTCCAGGACTATCAGGCAAGGAGACAGAGAGGTCCATCAAAGTTTAATCAAGTGGAAGCACAAGTCCTTAGATGATGTAACCTGGGAAGATGATGAGGTTCTTGCAGGACAGTTTCCTGAATTCTGCCTTGAGGACAAGGCTGTTCCTAAGGAGGCAGGAGTTGATAGAAACTCAAATATTCAAGGGAACTTGGGCCTTGGTAAGCCCACAATATGGAAAGTCTACACGAGAAAGAAAGGGAAAGCTGCTGAGCTGTCCAAAGGCAGGAGAGAAGAATGAGTTAGTTAGGGAGTGAGTATAAGGAATGATGAGGTGTGGTTGACAGGGGGCATCGAGGATTGCATTTCTGTTATAGTGAGAGAGAGAGGAATCTCTTTAGAGAGAGAAAGCCATTCGAGCTTCTCTTTGGGTTGTTAGAGCTTTCTAGCAATACACTACTATCCTAATCTGTATTTTCCTTTTCTTCATCAATACAAACTTCGTTTCAGTCTCTTAATTCATCTATAGTTCCTGTTAGTCTCTAATTACCTCATCACTCTCGAAAACCAGAGTTGTATAATTACTTTAAAATAAATTCTGTTCCTATCAATTTGGTATCAGAGCACCAATCCAGGTGTTGTGAATCTTTTAGGGCGGGGTATTGATAGGGAACGACCCATTAGATTCCGGATACCAATGGCAACATACATAAACTAAAAGTAAATCTTACTATCTTAGCCTGCTTCAAGTACCCGTTGGTCACCATTTCAGATGTTGCATGTATCTCTAGTGTTTCAATCCCGAATTGATATTATTGACAAGTCCTATAAAATTGAAATGACTTTTTTATTTCGTTATCTTAAAAGAGAGTGTCCTAAGAGTATTTCGTTAAACTGTAGCCTAAAGCAGAGGTTGCCTAACTAAGAAGTATTAGGTAATCAAGTGTTTCCAGCTGAAACTGCTATTAAGGGCCGACTCAGAATGCAAGCAAGATTTACATGAAGTCAATCAGACCAATAAGAGAGACATTGTAACAGAAGATGTTAAAGAATGGAGAGGTACTTAATACCTCTAATTTTAGCATCCATCGCTTTGATTCCCATACCCTCCATACGACCATCTCTACTTTTTCCGGTATTAGTGTTATGAATGATCACCAAAGGTGGCCACATGATCAGATCATCCTGATTTGCTGCTGCTTCATCAGCAGATAGAAACTGATATGTCTTTGAGTTATCAGGAGGCTTTGAGTAGTTCCAACCCATTAAGACACATAGTGCTTTGTGTAATCCCAAATGATCAACATGTAAATCAGCATTATCTGAGTTGTAAGAGTGCATAACAAGGGCATGCATATCTGGAAATTCTTTAGCGGACCTGAAATTTGGCATACCAATGACATTGAAGAATATATTTTAGGTTTCCATCTCGTAACCAACTTCTAAGTATATATAGAAGGCAAATAGAACACATTCACCACCTTTAAACTATATTCACCACATTGACCAAACATGACACTGAAACTCAACCCCAGAAGCAATGTTCTAATGACTAAAGGGCACCAACTGGAATAACAAGGAACTTATAAAGCTAAGTCCCAGTAGAAAAAGGACAGCTTAGCTAAAAGAACTCACGCATAACAGCAGGTATAAAGGGGATTTAAAAGAAACATGAGAAAATGTATATTAGGATTGAGCATGGTACCATGGTTCTAATGATCATGGAATACGCCAAATGGATGCAGTGCAGTTCACGTGTCTATTTGAAATAATAATCAAAAGAAGGTCTATCATCCTCATCTAAAATGCCCATGATCCTAATTCTTTTTGTGACAAATAGCAAAAAGCAGTTGTAATAAGTAATAACCACCATAACCATACTCAAACTATCATTGTACCTCACGTACAACCTATCCAAGAGACTGAAGAAACTATATATTGGATAGGGAAGACTACACTGCCTTCATAGATTAGAAATTGATGGCAGAAACAGCCATTTCAAAAATAAAAAACAATTAGAATCAAAATAAAAAATGACAGAGACGTAAAGGCATATTAGAAGCCATAAAGAGCTATGAAGTTGTTAAGAGGCATAATAGCTACAATGTAAAACAACTCCAAACATAAACAAAAATAAAGTAGAAATTTGCTACCAAAAATAAGCTGCAGCCATGTTATAAGGCAAAAGAACTCCAATGAGTGAGAACAATTTTTGCAAGAAGCTAGCCACTTGCCAGTCACATAATAATAATAATAATAATAAATAAATAAATAATATTTATATATAAGTAAATAACCATCTTAGGAACTATGAGAGACAGCAACCGTGACATCATTAGAATATCTAATGAATGAACTAAGTTTCCCAATCCATCAAATCCTAAAAAAACATCAACTGACTTCATAATAACTGGCTTGCAAACATCACTTCTCAATACTTCTAACGGATAAATCATATCAACAGCAGAAATACATAGGCTCAATAAATACCTCGTAGTTCAATAAGGATGCTTTCATGGAAATGACTCCATATAAACAACAGAAATAAATCATGCCAGTACAAGTAGATAAACATCAAAGGCTCACTATTTCACTGTTTTCCAATTGTAGCACTGTTTAAGGAGGACGCTCAGCCTAAGGCGTGACCCTAACAAATGGACCCCCTGGACACATAATTGGTCACCCAGCGTAAATAGCCGCGCAACCATAAGGATTGTTATCAAGACAATTATTAAGCCACTAGGTGAACCATAAAGTCTCATGTAACCAAGAGCCCAAGAGACAACCCAAACCTTATAAATACCCTAGACATTGAAGGGAAAGACATCTTCACTCTAACGCTAATCCAGGAACTAAGCTTGGACTTTGCCGTCTGAGCATGGGACCCCAGGAGTTTAGGGAGAATAACAGAAACCTTTCAGCTGAAGGAGGGGGGTTCGCAATGCATGACGCATACATATAACCAAACATAGTCTAAGCCATTTTCCCTCACCTCCAAATCAACCAATTAAGGAGTGATAGGATTTTTATCCCTCATATTCCCTCCCTCCCTTCCCCTCCAAACTTCTGAACCAACCGGTAGATTCTTATTAGGAAACCTCTACTCCCTTCCCCTCAAACTAGACAACCAGTTATAGTTACATATATTGATCAACTTATATTCTTTATTTCTACCAAGACTTATGCTATGGTCAATATTTAACCTATATTCACGCAAAATATATGCTATTGATGCTATAAACAAATTGAAAGCACAAAATATAAGCATGGAAAAATCATAATTAGCAGAATCCTATTCTACTCAACCAAACCTGCCATTGGCACTGCCACAAGCCACACACTGAAGCCGCCCTTGCTTTCCATCCTCCAAGTAACTCTTCTTCAGCGTGGTGTTCTCATTGATGAGCTTCACAAAGTTAAAGAATGCTTTCTTCAACGCATCCTGATCTACCTGCAGGTTCCTAACACCACTATTACTACCACTACCACCAACACCATCAACCCTCGACTGCTTCGAAGGCCTCGACTCGGCAGCGTCTCCACCCAAATCTCGCTTGAGAGACCCACCACTAGCAAACCCATTGTTAGCGTTCCGCAAGAGCTGCTCCCTCTGCTTGGCAAATTCATCACCGCCATCCTCATCGCCGTACTTCCTCTTCGCCGGAGGTTCCATTGGATTCCGAAAACCGGGGCGTGGAGGGAAGCGCATGTCGAAGCGGTCGAGGTGGCGGGGTGGGGGCGCGAAATCCTGGTAATCAGGGGGGAGAGCGAAGTAGGAGCGGACGCTGCCGTCGGCGAGGACGATGGTTCGGCGATCGAGCATGTGGAAGCCGTAGGCTGGAGGGGGTGGTGGGCCGCGCTCAGGGAAGGGGAAGGGGATCAGGGGTGGGTGATCGGTTGGATGTTTGGGGCTAGGATTAGGGTTAGGTTTGGGGTTGGGGGTAGTGTTATTGGGTTTGGGTTTGGGATCCGATGGAGATTTGGTGTTGGAGGCGGCGGCGGTGGCGGAGGATGAGTTGGCCTCCCAACGCGATTTGCGGTTGGATGGAGAGGGCTTGTGGTGGTTACCGCCGGCCATCCGGCCGAGAATTGAGATGATATTCTTCTTCTCCGATAACGAAATCTGACCACAGGAATTGACTTCGTGAATCGTGATTCTCTTCCTAACACTCGCTTAAACCTCACAAATTTTTTTTTAAGATGAAGAATGGAATCAGTTGGAAAAGAGGTGGAAATATATATAAGTTGGGTTACTTATTCGCAACTCAATCAATCGACCAATAATTTTTTTTATAAATAAATATCAATGTGATTAGATGATAAGTTATTTAACGCAGACTTTTTCTTGCTGACAGAATGAGCTCCACTTTACCTTCCTTGGTCTCTCCAAATCAAGCTAGTTTTGTCAAAGGAAGAAGCACGACAGATAATATCCTTATCTTTCAAGAGGTGATTCACTCTATGAAGTCTATGAAAGGAAAACAAGGTGTTATGGCTATCAAGCTAGACCTGGAGAAAGCCTATGATAGGCTTAGATGGTCTTTCATAGTTGAAACCTTAATCTTCTTTGGTTTTGACACAGTTTTGTTAGCTTGATTAAGAGTTGCATTTCTTCTTCCTCTATGGCTATTGCTTGGAGAGGAGGGTACTCGGAGTCTTTCAAGCCTTCCAGAGGGATAAGACAAGGAGATCCAATCTCCCCTTATCTCTTTGTGCTCTGCATAGAAAGACTAGCCTTGGCAATTCAGGATGCTTGCTCCTCAGGAGAGTGGAAACCTTTTAGCATTGGTAGACCAGGAGTCCTTCTCTCTCACCTTCTTTTTGCTGACGATGTTGTCCTTTTTTCTGAAGCTTCTGTAGATCAAGCTTTGCTTATTGATGGCATTCTTGGAAGATTCTGCTCAGCTTCGAGACAGAAAGTGAGTCCTCCTAATTCAAGAGTGTTCTTCTCCAAAAATGTAGATGATGCTAAAGCTAATCAAGTGACGGAAGCCTTAGGAATTCAGAGGACCTTCAACCTGGGTATGTACCTTGGTGTCCCTCTCCTTCACTCTAGGATGCAGAAGGAAAATTTCAACTTCCTCCTATAAAAGGTTAAGAAGAAACTCTCAGGCTGGAAAGTCAGCACTCTTTCTTTTGCTGGGCGTGTCTCCCTAGCTCAGAGTTGTCTCCTCAGTCTTCCTACCTATGTCATGCAAACCACTCCCATCCCTATGGGACTGTGCAAGGAAATTGAAAGACTGTGTAGGAATTTTATTTGGGGCTCTACAGCAGATAAAAGGAGATGTCATCTTATTAATTGGGAGACTGTGTGCTCTCCAAAGGAGCAAGGAGGTCTAGGTTTTCGTGATCTTCATACTCTTAACCAGGGATACTTGGTTAAACTAGCTCGGGGTATCCTAGCTGATGCTGATTCCCTTTGGACTAAAGTTTTCAAGGCGAAGTACAAATTCAACCCTCGCCTCAGACAACCCCCAAGTCTAAAAAGCACTGATTCTCCTACTTGGAAAGGCATCTGTAAAGCCTGGGCTGTTGTTGAACAAGGAGTTATTGGACTATAGGTAATGGTATGTCTGTGTCCTTCTGGAGAGACTCTTGGGTGCCTAATATGAGGAATCTTATAGACCATATGCCTAGTGACATCCCTGAAGAGTGGAATGTGGACCTCTCAGTTGCTAGCTTTGTATCTGAAGGTAATTGGAACTGGTATGTCCTTTCTCAGATTCTCCCCTCTAATATTTGCAATAAAATCATGGCTTTAAACCCCCCCAACTTGGAAATAGGTGAAGATCTGCCTTACTGGGGTTATAGCCCTGATGGTGCTTTTACTCTCAAGTCTATGTCTCCAATCCTCTTCCCTTCCCTGTCCCTGGAACCGGATCCTAGATTCGAAGCTATCTGGGAATTCCGCGGACCTCCTCGTGCGCAAGCCTTGTTGTGGAAGGTGGCTCATGAGAGGCTCCTCACCAATGGAGAAAGAGCCAAGAGGAATATGACTGATGATGGCCTATGTCCTAGATGTAACGAGGAGGAAGAAACAATGATGCATGCTCTCAGGGACTGCGATTGTATTAAGGATGTCTGGAATGCCTTTGTGAAATAAGAAGACTGGAGCTGCTTCTTTAGCCAAGGTCTATCCCAATGGCTGGTTACCAACTTAGGAAAGAATTTTGTTCACAACTATGGAATAAGCTGGCCTATCCTGTTTGGTGTTATTGTTTGGCAGCTTTGGAAAGATCAGTGCGATTTGGTTTTCAACAACCGTACTCTGGTGCCGGATTCTTTCATTGTTGCAGCTATTAGTTTGGCATCCCAAGTTGCTTCTTCCCTTACCCTTCCTGATGGGCCTCTGAAGCGGCCAAAGACAGAGACCTTGATCAGATGGAGACACCCAAAACCAGGTATTTGGAAAATTAATACTGATGGTTCTGTCTTTCAACCCTCCTCTCAAGCTTCTTGTGGTGGACTTATCCGTGACAATTTTGGGAAGCTGATTGCTGGTTTTTTCTCCCCCTTGGGAACCTGCTCCATAACCAGAGCAGAATTATGGGGTGTTCTCAAGGGCCTGCGCCTTGCTTCCCCCTAGCTCCTGCTGCTGTAACAGTTGAGATGGACTCAAAAACAACGTTCAATTTAATCACAGTGAGGTGCCCTCGAGGGCACCCTTGCTCAGATTTGGTTAGAGACATCCAATTCCTAGCTGCTCTCAACTGGAATGTTTCTTTCCACTTCGTTTACAGAGAAGCCAATAGATGTGACGATCATCTAGCTAGTTTGGGTCATAATTCTAATGGAGAAGAATTTAGTTGTAGTCAAATTCCACGTACTTTGTTCCCTCTGTTTAGGGATGATGTTATTGGGGTAGCTTTTCCCCATTTAACTTTGTAGTTGTTTGTTTCTTTGGGGCTTTGTTCCCCCTCTTTCAATCAAAAAAAAAAAGTTTTATTAGTTTATATAGTTATACTACGTGTGCGTAACTTTAAATAATATTATTTAACTTTAAAAAATAAATTCATGGCGATTAAAAACAACTACATAGAGGATGATAGATGTGGCTTGTGTGTGATGATGTGGGGTGTTGGACTTTTGGCTTTGCTTCCTTTACTATGGGAGGTGATGTTTTAGGCGCAGAGGCGTTTGCTATGAGGGAAAGGCTCTCTGTGGCATGGAGTAGAGGCTACATGAAGGTTGTGTGCGAGGTGAATTGCGCAAAGTTACTATCATTGCTGAAGGAGGATGAGAGAGTGCGTTTGTCCCCCTGTCTTTCATGAAATAAGACAACTTTTGAATAAGGATTGGACTGTCATCACCAGCAGGGTCCATCGTAGGTGCAACATGGTTGTTGATTGACTCGTGAAATTGGGTGTTTGAACTCGTCCCCCGAGATTCGCATATTGGTGGCTCTAGTTGTTGAGTTGGAGAACCTCTTGTTGAGAGACTCGTTTTCTTTTTCTTAGGTATTTTGATGTTTTCGCTTGTTGTTTTTCGAAGAATAAAAAAAATGGTTTGACCCGATTTAAGCTAGAGTGTTAAGTTAGACTTCTAGAAAAAAAACTATTGTTAATAGAAAAGTCTCATTGATCCGTCTCCTACCACTTAACACATTGACAATGGAGTGAGAGACTAGTCTTACAATTATCGGTTGTGAGAATACTTTGGTTAACCCTGAAAAAGTTATACCCTCTAGAAAAGTCTTATATATTTCCAAATTCCAACCCGTGATGCAGAGCACATATGCCCATGGCATAAAGTATGAATTAAAATAGATTTGGGTAAATTTTGTAAAAATGTTGTAAAGGGTATTTTTTAGATACATGCAAATCTAATGGCCATTTTAGCCTTCTCCCTTTGGATAGCCCCTATGTGGCGGTGCGAGCAGTGTTCGTTGAGGCAGAGATTCTTTGGAGTTGCACAGGTAAGAGAAGAAAAACACGCTTCCAAATGCAGTTGTTGCACTTATTTACTTGTACGTGGTTTTCAATTATTCCCTTAAGATTTTTACCCCCAAAGTTCAACCATTTTTGTTCAACAAACACCTGAAAATTTTGTGATTTTACTTGGGAATTTTGGGGCTGAATTTTTCAACTGTTCATTGCTGCACTTAGCCACTGGAAGTAAGTAGTATTGTCAACTTCTTCCTGGATTTTCGATTTGGATTTAACCCCCTGATATATGTACATGTATAAGTATTAGTGTCCAACTATGAATATTGTCATGGCAACACTGAAGAGACTTACTGAGGAGTGAGGAGACTTACCGCTATGTGTTGTGTACTCAGGGGATGTAGCTCAGCATTGTGGAAATTTATAAAGAAGAATGGCAAGTATCCTTGCAGCAAATATGAGTTCCATTACAAGTTCTAAAACAGTTGAAAGGATCAAAAGATTTGATATTCATGGTATGTTCTAACTACTTGAAACACTTTTTGCTCCCTCCCTTTCTTTTTTCAATTCTGTTTTTCCTCTTAAGAAAGTAATTTGCAACTTCGATTTTTCATAGTATATTTGTTGCTTCTATTAGCTTGTTTGCGTCAACTTCTCTTTCATCAGAATCAGTTCTGACCTCCGAAAGCTACTCATAGGAGTTTCTCCCTAGTATTGATTTTAAAATCGATTGTAGAAAGACAATGATTTAATCTGGTTAGAACTTAGAATGCATCAGAGAATTAAAAGAAAAAAGGAAAGAAAGTAGAATCAATAGCATTATAGCAACACTATAATATGAGAGGGGGACAACATAATTGCACTGTCTAGGCATTCTCTGAAATCTGTCATTGCATTGCCTGCTTAGTCCATATTTGGAAACATTTCTACAATTGATTCTGAAGGCATTAATCAATTTTAGGGAGAAGTTTCTATGTGTAGGTTTTGAGTTTCAAAATTGATTCTAATGAAAGAGGAGTTGATCCAAACATGATTTGCTTAGTAACAGCAGGTCCTCCATTTATTGACTGCTTCTGCAATATAACAGATAAACTGCAATTCAGGTCTAATATTGCACTGCCTCCTTTGGAGGCTTCATCGAGTCGCAGGCATCTTCTACTCAGTGTTGGCACTTCATTGGTTACCATGACCTGTGGTGGTTTATCACCATTAATGGCATCTGCTGAAGAGAATTCAGCTGACAAAGAGGATGATGATAAAGGAGTTGTTGGGGCCATCAAATCATTATTTGATCCTAATGAGAAATCAAAGTCTGGGAAAGTGTTGCCAAAGGCTTACTTGAAGTCAGCAAGAGAAGTAGTGAAAACGCTACGTGAATCGTTAAATGAAGTCCCTGATGACAATGCCAAGTTTAGAAGAACTGCAGACGCAGCAAAGGAGTCAATTCGGGATTATTTGGGTGGTTGGAGGGGAAATCAGGATGTTGCTCAAGAAGTATATACTTTTAACTGAAATCTTTTAAGACTCTCAAGCAATGAAATTCAATGTTTGAAATAGCATATTTGTGAGCATTTGTTGCAGATTACATTCATACCAATATATGATCATGCTGTGTTTGTTCCTTTTTTTTTTTTTTTTTCTGATAATGACTGGGTTTGTTCATTTCAGGAATCATATGATATGTTGGAGAAAGCAATCAGATCTTTGGCAAAGTTTTACTCAAGGGCAGGGCCATCAGCCCCATTGCCGGAGGAAGTGAAGACTGAAATATTAGATTATCTAAATACTGCTGAGGAATTTTTGTAGGACACCTTTCTTTATGTTGTTGAAACAATAGTACCATTTCAAATTCCCTGAAACAATGGTATGTGAGTAAGCAAATTTATTATTGTATTTAACTTGTGTAGCAAAGAAATCAAACAAAAAAGAAGTGAATTTAACTTTTACTATTTCATGAGAATTTTATTTACCTAGTTTAGGTTTTGATTATTACCCCCTCCTTACCTCAATAAGAAAAAACTTGAGTCTCTTGCTTTATGGACTCCATGATACAAGAAAAGATGACATGGGCCTTTTTCATCTTATGTTTTATTTCATTCTATTTACTGTCATCAGTGAATTCTAAATCCAATGCCCCCCGGGTTATGCATTGACCTTTCTATGCAATATTTTAAAATGAACTGGTGAAAGCAGCTGAACATATTTTTAATGGTATATATAGTAAAATGATAACTCACATAAAATTAGGTAAAAATAAAAACGATTCCAAACTGGTTCTGAACCGATTTGAATAAATTATGTGATCGAACCATCCAATTGAACCTTTTTTTTTACGGGCAATTGAACCTTTTATTAATCTATAATAATTCTGAGACATGACTAATCATTGTCAACAAAACAAAGTAAATCCCACTAAATTTTTACAAAAATAAATGTACGTATAAAATCACCAGGAAAATAATTTACTTCCAGAGTAAATGCACAACAATACTAGAGCCCAGTAACTTTATGACAAATACTGGCATTTATCAGGGTCATTTTGGAGGCATATAATTTAAGAACTGTGGAGGTTCGCTCATATTATTAGCTCCAATCATGCATATCGGCTGAAGATATTAACTACGTGACAGAACCCCTTTTGAACTGCACATAAAAAAGGTGGGTAAGATTAGATTCTGTAGAAAAATTGCAGATGTGAATGCAAGAGCATATGAGCAAACAAAACCCTGATATGTCAACTAATAAATTACACCTAGTATTACTAAATATGATGGCAGATATTCAAAAAGAGCATTCTGCTAGTCAACACACATTAAACTGCAATCAGCGTCTCATAAAGGAGTGGTAACTGTGACCTTTCAACAAGTAAAATTGATTATTCTATCCTCTGAAGATACAAACTGAACTTTTGATACTAGAGCAGAGATAATCTTGTTGTCAAGAGACAAGGACAAAAAAAGTAGATGGTTTTTAAGTAATACTAGCAGCAGAGTGACCCAGGGAATAAATCTAATTCTCATCATCTTTGTATAAGAACAAGAAGCAGTTTCGAAGAGACCAGACCTTGGTACTGTTCCACGGCGACGTGGATCATGCTCTGTTGCTTGTCGAAGAGCCCTAGCAAAAGCTTTGAAGGTTGCCTCAATAATATGATGGGAATTTTTTCCAGCGAGCTGTGTTTCAAGGAATGCATATATATTGTGTTAAAAGGTTTTCAAAATTGAAATAAAGCCATCAGCTAGAAAAAGCATAAGCCCCAGAAAATTCAAGTTGGAACATGTGCTCAATGCATGAAGCAAATAGAAAGATCATCCCAATTTTACAAGCCACGTGGCTAAGGAATTGGAAAACTTCAAATAGTCATGGTAAAACATCTAAAACATTTAGTGTGTTCCTTTTACAATTATATATGCACAAATACACTCACAAACGACTATTACTGATAATGACCAAGGTTGTATGTATTAATACCTGCCGGATATGAAGTGTCATGCCAGATGTATTCACTATTGACTGAAAGAAATGCTCCACCAACTGCAAACGAGGATATCCAGAGGGTTTATCAGTAATTAGCAAGAATGAAGGGAAAAGTGAAACTGTGAAATATAATAAATGATTTGCATAATTAAATATATGGGCTGGAAAAATTTGAAGCTCCATAGTCAAAAGCACAAGATTCTGGAGTAAATGATGAAGTAATTAAACAGACATGTAGTACCTGAGTGTCATATGTCCCAACCCTCTGAGTCGGTATGTCCAAATCATAACTTAGATGTGGTCGGCCAGACAAATCCTGGACAAGGTAAGGGATAAAAGCAACAGTAAAGCATCTACAAATTTTATAGTGGAAAAACAAGCTCATAAATATTACCAGAATGGACACAAGAACTTCCAAGTTCAAATTCAGAAACATTGTGTGCAAGCACAACTAAGTTAACCAATGAGCCTCAACACAAACTCATTGGTACTCCGTACTCCTATATAACATTTGCCAGGATTTGTTGATATGCATTCATCAACATGATAATGTATGATGTTAAAATGCAGATACAGAAGCCATAACATTGTGTCAAAGTTTCTTTATTCATTTACCATATTCGTAAGCAAGGATAAATTACACTTTTCCCCCAAAACAGCAACACATATTAACTTAAACCTTAAACCAAAGAATTAATGATTATTTCTCCAAACATTGTGCAAATTACCAGTGAAACGTGTATCAAAGCTTCATCGAGTGGAGCTGAGAAGTTACCAAACCGGTTAATACCTTTCCTATCACCAAGAGCTTGCAACAAAGCCTGAAGATGAAGTAATAAAAACCTCTTAGTTGTTGCATAATTACAAATCCCCATTGTAGCAAATATTAAAATCCATATTATACTTGTTATGCAACCAATTAGTTAGATGCCATTGTGCATATAACGGATAAAGTGAAATACAATAGGAATAACTTTGCAAATCAATCTTTAAGTAATATCTTCAGTGCATGATGATCAGATGATGAAGCATGTTCATGTTTAACAGACACCAATATTTAAGTAATCTCTTCAAAGTAAGATAAATGAAGCATGATCGAGTTTAAAGGAAAAACAGAAAGAAAGAAACAGCTCACTTAGCTGTTGGCAGTACCGTTCCAATAGCAAGAGCGACATCTTCATTTGTGTGATGATCATCAATATGTATATCACCAGTAGCCTTTACATGTACATCAAACAGTCCATGTGAAGCAAGTTGCTGAAAAGTCACAACTGAGTTTAGTCTCGCTAATCATTCCGTGACTGCGTCCATAGAATGATTTGAAATCCTTAGCAGCCTTATTATATAGTTTTCAAGTTAAAAATTAGGAAAATAAAAAACTTCTCATCTATGATCAGATTTTAGCAATTCAGATATTTCCAAGGAGAGTTTAGCAGACAAGTTCCTTATTCGTCCCACATCCACCAAGCCTTACATCTCTTATGGCAGATTCCCATGCTCATTACTCTAAGATAGCAAGAATGCTGATGGAATAGTACACATTCTAACTTTGAATGTACTTTACTCAGCTATCAGCTAGCATCAAGTGCACAGAATACTGTAATTTTTTTTTTCCGAATTAAACGTGTGCCCTAAATTATTATGTAAACAAAAATTGTTAAGATTTTTATTTTTTTATATGTAATTGTTAAGATTTTTATTTTTTTATATGTAAAACAAAATGATAAGTATCTTAAATTGCTAGAGAAATACTATAAATTTGAAAAGTATAAAGTATCTTAAATCTAAATTTTATAGTTTGAAAAGCATAAAGTATAAAGTTGTTAATCTCAGAAGGACGACATCGAGAAAGGGATCATAGAAGCTATCGCTCAACACAATATTAGATGGCTTGTAATGGGAGCAGCGGCAGACACATTAAAGATATGCAAACTATAAACACACACATGCTCAACACTTTATACTATAAACAAGTCTAAATCCCATCTTTTTTCTCTTCAGTCTTCAGTTCATATCAATTCATAGAACCACACACATGTTCAAGAAATGCAAACTAATCCTTTTATTTATAATGTGTGCACACCTATAACAAAGTTAAAATTTGCTATGCAAAGTTTCTGAACAATTTTTATCAAAATCTCAACTTCTAGCAGTGTAAAGTGTCAATAACTTCTAAAACTTTCACATATATAACTGTTAAAATATTAGAACAAAATAATGAGATAAGATATTTAATGAAAAATACTACCTGAGAGTTCCACCAAGTCAATTTGCATTAATATAATACATAATACACTCAAAATAAACAAAATCAAACTAAGAACAGATTCAATTAGTTAATTATTCAATATTTATTTTTGGCCCCTATATCATTTATCTTCTTGATCATTCATACACATGTGCAACCTCATATTAAGTTCTAAGGCACATAGCAACAATGAGATTAAAAAAAAAGTTAAAAGAAGCAAAGTAGCATGTAAAGCATCAGCATCAACAACAAGAATGAATTCCAATTGAGTTGAAATTACTGACATCAAGCATATGATCAAGGAAGGGAATTCCAGTGCTACTATCAGCAACTCCAGACCCATCCAAGTTAATTTTCACTGACACATTGGTCTCATTGGTGACCCTTTTCACCTCTCCAATCCTAGCACCTGAAAAATCCCAGAGAATCAGAAAAAATTAAATTTTGACATCACCATCTGAAGAAGAAGAAGAGAAGTTGAGGTTTGTGTTGACCTGAGTCAACTGGCAAAGCTGTTGTGGCAGAACTGTTGTTACCCACCAAAGCAGCGGTGGAGATGGGTCTGGGAGGATTCATTGAGGTGAGATTGTGGGGTTTGAGTGAAAAGATTGAAGCTTTGGAAGGTGGGCATGTTAGGTTTGGTGTTCTCTGAAAATTGCAAACCCTAGATTGCAGACGCAGAGATGCAGGGCATTTTGGAAGAAGACACTGAGGTGGTGCAGTTAGCTCCATTCAGACTGCGAATATCAAATTACAGGTTTTCTGAACAAATGTTATGTAATTTTAGTGAGCGGGATTTGACACCCCAACCAACCTTTAGATTTCACACCCCCAATTTTCGGATTTTCGGGTTCCGAATTATTTCGGAATCTTATATTCTGAAATTAATTCATGATTTGTAGTGCAAAATACATGTAACATCTCACTTTTGAGTGAAAAAATACTACGGAAACCTTATTTCCGAAAATGCGGTGACATTTCTAATGAGTGGGGTGTCAAATCTAGCTGCCGTACTTTTATGATGCCATCAAATATTAATTGATTTTTAAATCGCATAAAATTAATTTAATTAATTTCATCAATATTTCTGGCTATTCTGCTTAATTTTTTCATGAAAGTTTTTTTTTTTGTTGAAATGAATTTTTTCATGAAAGTTAAACTTTATTAATTTGAACATTAATTGAGAATATTATATTATTCAAGTGTTGGATTGATGAAAAATTAATGTGTAAAATATTAGCGTTTTAACTTAAATCAAATTACAGAAATGAATTACAATCCGAGCTACCCGCCCTCCAGCGATTAGTTTTTATACCAACCCTTGAGCTATTAGTTTCAATTTTTTATTATTTTGAGTTTTCTTTTATTCGTTTGATAAATATTTTCTAATAAAAACTCTAGCTCTTTCCGAACTCTATTTGGGTTAAAGAGGTTCAGCCGGGTGCAATTTCACTTGTCCAACATGATATATTAAAAATCTATAATGTCAGGTAATTAACATCTTGCATTCATCAATGTGGAGTTGCACCAGTCTCTAAACATCTAACACATCATTTTGATCTCACTTAATAAACATATCCAGACGAATGATGATAATCAAAACCTCAATTGAAATGAGAATAGAGCTACAATTCTTTAGACACGAAAAAGAACAAGAATGTTATTCGAGACGGCATCAAATTACCGCTATAAAAGCATTCTCATAACCTTAATTACAAAAGAGTAAAAGGAATAAAATCGAAACCTCACCAACCCAGGCCACAAAACCCTTTACAAACAAAGGCCTAAACAGAACCAAGTTGTTATTTACTGCACACTGCATCCACGTAAGGTTTCTGATCTATACCGCAATCATATTCAAGACAATGCAGAGGAGAAGGTGCTGGGATTGAAATGAAAAAGAAAAAAAAGTCTCTTGCTTCCATCTATGGCTATTTTGCTCATCAAACCAAAATTAACGAAGACAATAATAATTAGGCTTAATCCAGTTTTTGGTCCCTATCCTTTGTCATAAATATGACTTTAGTCTCTCGCCGGAGTAAAGGTGGGGATTGGTCCCCAGTTTTTGGCAAAATAATTGGCTTTGGTCCTTCCGACCGGTTGGGTCAACGCCGGAGCTCCGCCAGCTGACGTGGCCCTTGCCACGTCAATTAATGAGCCACGCTGGATTTTTTTTTCTTTTTTCATTAAAATTCTAAAAATAAAAAACCATAATTAAAAGTTAAAACCCTTAAATCTCTTCTTCTTAATTAATCATTCACCTAATTAAATCATTCATTTATTTAAAATAAAATAAATCAAAGTAGTAATGAATTTTCAATTTTGCTGCATCGTTGTCCCCAATTCCCCCTTTTCCATTTCCTTCCCTTCATAGCAACGCCAACCACCGCCATTATTGGTGGTTTCACTCAACGAGCAACCCTTAATTCCTTCATTCATTGATTATCATTCCCTTTCTTCTTCGATCTGCTTCCATTCCCTTTCTTCTCCACCCACAAACCCATTTTCTCTTCAACACCCAGACCTCTTCTCTTCTCCACTCACAAAACCCATTTTCTCCAAACTCATCACCGTCATCCTCTTCTCTTCGTCTATCAGGGTCTCTCCGAACCCAAAAAACCCCCCAAGTCTTCGATCAACTCTCTGCCACCACCACACCAAGATCTATGTCCAGAGTTTTGGGTTTGGTTTCTGAGTTTCTTGGCTTCATTCAATGGTTTTTGGGTTCAATTGCTTTTGATTGCTAGGGAGAGATGCTATGTGTTTAAGTCATGAGGATCTCTGTTTTTGGGTTCAATTGCTTTGATTTCTGGGTTGGATTGTTTCTGGGTTCTCATAGATGTTTCTGGGATCTCTGTTTTTGTGGGGGTGGTTTGACAGTGTCGTAACATGATGATGGGTTGAAGATGATGGGTTGTAGACCAGATCTGGGTTTTTCTTTGCAAGTATGAATTCGGTTTTTTTATAATGATGATGGATTGAAGATGATGTTGATAATGATGAAGAAAATGCAATGAATGAAGATGATGTTGTTAGCTAATTTAATTATTAATTAGTGTGTCTTAAATTTATTTTAATTTAATGAAAAAAGAAAAAAAAATCCAGCGAGGCTCATTAATTGACGTGGCAAGAGCCACATCAGCTGGCGGAGCTCCGGCGTTGACTCAACCGGTCGGAAGGACCAAAGCCAACTATTTTGCCAAAAACTGGGGACCAATCCCCACCTTTGCTCCGGCGAGGGACTAAAGCCATATTTATGACAAAGGATAGGGACCAAAAACTGGATTAAGCCTAATAATTACATACTACACTCAAAGGGTATGAACTATGCAGGATTGGTGCATATTACAGTCAAGCAACTTCACCTATTCGACCATGAATTGGACACAGATCTTGAGCCAAAAGCAGCAACCTCGAAGTGTTTTGGCAGAAGAAATATTCACGTGAAATGAAGTTAACTTAGAATCTTGAGAAATTCATACTTAAACAACAATACAAGGGACCAATTACTAGTTCCCCTGAAATCAATATAACCTTCTCATACTATCCAGATTAAGGCATGACACAAGCTCCAAAGCCTTGAAAAATTGATTGCATACAAGGCATTGGATCTTTGACAGAAAAATTGTGAGAGTCACGTGCTTGAGCTGTGAACTAAAAACATCAGCACTCTTAGACTTGACCATTCTCTTATGCGGGATCAGTGTCAGAACCATCACTAGAAGCATTTAAGCCAGTTTTATCAAAAGGCACTTCATTTGAGGCAACTTCTCTTTCCAAATGTAGATTCCTTTCCCTCTCACATGCAATTTCATCTTTCAAATCAGATCTTACCAGCAAGGAACTCTCACCAGCATGATTAAGAGCAGAACCAGGGACATCTACATTTTCCTTATTCTCCTTGGCTATTGAGATAAATTCATTGAGGGACCAGCTCCAAGAACCTCATCACATGCATCACTTAAATCAACCTCTTTTAAAGCAAAATCATTATTAGCCACTTGAGAATCCAACACTGGATTTCTGTTGAGCTTTGGTGAATCACAATTCATATCAGTGACAGCATGGCAATTCCTGTCAGAAACAGTATCAACAAGGTTTTTTGCAGTACCAGGGTCAGAAGCAACAGTTTTAGGATCCAAAGCTGGAATTTCATGGCAATCTGGAGCATCCAATGGAAGACTAGTCATAGAAAAGTCATTTGGTGAAATGAGTTGACATTTTGGAGAAGGATGCGATTTATCATTAACAGGAGAAGTTATCGCTAATTTATTTTTCTTTTTGAGCACTCCATGACTAGTGCTAGAAGGTGAAGCACAATCATCCGAATCAGAATCAGATAATCTTTCCTCAGAATGAGATTTGGAGCATACAGTACTGCCAATCAAAACTTGATTGTTTAGATCTTGAGAAGTATCACTACATTCATTGCTTAACACATTGGCGGGATTTGAACCAGCATCATTACTTCCATGAGGATCTTGCAGAGTCAAGGAATCCATAGCTAACTTATTAGCCTTATTGGGCTTAATACAAACCAAATCTCCATTTTCAATTTTCTCAGCACCTGTTGAAATAGAAAAATCAAACATATTTACAGTATATATTAATATGTTGAAATTTTATAAAGGAAACAAGCCAACACACTCAATGGTCATATTACCCTTTAGTTTACCTTGCTCAACTAGCTGCTTCTGTAACATATGAATGCCAGGGAAGACCAACATGTTCAATGACCTCATTTCTCGCCTGAGTGATTCCTCAAGATGTGTAAAGCCAAAAACTGTTGTCCATGTATGAATGAGTTCAGAAATTGCGGGAATAACCAGTTCCTCAACCTTCAGAGAGCAAAGAGCCTTCGTATGTGGAAGTAGAGATTAAGATAAGAACATTTTAGTATCATGAAAAATTTGTATGCAAAATGACAAATGCCTGCCAAAGTTTTATAGATATCAGAAAAAGAAAATCACAAAACAATAGCTGTGAAGGTTACCAATTCTATGGCAGAAAAAAGCCGGCGGCACATTCCCTGATGCCTATACACATGGCGAGTTCCAATGAATGGCATCTCTGCTAACTTGGTCCCATGGAATCTAAGATATTGAATAGCCCACAAGTGAGTTTATTCTCATTTTGCATAGTAATAAATAAGTAACATACACATAGTTTATACTTTTTTTTTCTAATCTAAATACATGAAGGCAAAAGAATCCCGACTAAAAGAATTAAAATTGCAAAATCTGATGGCATAGTACCTGATAGATGCTGCAGAAATTATTTCATCCCCTCTCTCCAAAATAGCAGTATAAAAGCCACTATAATTCAGCCGACTGAAGTTTGACCTGCAAAAAAATGAGAGCAAAAAAATCCATAAAGTTTACAAAGTATGCGTCTTACAACAAATGATAATATCAAGAAAGTATTCATGCTGTCAAAATAGTGAAATCCACAACATGAAATGTATTTAATAGAACAAGACAAAACAGGGAAAAAAAACTAGCCATTTAAATAAGAAAAGAAAGAAGAGCTAAGGCTGAAAATATAAAAGAACAACTAAGGCAAAAAAAATACAGAAAAAACAGAAATCTGAAAGGACAATGTTATCTTTAAAACTGCACCTATCATATTGCTGTCTTGAGGAAGGATTGAACTTATTTTGTCAACATAGTTGCATGACATGAGCTATCTATGCTTCAGCCTTAGACATTCAGTGGCAAATCAGGATGGGCTACACACCTATCAAAATCTTACCTTTTTATGCTAAACTACATCCCATTGCCAGCATCTTGAGAGTCTAACTCACGCTATATTTTATTTGGAATAGGATTGTGTTTATGGTTTTGTAGTGGTTCTTGGCTCAAGGTTGTTCCAAAGGGGTTTTGCCTTTCTTGTTTACAGGCTACAGGGATTGGATAGCCTTGCTGCATCTAGAATTTTTATATTACATTCTTATTCTTTTCAATTTTCTAGTATGGAAAATATATTGTCCCCCCACTGGTTGTACTTTTCCTCCTGTTTACCAATAATATTTTTTCTATATTCAAAAGCTACATTATGATACAGAAAGAATATAAGGCATTGCCTACTGTTTGTTAAAAAAGAGTCAATAATTCGAATTTCGAAATTGACGGAGATGGAGCATCAGGCAAAATGTTGAAATTCATGGCAGTCGGCAGATCACTCTGTAAGCACCTTCCAATTTTAGTAACAACAATTCACTTGATAATATCATTTTCATAAATGTATCTATCCCCTCTCTACCTACTTAAATTAGCAAACAATCTCACTCCAATAAAACTAAAATGAAAAACAATAAAAGGGAAGCAACCACTAATTCACAGTTCTTCAAATGCTAAAACAATAACAAACAAAATCAGGCATGCATTCAACCATCATCTTAAAAAAAATGAGGTGTCTCGTGTATCAAACAATATATGGTTCTTCCGTGCTTGTTAGTTCTTACCCAGTATTATACAAAACATTATGGATTAAATTGATCCCACTCCTCCTATCAACAACAGGTAAAAAGCATTCATCCATCATGGTCAGTGCAACAGCTAGCTTGGAGTTGCATTCCACCCTCTGGGTAATTCCCCTATTACCTGCCTTTGAGTCATCAGCTGTTCTATGAATAAGAGACCATGTAAAGCCTGCATCAAGTTCGTGCTTGGTACCAAGGTACTTGTTCAAGTGCTCAAAAAGCTGCAAAAGCATAAAGAATGAAATTCATAATCAAGCCTTACAGCTATGAGAGTTCCCTTTGGTTTTGCTGTTTTTTTTTTTGTCAATTTTCAGTTTAACAAACATCAAAATACAATATTTCTTATAAAGAAGAAATCTGTGACTCTTAAAAGGTAAAGTCTATAAACTAGTTCACAAGAACATGTAAAGGTTTACCTCTTTGCAGCCTTTTCCACAAAAGGAAGGCCCTGACGCATTGAAGTTAGTATGAACGGCACCCATATCCTTGGTACAACAATCATGATCTATAAAAACAGAAAGTTGTTTATTCAATGAAAAATGGAACTAAGGGGAAAAAACACAGACCATATTTAAGGAACTTCAAATCTAAACAAGGATAAATTACATACATTTTTTCTCGCACAAGTCACAAGCATGCAGCGCAGATACAGTTGCATTATCTTCTCCGCCAATAGCTACACTGGCTAGTCCACAAAATTTACAGGTGCAATTTGGACAATGCCATTCCCCAGGGGGAAGCATCTGCAACAAAATAAATGAGTTACTCAGACTGAAAATAATCCTCACTAACTATGTTACTGAACTAAGGTATCAATAACATCATAGTCAGGTATAAATAATTCTAGATTTCTTGTATTGGTACACTAGACCTTACTTTTATGACGAAGAAAAAAACCATTCAACATGCTACAGAGAATAAAAAAATAAATTTAATCATTTTCGTTTTTCAGCAATACATCTCCTGTTGATTCATCACAATAAAGTTCCACTGTTCCAGGCATAAAAATTATCATTTACAGAACTTCCCTTAACAATGGCCATTCCATTCGAACATTGTAAGTCAAGAAAAAAGTATCCCAGAATACCAATCATCAGCAATTCAGCATATCCATGAAGTCACTCAACAAAAGTAAAAACTAAAAATTAATAATATAGGCTCCTTTCCCTCTCCTCCAGACATCTGCGAAACAAACTTCCCAATGAAGAAATTAGACTATCTCTCTGATAAAACCATCATTGACAACACATCCTAATAAGGCCCACCCCCGTGGCCTCCTTAAAAAAGACTTAATTAGACTTCCAATCCCTCTATTATAACTAATGTGTAACTTTGGTACCTCTAATAACTTTTTTAGCAAATTTAATCCCTCAATTTAATTGGCGTATTTAGCTACTCATACACTTTCCTTCTGCTTAAAACTCTCAAATTAATATTTTCTACTAAAGATTGATAAATTGAATCGATTATTAAATCACTTGAAATCATCTTTCGCTCAAATTCACCAACTGAAGCATTAAATTTCACAACAAAAAAAAACAAATTGCTTAATTTTAGGTAGGTAAAAATGACTATGGATCAAATTCAAATTTGCTTAATGTTAGAAAAAGAGGAGCTTGGTTAACTTAAAAAACAAATCAAGGGACTTAAATCACACGCAATACAAACTTGAGGGACTAAAAGTGCACTTAAGCTAAGAAAAAAGTAGGAGCCTAGACAAAACCATCAGACCTCGACAACTTATACAATAAAAAATATTCATCTGGCTAAAAGCAGAATACATACCTGTATATCCAAGCAATTCTGATGAAATGTCGATGGACAACCATCACAACAGATTAAATCCCCTCCATCTCCACATATACCACAGGTGTCATCATTTGGGTCATTACCATCAATATCTACTGAATGGAAACTGATTTTCTCAGAATTCTCTTGTCTTTCCCATGCATCTATCTGGCACTGTAGAAGAGAAACTCCAGAATCCAAATATATGTTTTGATATGGCTGGGGAAATTTGCTCCCTGCATGAAGCTCAAACTTCGAAACTGTGAGGATCTTACTACAGCAGCCACAATGAATGCCTTCTTTTGTGATCCATCCCTCCAGCAATACTCGCTTCCTTCTACGGTACTGAACCTTTTGGCCTACCTCTACTACCCCTGAGTCAACCAACCAGGAAAGCACTGTTCGTTTGCCCAAATATGGAACAAAGCCATCAGATTCTGAATTCAATCCCTTGTTTGAACTACGAACTAATAAAGTGCACCTTCCATGTTTTCTACTTTTTCTTCCATTAAGGAGATGAGGATCATTTCCTGAGAATGACTTTTCAGTTACATCATTTGAGCGATGGCTAGCATTCTGGCTTTTAGAGCTAGCACCACTAACAGCATTTTCGTTCATTTTAGCTTTCATTGATTTACTTCCTTGATTCATAAAGGAGCTTAACTTCTCGTCATTGCTATCACTATCGGTTTCATTCATATCATGCTTTTTTCTGGCAATTCTTTTAATCTGCGGCTCTTTTCCACTATCACTATCACTATCATCTCTTTGCTTGTTCTTCAACAAGTCTTTCTCCATCTTCTTCCGAGTTTTCCTTGTCAATTGACAGAGCACATCATCAGAGATAGGAGCAAAAGAATTCTCCCCTTTGGCTTTGGCCTCATGATCATCATAATTCAATTGCTTTTGAAGAGCTTCATAGGCCTTGATGATGGACCAATAGGCTGTCCCCACGGGATTAATGTAAACTGCATCTAGATAATCTCTATTCCTTCGCGGGCGATAGTCTATTGTCCAACCTGCATTCAGGAGCATCTCCCGTATCTGTTCTCGCAGTTTCTGCTTTTCTGTGCCGCTGCCGCGCCTGATTTTTCCTTCTTTAGTTTTTGTAGCTGGGAGTTTTTCTTGCTTAGGAGTCAGTACATTATCAGAGGTTATCTTCTTTGAAGATTTACAAGCTTTAATATTTTTTACTCCCAGATTTAATGATGCATCACTGTTATCTGAATCCTGCTCATCAACCTTTCTGTCCTTACTTGGTAATAATTTTCTTGTTGCTATCTGTTTCTTCTCTGGCCTAACAAGAAAACCCTGTTTCTTAGCAGGTTTTGTTTCCACGTGTGATGAAGGACGGATCAGATCATTCCTCTTAGAAGTGCCCTCAGCCCTCAAACTTTGTCTGCTGTCTGTAGGCTTGCGGCGGTCATAGTGTAGTAGTGGCTCACCTGCCTTCTTCTTATTAACCATCACCTTCAAAACACCATTTTTCCCTTGAACCCTAATGGGCTCATCAGAAGTAAACTTCTCCCTCAACGAGGGTAGAGGACGCTGAGCTCTATCCCTACTCTTCTTAAACTTACTATGGTCCACACTGTCTCCCAGATTCAAGCCACTTGCTCGGTCATGATAGGATTTTTTCCTCTTTTCCACAATGTGCCTGCTTGAACCGGTCTCAAATTCCCTATCAACGCTACCTCTAGCCGCGTGCACGGTTCCCATCGGCCTCCCTCCACCTAAACCAACCCCATTATTATCGAAACGCCTCCTTCTCATCAACTCCACATCCATACCATCGTACTCATCAAAATCAAACACCTCCAATGTACGTTGTTTCTTCCCCCTCCTCTCCAAGCCATTCTCCTCGACCACGCCATCCCCATTACGTCTAGTTTCCTCAACTCTCTCCCTCTTCCTACTGACTTCACCGCTGTCGGTGCCAGTGCCAACCATACCGCGCTCTATCGCAGTCAAACCATTACAAACTCGAATAGTCTCCGGGCCAAGCTTCCTGGCAGGAGGCATCAATAGCTGCTCATCGCTCGATTCTGAATCACTCATAACAACCTTGGGCCTTTTCCTCACTTTCTTCGATCCAGACGGCTTCCTCGAGCCGGAAGAACCACCAACAACACCACCACCCAAACCACCATCCCCATTCTTTCTAACAATCAAACACCCTGAAGAGCCCCTATTCTTGACTACAACCCCAGAAGGGCCAGGAACTCTCGTTCCCGGTTCCATCGAAAATCCTAAATCCGCAACAAACATATCCCCTATAATTCAGCTCAAATTCACATACACAATCCAATACAGAAAGCCCTAAACCAAAGTCAACAGAAATCCCCTAGCATACACTCCCAGATCTGAAGCAAAACCAATCCGATCCCTTCGCCGGAACCGAAACGGTTAAATTAGCAAGTTTATTTGTCTTCAGGTGGAGAATCGTACCTCACCGGAAAATTGATCGGAAATGAAAACCGCCGCTCGGTGGCGCCGGAGAGATTGAAAGTGATCGGAGAACGACGACGCGATTTGCAGTGGTGGTTTTATAAAAATGGCAATTATGAAACCATGGTGTTGTTTCCTTTCTCTCTTTGTTTTTTTTTTTTTTTTTTTTCTGTTTATTACTATTTTATACTACTACGTTTCTTTTTGGTTTCTTCCATTCCATGGAAATGAAAACATGTAAGAATTTGTTTTCCCTCCAAATTCTTTTATTTACTGGCAGTCTTGACGTCCCTGATGGTGCCACGTGTGGTTGTTGTTGACGTGGCAGGATCGGAGCGGTGTTATGGTGGAGTTGGTGGCTGTTTATACAGTTTGGCCGTACTGGGTTTGGGTAATCGGAAGAAACACGATGATGCTTATGTCTTGGACTGAATTGCGTAACCAGATAATACTTACCTGTTTCTCTCCCAAAATTACCCCTCTTAGTAAATTGTTTTTAAATTATTTTATTTTAGAAAAATTGCACTTGACGTTGTTATTATTTTTTTTTTATAATTTTGAGGGCTTAAAGTCTGACATTGTTATTATTGTACTGAACTTCTCTAAATTATTTAATTTCACACTAGTCACTCATTTAGTATGTTATACTAGTATTTTTTACCCGGGGATATTCATTTTTATTTATTTTGTGTGTTTTTATGATTTTTTTATTATTTTCTAAAAGATATTTTTGTATTAATATATTATTTTTATATTAGAACTTTTTAAGGGTTTTTTGTGATAAATGTGTTTTTTTGTTTGGTCGTGGCATGGTGATGAATTTAGTTTGTTTGGGGTATCTTGTCTCCCTTGAGACAACACACCACACACTTTTAACTTGTCTTGTTTTATAACCCTTTTCGTTTGCGTGTTTTCATGGAAATATAGTGGATTGTATTGCCTATATGCAGGATTTTATCTGTGATTTTTTTTTTCCTTTGCTGATGTTGGTAGTGCGGATATCCTCAAGTCTCTTTTCTACTCCATTCGGGAAGATCGAAATAACATGTTCTGTCACCAACATAGCTTCGTTGGATTCTTTGTTGTGACGTGTTGCTGCATTGCGTCCATCTTTGGTGACAACAAATACCTCATATGCGCTTAACCTCCAGGGAGCTTCTTCCGGCCTAGGCTCGACCTACTCCAGATATTATGAATGTCAATTTTGATGCTTCTGTTTCGACATCTAGTTCAGTTGGTTTATGCTTTTTGTTTTGAATTATTTTTTTCTTGAAAATTGTGATACTATTTTCATGGAGGTTGAAACTTTCAGTTGCTATTTTCATTCCACAACAACAACTTTTCCACCTGACACAACAACTTCTCCAAAAGTTGGTTGAAACTGTGCTTATTAGTAAATATTGTAATATTATCTCTGAGTGTTCTGTCTACAACTTCAAAATAATGCTTGTAAGTAATGAGTTATTCGCCCTTTGATCTTATCGCTGCCGTTAATGCTCTCCATTTTCGTAGTAAGCAAATGGAAATGGAGTTACATATGTGAACAAGTTTTTCCCCTGGACTTAATTCTTAAATTTGGTGTCATGATTAGACACTTTGATGTGAGATTTAAATACAATCGTGAAGGTTATAAACTTCTCAACTTCTACATGACTATTTAATTAATGACATTAGTTGATAATATGTAACCACCTTTTTTTGAGGGGAGTGTAGAGCAAAGAAAACTTATTTAAGTTTATAATAATAATGTGTAACCAATATGTTTCAGCAACATTTCTATCTATTTTATAACTTTTTTAGTTTTGGAATTTAAAATCTATTTTTAAAATATAAAATTAATGTACTGTTAAATTTTATTTTTTAATTCTCATATAAAATGAGGTAAATATTTTTTTATTTTATAAATTATATATTATAGTAAACACACGTGAATGGAATTGTGGAAGTGGAAAAGTTTTTCCCTTGATTCAATTATTAAATTTTTTGTCATAATTAAGCACTTCAAAGTTGGATTTAAATTGTCTAAGATTTTTATTTTTTTTTAGCTTCCATATACTCCTAAAGGATATCAATGTATGAAATATACCACTATTTGTATGCTTATATTTATAATTTTAAATATTATAATCAATTGATATGTAACCAACATGATGTTCTAAGACCTTCATGGTAAAAATAATAATATTAAGATTTAAGACTTATTTAATAACAATTTAATATAATTTAGTTTTTGTTCTTTTTAAATTCATAACATGTAACAATTACTTTTATTTTTGTATTTTTAATTTTTAATATTTAAATTAATAGATATATAATCAATATATATTTTAAAAAATATTTTAATAAATAAATATGTAATCCAAATGAAGTGTTAAGACTTATTCTAAATAAGTTTTGTTATTTCTTTCATTTTTATTTGTAATTTGTAACTGCTATTTACACTATCATTTTAAGTTTTAAATATTTTATTTAATAAATATATAAACAATATGTATTTTAGAGACACATTTTAATAAAAAAAAAATCTTAATTTTTTTGTAGGCAAATGATAATAAAATACAAATGTGTCTTCTCTAGAGTTTGAACCTTGGTCATTCACCTTCAATTTTTCTTTAATGTTTTTTCACTAAATACGTTATCATTTTCAATTAATTTATTTTCATGTTTTTATGTGTTTCTTTTATGTGTTTTTATGTTTTTAATGTGTTTTCACTAAATACATTATAACGTTTAATTTAAAATTTTGATATGAACTAAACTTTCTTGTGTGGTTGGCATAATATCACGACGAAATGAATTATGCATGCGAGCTTCATCTTTAAGTCATCTTCCTCAAAGAATGTAAAATATATTATTGAGATTTGGGCACATGCAACAACGTTAAGGGCTGAGAAATAATGTCAAATTTTGATGAAGATGTTGGATTGATAAATAGTTTATGTGAGAGAAATTTTTTCAGAGAACACGGAGTTCATACGTACATTGAGATGGATGAACAATCTTAGTCATTTATATAGTAAGCAAATGAAAATGAAGTTGTAGAAGTGAAATGATTTTTACCCCTTGGACTTAATCTTTAAATTTGGTGTCGTTGAACTCTCGAGAAAAAAGATTGGGAAAACAAATAAACATTATCCATGAATCATTACTAAAGGTAATTTAAAAATAAATCACCAAAGGTAGATAAAAGAACATTAACCGCTAACTTATTGCCTCAAATCAAATAAAAGTATTAAACAATATAAGTTTCTTTTCTTGAAGAAAACAATGTATATCAGCTCAAAACATATATAATTTAGTTCCTAAATGTCTCAACCACATATCATACTAAATTTCAAACGTCTTTAAGACAAAATACCTAATTATTCTGTGCAAAGAGGTTTAGAGACAAAACTAAACTTCAAATTACAAAGAATCTAGACAAACTCATCCACGCTCCATTACTTAAGGACATAGATAACCCATTAGTTTCCATCAACTTCTCTATAATATTATTCAACACATTGTGTTTCAATTTTAGTCTTAAATTTCTATTATGTTAATAAATAGATATTAATATGCACAACTTTTACTGTTATAATTTATTAATAATATAAATAAAAAAAAACAATATACCGATGAACTTGAACATTCTTCTATCAAATTTAAGTTAAATTTCTAGATTTAACATTGGTTTGAAATAATTCAAATTGATGCACTTGTTGCTTTAACATTTCCTTACCTTCCTACCCCCTTCTAATTTTGTTTCATTGTCCACCATTCTTATATATCTTGCATAAGAATAAATGGATGTGACAAAATAATATTAATTTTTTAAAGATAAAAAAAATCATAAGAAGAGTAAAGGAATAGATACTACATCATGTAAAGATAACAATCATGATTTGGGAGCATGGTTATCCTCATCACTCGTATCATTATTGTTGCCTCGACTACCCTTCATATGGTGCATTTTCCTAGTCAATACAGTTTGTCTTCCAAGTTGTCTAACTAAGGAAGCAAGAGTTCCTTCATCTTGGTTATTTAAACCAATCTGCAAACGCAAATTCTTATTTTGCGTTTCAAACCCTAGCAAAAAATGGTGCAAGTTGAGTCATTGCATAACAAAATAGCAATTTGTAAATTCAAGCATGAGTGTTTAAGGAAAACTACATTTTAAATGAAAGAAATACAAATTTATTAGTTAACTTTCAAATCATGATTTCTTTACACATTTGTCTTGCTTTACTTGTTCCCTCATAACATATTCATTTATCCTCTTCTCCACTCACACAGTTTGAACCTGAAATTAAGAAAAATCAAATTTTGTATTCAAAATTAGAAGTTAAAGCATTGATAGACCCACCCACTTTTTTAAAAAATAGGCAAAAGATAAAGAAATGATAAAATAGAAGGAAAAACTAAAAGATACAGTGGAAGAGCATTCACCATTTGAGAGTTTGATCAAGCTTAAAGGGTGAATGACTGAATCTACTTTAAACCAAATAAGAAGAAAAAATAAAGGTAAGAAAACCTCCAAAAATAGTATGGAGCAAAGGGGTATTTATACTTATAGTTTAAGATTTAAAGAAGATTGAAGGTTTAAAAAACGGAAGAAGATTGAAGGTCTAAAAAACGAAGAAGATAGAAGGTCCCTTCAAGGGTTCGTAGGACCCCTATGAATGACATCCTTTATTTTTACAAATATTCTTAGTGAATGTATTTGGGAATGCAAAAAGACAATGAGATTATTACTATGAAACCGACGACTGAGATTGAATCTTGGAAAATGATATAAAAAATTGAAGAAGATTAATGGTCTCTTCAAAGATTCTTAGGATCCCCTATGAATGACGTCATTTATTTTTACAATTAAGCTTAGTGAATGCATTTGATAATGCAAAAAGACAATGAGATTACTATGAAACGGACGGCTCAGATTGAATGTGGAGAAATAATTTGTAATTTTACTAAAATAACCATAGTCAAATTTTCAATATAATGTAGTAAATTTTTGAATTACTCTTTTATCCTCAAGGTTGCAAAAAATTCTCCTTTTTATAGATTATAGATATAGATGATAAATAGATTATATATAGATATAGATTATAGATATATTATAGATTATAGATGATATGTGTATCATTTCTTTCAATTTATTTTTTATTTTAAATCAATAAAATATGAATTAAAATTAAATAAAATTTGATATTTATTTTAATTTATAATTTAATATTCAATAACTAAAATTAAAACTCAAAGTATTTTTTAAAATAAAATGTTTGTATTTATTTCATTTTGAATATTTAACTTGGTATGATATATATCTCATATCTATATCTTGGATATTTCTTCCTTAAATAATAAATAATTATATTATTATTTTTTAAAATTATTAATTTAAATTATTTTTTTTCGAAAAAGCAAAATATAAATTTATTAATAAGGAAATGTCAAGGATATACAACCTCCTCAAAAGGGATCAAAAAATAGTCAAGCCCGCAACAACCCCACCCGCCCAAAGCACCAACCAAACCTGCAAAAGCAACCAAGACCAACCAAAAAACCTAAAACGCCAGGGACACCCAAAAAGCCCTCAAGACCCCCAAAAAACCAAAACCAACTCCCTAAAGCTCTTCATATAAATTATTTTTAATCAAGTTTCATATATTACTCTTATAATTTTATTTTTTTTGAACATTTTCGCATATCTCATTTATTCCATCCTACAACTACAATAAAAAATATGTTTGAGCGTCATATATTAATGTTTAATAATGAAATCAATTATTATAATTATTAATATAGAATGAAACTTGAAAAATTTGCATTTTATAACTGCTATAAATTTGTTGAATGCACTTCAATTTTATAACTTATGCTCTTTTACTATCCACTTGCAAGCTTCACCCAAATTTCATGTAAATGATATTGTTTCATATTCAATGACTCATAGATTTATTAATTTGTGATTAGATTCAAAAACATTATTCATATTAATATTTCTTGGTCCGCTATTATTTTTTGTAATATTAAAATAGAACAATTTAGTTATTTATTTTATCCATTTGAAACTTAAAATTGGAACAAAATAGAGTTCACTCTATTTAGCTCATGAGTTGTCAATCAACCTAGTATAGTGGTGCAAGGCACATGGTTGTTGGACTCTCGATAAAAAAGATTGGGAAAGCAAAGAAACATTGTCCACTAACAATCACCAAAGGTTATTTGAAAAAAAAATCACCAAAGATAGATATAAATACATTAACCACTAACTTTTTTGCTTAAAAATAAAATAAAAGTATTAAACAATATAAGTTTCTTTATTCGAAGAAAAAATGTATAGAAATGGATACCGACCCCCAAAACATATATAATTTAGTCCCTAAATGTATCAACCTCATATCATAATAAATTTCAAAATCCTTTAAGACAAATTATTCAATTCTTCTATGCAAAGAGGTTCAAAGACAAAACTAACTTTAAGTTACAAAGAACACTAAAAAAAAAAACCAACCTACACTTCATTAGCTAATGACATGGATAGCCCATTAGTTTTCATCAACTTCTCGATAATATTCTTCAGCCTATTGCGTTTCAATTTTAGTCTTATTATGTTAGTAAATACATATTAATATGTACAACTTTTACAATTATATTTACAAATAATGTAAATAAAAAGAAACAATATACCAAGGATTACACTCATAACAACTTTTTCTAGATTTAACATTGGTTTAAAGTAACTCAAATCGATGCTCTTGTCGCTTTGAATTTCTAGCATACTTTTATATCTTATTTACAGGCATTGCAATATGGAGACTTTTTGAGTCACCAGAGTTCTCAATCTTCTTCAAAGAATTTATAAAACTTTGATGAGCAATGTTAGGTTCTTCAACCGTCGTCTCTTTCATTTTTCTCGAATCCATACTTTTAAAGATGTATGTGTCTCTCTTAGAGTTGGATATCCTCCTTCTTTTCCAGCACCAAAAGAATAAATCACTTGAAATATTTAACTCAAAGTCTTGTCAATATTAGAAGGATATATGGATGAAAGACAATGTTATTATTTTTTTAAAGATAAAAAAAGTGTAAGAAGAGTAAATGAACATATACGACATCAGGTAAAGATAAAAATCATGATTTGGGAGCTTGGTCATCCTCATTACTCGTATCATTACGGTTGCAACAACTACCCTTCATAGCGTGCATTTTCTTAGTCAATTCAATTTGTCTTCCAAGTTGTTCAGCTATGGAAGCAAGACTTCCTTCAATTTAGTTATTTAAACCAAATTGCAAACACAAATTTTTCTTTTTGTGTGTCAAAGTCATGCCAAAAAATGGTGCAAGTTGAGTCCTCACCAAAAAAAATAGCAATTTGTAAATCCAAGCATGAATGTTTAAATAAAATTACATTTTAAAGGGAAGGAATACAAATTTATTAGTTAACTTACAAATCATGATTTCTTTACACATTTGTCTTGCTTTCCTTGTTCCCTCAGGACAATCTCATTTATCCTCTTCTCCACTCACACAGTTTGAACCTGAAATTAACAAAAATCAAATTATGATATTAAAAATTAGAAGCTCAAGCGTTGATAGACTAACTTACTTTTTAAAAAATTGGCAAAAGACAAAGGAATTATAAAATAGAAGAAAAAAAAAAGAAAAAGATACAGTGAAAGAGCATTTACCATTTGGGATTTTGATAAAGCTTGAAGTGTCAATGACCGAATCTACTTAAACCAAATAAGAAGCAAAAGTAAAGGTAAGAAAACCAGCAAAAAAAAGTATGGAGGAAAGGAGTATTTATACTTGTAGTTTAAGCTTTGAAGAAGATTTAAGGTCTAAAAAACGGAAGAAGATTGAAGGTCTAAAAAACTGAAAAATATTTAAGGTCGAAAAAACTGAAGAATATTGAAGGTCTCTTAAAAGGTTCTTAGGATCCGCTATAAATGAGAGCATTGATTTTTACAATTAAGTTTAGTGAATGGATGAATGCAAAACGGCAATGAGATTGTTATAAAACGGACGGCTGTGATTGAATCTGAGAGAATAATTTACATTTTTACCAAAATGACCATAGTCAAATTTTAAATATAGTGTAATAAATTGTTGAATTACTATTCTACCCTCAAGGTTGCAAAAACTTCTCCTTTATTATATTTATAGATAGATAGATAGATAGATAGATAGATAGATAGATAGATGGTACTATAAAATATCATCGTACATTAACAACGTATCATATTGTTTAAATTATTATAATCATGTGTATGGTGAGATATTAAATTATGATAGCCAATATACAATCAAATAGGTTAAATAAATGCCACGTGGTTTATGTCTGAAGCATGTTCGAGGTGTTCTTCCGATCCCCAAGTGAGGATGGGATTGATAGTTTGAGGGACTGTCCTCACTCTCTTGAATTGTGAAACATGATGGGTGCTTGGAGCTAGGCAAATTTTGGATCCTTGGGGCTCTCAGAATGGATCTCTTTCCATGCGAGGAGCGGGCATGCTATTTGTTTTCTTTCTAGGTTTGGAGTGTGTGGAAATGGCGTTGTAATGTGTTGTTGGACACTCAACCATGGCCCTTGGACACTGCGTGGAGGAAGATATGCCAGAAACATGACGAGTTTCTTCATTTTCTCCAACCGGATTTGCTCAAGGGGATTTGGACTTGATGCACCGACGAGAGTTTTCTCAACAATGATATATACACACATCACTTTTAAACACTTCATTTCCACATATTTTTGTTTCTATCTCTCTCCTCTTATCATCTATCACATCTCATACTTTCTTTCTCTTACTTTTTCTTTTCTTCCTATCTTTCTCCTCATTACACCTCTTCCACCTCAAAAATAGGTGTGTAAGTAACATTTTCATCTTTTTCTTGAGGTGGATGGCTCCATGGGCGGTCAAGGTGTCGCGTGGGACCATCCTCTTTTTCATCTCCTATTTGTTGATGATGTGCTTTTGCGTAAAGACAGTTGTTTTTGAGTGAGGGTGGTGTCCTATATCCTTGATGATATTGGGAACAATTTGAGGCTTATTGTCAATGTTGAAAAGTCTAAGGCTCTTTAAGAGAGTGTCTTTGACTCAGCGACTCTTAGTGTGCCCCATTACAATTGTGAGGGGCCTTGGTCGGTACTTGAGTTTGTCTCTCAAGAGTCCAAGAGTGACTCATGAAAAATTTATTTACTTACTTGTCCATATCAACAAGCGCGCTTTGTTGTCAAAATCCTGCTTGCTTAGTACAACAGGGTGCATGTGCCTTGCTAAGTTGGTGATTGCAGTAATCTCTATGTATACCATCATGCAAGCGGTTTGGCTTCCTATGAAGACCACCCAACGCACTATGAGCATGTCTTAAGGGTTGTCTCTCGGACCTTGGATGACAGATTTCAAAACCTTAAGTGTGGGTTCCTGATAGTATTGGTTGTTATTATGCATCAACGGTTTGTCAATGAAAATAAATAGTTTTTTAATTTTTTTATAGAAACTAAACCAAAACAATTATTGAAAATTACTATGTGATCAAGATTCAAAACAATTTTCAAAAGATAATATCATTTAAAATCTATTGAAAAAATATCATGAATATATTTAACTTTAAAATCTATTTTATAAACGTAGATCAACTAACACGAAGTTATTATAGTTTAAACAAAGGTTTTGAATTCGAGTATCAATGAATGCTATTATCCTAAATATTTAGTAGCAACAACTTTACTATGTATAGTAATTCTACCTAACTCGAAATTACGAGAGCAATTAAATACACCAAAATAATGGCGGTAGCCGTTGTGAAGGATAGTGTTAGCGGTAGCAATTGTGGAGGGTAGTGGTTGCGATGATGGTAGTGACAATAGTAATGACAACAACTATGGTGGTGACAATAATAGATACAGCGGGTGGATGTAGTAGTGTAGATAGTAGGGCCGACATTTGTGATAGTGGCAGTGGTGAATTAAATATTTTTAACTAACTTATAAGTCATAATTTTAACGGGCATAATTCACCCTTGCCAGTTGGATTAATTCAATCATTTTAATATTAACTAAATGAGAAAAGAAGTTGAAATCGGATATGAAGGGGTGTACAAGGGACGGGTTGGGACGGGTTTTGGTTAGCCCTAACCCGACCCTAAATGTTAATCGGGCCAATTCATAGATCCTAACCCGTCCCTAGACCCGAAGCAACCCGACATTATGCGGGTCCAATTTAGGACGAGTCTATGTAGGACGGGACCGGGTTGGCCCGAGGGACAATAAGTTTAAGACTATTTGATACTAATTGTAAAATTTAAAGATAATAACATACTAAAAGAGTTATAAGTTGGAACTATTTTTTAGAAGACATAACTTGAAAGGATCCAATTCTTTCATAATCTATTGCACTTGAGATGTTTACATTTTGTTTGATCATTTCTTCACTTGTCTCACATATGCATAATACACACACATGATTTTCTCTTGTTAGAGCATGAAAGTGTCCATAGTTTGACCAACGTTTATTTAATTCATAAGGTAGATGTTAAACATTTTAATCTCATCTACATGGTAAGATAAATTTGAGCACCATGTATCACATTTTAATCATTATAACAAATAATGTTATAAAATATATATGGGACGGGCCGGGTGACCCGAGTGTCAACCCGAACCCAACCCTACCCGAAGTCGGGTAACTCGAAGATCAACCCGAACCCGGTCTCTTTTAATGATCGGGCCGGGTTCAACCCGACCCTAAAGGCTTGGGCCGGGACGGGTTGACGGGTAGGGTGGGGTCTTGTACACCCCTAGATATATGACTATGACTCTATGAGAGTGTGAGAACATACAAAGTCTTCTCAAACTGCCAGTAACGAACACTTGATGTTGGTGCAAGCTTCAGGCGCCAATTCAACACACCCTGTTCGTGTTGATGGAGTTCCCAAAACCTCCCTCCCATTCGGAACTATACGTCAATCTTCTCCAATCTGCCATCAAATCCAGAGACCCATTCGTCGGAAGACCCATTCACGCTCAAATCATCAAACACGGCCTCTGCATTGGCAGTGTCTTCTTGATGAACAACCTCCTCAACTTCTATGCACAAACCGGCTCCTTCTCCGATGCTCACCGAGTGTTCGATGAAATGCCACTAAAGACCACCCATTCTTGGAACACCATTCTCTCCGCTTATGCCAAAGGGGGCCACATGGATACTGCACGCCGCGTGTTTGACGAAATTCCTCAACCGGATTCTGTGTCGTGGACCACGATGATTGTCGGGTATAACCGCGTGGGCCTCTTTAACGTTGCCATTCGGATGTTTCTCAACATGATTTCCTCTGGAGTTTCGCCGACCCAGTTCACTTTTACTAATGTTCTTGCCTCCTGTGCTGCAACTGAAGCATTGGGTATTGGTAGGAAGCTGCATTCCTTCATTGTGAAACTGGGGCAAGCCGGTGTTGTTCCAGTTGCGAATTCGCTGCTTAACATGTATGCTAAGTCAGGTGATTCGGTAATGGCGAATGTTGTTTTCGACCGGATGAGGATCAAAGATAAATCAACTTGGAATAGTATGATTTCAATGCATATGCAGTTTGGTCGACTTGACCTTGCAGCTGCCCTCTTTGACCAAATGACTGATCGAGATACTGTCTCTTGGAATTCCATTATCACAGGTTACAGCCGTCAGGGATGTGACATCGAGGCCTTGGAAACATTTTCTAGTATGCTTAGGAGTTCATCCTTAAAGCCAGATAATTTTACACTGGGGAGTGTTCTGTCAGCTTGTGCCCATCTTGAAAACTTGAAACTTGGGAAACAAATCCATGCATATATTATAAGAGCCAATATTGACATCTCTGAGGCAGTACAAAATGCGCTGATCTCAATGTATGCAAAATCAGGTGCTGTTGAGATAGCTCTAAGGATAGTAAAACTAACCGGTACTTCGAGTATTAATTTTATAGCACTCACATCACTGTTGGATGGTTATGTCAAAATTGGGGATGTAATCCTGGCAAGAGAGATATTTGACTCATTAAAACGTCGTGATGTAGTTGTATGGACTGCAATGATTGTAGGTTACACACAGAATGGCTTAATCAGTGATGCTTTGGCGTTCTTTAGGACAATGATTGGAGAAGGACCAAAGCCGAACAGTCACACCCTGGCAGCGGTATTAAGTGCCTTGGCTTCTCTAGAGCATGGTAAGCAGCTTCATGCAACTGCAATAAGATTGGGAGAAGTATCATCTGTTTCCGTGGGTAATGCTTTAATTACCATGTACTCAAGATCTGGAAGCATCAATGATGCAAGAAAAGTATTTGCACAGATATGCTCCAACAGGGATACAGTGACTTGGGCTTCTATGATTATTGCTCTTGCTCAACATGGTCTTGGAAACGAGGCAATAGAACTGTTTGAAATGATGCTAAAATCTAACTTAAAGCCTGATCACATAACTTATGTAGGTGTGCTGTCTGCCTGCACACATGTGGGACTGGTAGAGCAGGGTAAATATTACTTTAATTTGATGAAAATTGTTCATCACATTCAACCCACCCCTAGCCACTATGCATGCATGGTTGACCTATTTGGACGTGCTGGATTGCTTGAAGAAGCATATAATTTTATAAGAAGTATGCCTATTGAACCAGATGTTATAGCTTGGGGTTCACTTTTGTCTTCTTGTAGGAGTCATAAAAATGTGGATTTGGCTAAAGTGGCAGCTGAAAATTTGCTTCTTATTGATCCTAACAATAGTGGGGCTTACTCGGCGCTTGCTAATACACTTTCAGCCTGTGGTAAGTGGGAGGATGCTGCAAAGATTAGGAAGTCAATGAAAGACAGAGCAGTGAAGAAAGAACAAGGAGTCAGTTGGGTTCAAATCCAGAACAAAGTCCATATTTTTGGGGCTGGAGATGCACTTCACCCGCAAAGAGATGCAATCTACAGTATGATTTCGAAAGTATGGAAGGAGATAAAGAAAATGGGCTACACTCCGGACACTGATTCTGTATTGCATGACCTAGAGCAAGAAGTGAAGGAACAAATCCTTAAACATCATAGTGAAAAACTCGCCATTGCATTTGCATTAATAAATACTCCAAAATATACTACGCTGAGGATCATGAAGAACCTTAGAGTTTGTAATGACTGCCATTCCGCCATAAAATATATCTCTATGCTTATGGGAAGAGAAATTATAGTAAGAGATGCCACGCGTTTTCATCATTTCAAGGATGGTTTCTGTTCCTGTCAGGATTACTGGTAGAAGAAACAAGTAATGTACATGTATATTCACCTGAGAATAATATAAACACTGACAGGAGCATAAATTTGCCATCACTTCCTATCTGAGTTGACTTTTGACCTTAGGTTTGGCTTCAAATGAATGAGTACAAGAATGTTTATGAGTCCATCAATTGCTTTTATGAACTCCTTTCTATGTATCTTGGAGATGAAATCCTATGTTACCAAATTGGACATATTCAAGAACTCTGGATTTGAGCATATCACTTCAGATAATGCAGCCCTCTGCAAAGGTTACAACTGCTGTCCGTTCATGTTTATTTATGCCCTATAGTTGACTTTCGATTTCTTTAGTTGCTAGTCTACTAGTGGTAGGCTCGAGGGGAATTTGTTCTATAAGGAGCGCAAGAGCATTTTGGGGGCATAAAAACATGTATTGCTGTCGGTGTGTTGATTCTTTCTGTAAAGTATACAAAGCGATAAGCTGGAAATGTACAACTTCTATATAATACACACATTTTATCTTTAATGTCATTTTCACTCAAATTTTCTTCCTAATCCTATCTCTCCTATTTTCTGTCATATCACCCATCATATTTCTCACTTCTTTCTTTATTACTATCTCTCTAGGTGTAGGTGGAACAAGCGTGCACACGTTGTTTTCCCAACTAATGTGGATGGTTCAGTAGGAGAGATACAAATAGTGCATGCTACTGCTATGGAGATCTCTTGCGCAAAGGGGCGAGTGAGTTCATCCGCAATTTTCATCTTAATGACAGTTCAGTTGTGGACTGATGGTGGGTCTTCAGATGCCAAAGTAGATTCAAGTGGACAAATTGAAAGTGGAGTTGGATTCACAAATGGCCCTTAATTTGGTTCGGAAGGATGTCCTCCATTGTTATGCTTTGGTTGGAAATATTAGATTGCTGCTGGAGTCATTGTATTGGGTCATTGTTCTCACTCAAGACTACCATGAAGGAAATTGTGCAAACCCTTTAGTTAGCTTCAGAGAGTCACTTTTTTGCTTGTCACTTCTAAACTGAGCTCTTATCTTCTCTTCACTCACTGCTCAAGTAAACAACATCTAGCACTTTCTCTTTAAAAGGACCTATCCCAAGTGGCACACTTCAACGGAAAAGGGACCTATCTCATGTGCAGTAAATCATAAACAACAAAGTTCCTTTAAACCTTTCCCAGACTAATGGGTTTGTTTGGCCACTAAAATTTTCACATCCTTGAAATATCTATTTATATGGCAACGGTATTATTTCTGGGTCAATATCTTATCCACGTCCTTGAAATATCTACCAACTTGACCTCGACTCTACTCTCTAGGGTATGCAGCAGCAAAATCACATGGCGCCGTATTTATGTGCAAGAGTTCATATTTGCCGAACAATGAACGTCATGCCAAAAGATGGACCATTTCTTCATAGCTCCTTTAAAATTCCCACGCAGAGGTCTCAGAGGGGTCATACTTGGTGGTATCGATCAAAATGGAGAACATGAGGGAAGTGGTCCCACATTTATGCAATATATACCTCAAATTGACTAAGGTATATATCTCACATCAGAGCTTTTTAGATATCCCCCCCCCTCCCTTCATTGCATTGCCAAGGAACTAAAAACAATTTATTCTTAGCTTCCTGGAGACATTCCAAATTGTATAGGTATGTGGTTATATGATACGTACATCTTGTTTAGGGGATGGATAATACCTCCATTTCTGAAATGACTTAGTGGGTTTTTAGTTACCAATTAAAATTTCGTTATCTTGTCTTAGAAAGCCTGGCTCCCCAATATGCAAAAACCATGAAAGGAGGGAAGCAGGTTTGTGCTTTAACTGAAAGAAATGGGAATGCACAGTCTTAGTGCATTTACAAGTGGGAGAAATAAAGACAAAAGGATAAAAACTTTTCTCATAGAGAAGCCTTCCTGGTTTTACAAGTATCAAATAAAGTATCTCATGAATCAAACGTACATGAAAGCATCCCATATTATATGAAGAAGTGCGTCTAGTGTGAAAATTTGCCTTAAAACTTATTTCATTTGTTAGCCTGTGTATGATATACATCTGACATTATCTCATACTAGGTCATGTGATCTTACTAGAGAAGGGTACATTACAGAAAGGTTCGTTGGAGTAACTTCCATCACCTCTGGCTCTGATTTTCTTTTCCATAAATTTAAGCAAAGAAGTGACCCTTTAAGTATGTTTTGTTGGTGCTCACTTATGTGATAACTATGAATTTTTTTCGTGGTTTCTAGATTCTAAACATCTACTGCATCAACAGGAAGCGAGGTTGCCCTATGAAGGGGGTGTGGAAGCAAGGCTCCTGTGAAGAAATCCTTGGCTGTGAACATTAGTTGCTCAGGACTGTTAGCCCCACTAGTCACATCACCATTTTGAATCATTTGATCAACCAAAGTGGTGCATTGCTCAGCGTCAGCATGAAAATGCTTCCCAGAAGCCAAAGATCTCATCAACTGTTTGTTGTTTTGTATCCTCAAGTGGGATTTAGCTGATAGCCTCAGAGCCCCATCTCTCCCATGCTCTAATTCATCAGTGTCAGGAGATAAGCTAGTAAATTTTGGTTTACCCCCAAGTTGTTGGTCTCTAAGCTCTCTTAACTGCATTTGGTACTTTGCTTTGAGCCATCTTAGTTCTTGCCTAATTTCATTCTCGTAGTCTAAGAGAACACCATCTGATGCAGGGCTAGAAGGAAGCTTTCTGGTATTGAGATCACTGTGGTCATCAACATCAATTGTTCTCTCTTCCTCCTTGATGGTTGGTAGGTTTGATGCCTCATTAGCTTGGTCACAATGTTTGTCTTTTAACTCTTCAGTACATAACTCTGGTTCCTCTCGCTGAGCCCAGATATCGGTATAACCAATGCCATTGACTTGGCTTGATGCAGCTGGTGGATTTCCTGTAGCACTATTTCCAGACCCTTCAACTTGGAATGTGATTTCCTCAAATCGGCCATGAACTGCAGCACATCCAGTTTTAGAACAATGAAGAAATTGCAGGTTCTTGGCACATGGTTTGTCTGATTGAACATAATCAATTAAGGAATTCCTTTCAGCACAATTAACGCAGAAACTTGAACGTTCGGAATCTTCCTCTGTTCTGGGTTCTGTTTTCCACCCTGGGACCAAGGTTGCAATTTGTTCATCTATCATGTTTGCTAATTTTGTTACATCTTGATCAGTGATGTCAAGCTCAGCAACCATTTCATTTGCAACGCTCAATGCAGTATCAGTCTCTGTGTCAAATGGGAAGTAGATGTTTCGAACTTGACCTATTTAGAGGAGTGCAATGTTAATTTGGTTTCTTTGATTAAGTAGCAAGTACCAACCAGGGGAGAAGAACAAACAGAATATGGAATAATCAGTGACGAATATGTTCAAGAATAAAATAAGAAAGAAAAATGCCCACCTTCTTTATCTGCTATTCTGATTCTCAAAAAGATGCCATCATCTCTTCTTCTACCTATGATTGTGGTGTCATCTACAGCCAAATCATCATCCTCTTCACAATCAAATAGAGCAATTTCACATGGTTCAAAATCACCTTGATGGTAATCCGATTCAGATACAGGTCCAAAACCACCAAGATTTTCGCTGTACACACTCATTAAGGTGTTATTAATGCTATGAATTCCATTCAGAGGTTGCCTAACTGTTGGTGTTACTTCATAGCAATCTCTTTGATACTTCTCTACTATCAAATCAGATCCATAATCATCAATTTGGAGAAAAGGGTCATCCAAGAGTTCCTTAGCTGAAAGTCTGAGAGATACAGTAGCTAAGCATTTCTCTACAAACTGCCTAACCTCAGGATCATTTACTTTGTAAAGAGCTTCTGGCTTCTTTCCCTATAAAATATTCTTCCAAGTAAGAGAAGCAGAAAGAAGAAATAAAACAGGAAAGTGAATCAAGCAGAAAAAGGTTCTTACTGAGACAACTTTCTTGTAAATTTGAGCAGGATGGCTGCATTCACTATATGGATATTCAAACGTGACCATCTCCAAGATGCACATTCCAAAAGAGTATATGTCAACCAATTCGTTGTAGTCCTCTTCGTACACTTCGGGAGCCATAAACTCAGGTGTGCCTGAAATCAAACAAACAAGAAAAATAAGCAAATCCAGAGTCTTAAAATGATTGAAGCATTTGAATTCAGAGAACTATATATGAAAGGAAAAAAAAGTAACATTTTTCTATTCATTTGCTGCTGTTACACACCAACACAGCGAACAGCTTTAGATTTGCGGAGAAACGCAGCCAGGCCAAGATCACCAATTTTGACTATCCCTTGGTTGCCATTGATGAAAATGTTATCACACTTGAGGTCTCTATGGATAACAGGAGGGTCATGATTGTGGAGATAGAGAAGCCCTTCCAATATCTGCCTGCACCAGTGCTTAACAGCTCTGATGTTAACCTTTTTGTGTTTAAGCCTGTACCTGCTCAGAAAATAAATATGAACATGCTTACATCAAAAGCCAAAAGCAAAAAGAGGAGCTGAAATGACATGACATGAATAAGGCATTAAAGAGTATATATATATATATATATATATATATATATATATATATATATATATATATATATATGCTAGTAAAAAAATATATAAGGCTTACTGTCTTAGAGTCCCGGAGGTAAACATCTCAGTGACAAAGTTGATGTGCCTGTTTGCAATATCAACCCAAGAAGTATAGAACTTCATGATGTTCTTGTGCTCCAATGTCTTGAGAAGATGAATTTCACAGTATAGCCTCTCAATGTCTTCAGGATTCTGCAAAAAGTCATAAAGCTTTACTTTGTTCCATGCTACTTCTATACCTTTATACTCATCAAATGCTTTGTAGCTGCAACAAATGAAGATGGCTTCATGTTAAAATCATGAAAAAAAAGTAATCCCAAACCATTTGAAGATTTTGTTAGGAGAAATTTGGGGTGGACAAGCTTAAAACCAAGAAAGTAAGGTTATGATGCATACACTATCTTGGAAGCTCCTTTGCCAAGAACTTCATTGTACTGCATGAAATTCAAAACCCGGAATCAAAATAAAGGACTTTTTGAGAATTTAAAGAACTTCAAAAAAGAAAAGAAAAGCTGAGGAGTAGAAGAGAGGGTATATATACTCGTCCATATCTTCCTGTAGGATCAACTTCCACAAACTCAGAGTCTGTCTCAACACTTGCAGCACCATTCATGCTTTGCTTCTTGTTATGTGTTCTTTTCCTTGTCTTTATTTTATTGCTCTCTACAACTACAAAGCTTTTACCTGCTCATATGGGTGGGAGAGAGACAAAGGACACGAGAATAGAGATAAAAGGAGGTAGTTGTGTCAATGCAAGTAGAAGAAATAAGAGGAACCTTTGATTACAGATTATATTTGGTTTTGTGTGGAGAGCAGAGAACTTAGGAAGGACCATCAAAAGGACAAAACAAGAGTGCCAGTACAACAAGGCAAAGATTTCACAGGGTAGGAGAGTGATGCCTCTAATGATCTATCTATAACCACGCTTACCAGACAATAACTGACAAAACAGACCCTCTTGCCTCCTTTTTTACATCTCATCACGAGTTGTAAAACTATTATCACTCTCTAAATGCAACAGCTTGCACTACAGCGACCAAGCAAAGTTGTAGGCTTTATTATTTAACAAACATTTTATGTGGTGCTCTACACATGAAGGGAATTTGGGTCCTGTGCATTTATGGCAAGGTTAGCTTTCAAATATTCAAATTTATGAAGCCTTTTTAGAATAAATTTCTCCTTTACACTTTCTCAAAAAAAAAAAAACTTCACACTCAATTATTTATGATAACCATAGCCTAGTTGCAACGTTAAGGTTGTTGTCATTTGATTTGACTTTACAAGTTTGAGTATTGAAATTAACCTCTTGTAAAAATAAATGCAAGTTAAAGTTGTTTACATTAGATTCACAAAATGAATTCAGCCATTTGTTGCACCTTTGTGCGTAACAAGAGTTTTATAGCACCAGTTTTCCTTTTTAACCCTAAGCAATGCTTAATTGAACTTCTAATCCCCTTGTTTAGGCTATGTGCAATTTTGCTCACATATAAGTGATATTTTTCTTACCATTCCCCTGATATAATTGAGTCACTTGCCTAAGAATTATTATTCGATTTTTAACATGTCCTTTATCTCTTCAAGTTTTTAACCAATTATCCTTTTTATTAGTTAACTAGATAACTAGGATTTTATCAATGATTAGAGATTTGGGAAGATTGCATAAGGTGAAGATAAAAAAAAAAGTACAAAAATAATTAAGATCGTGTTAGATTTTAAAGTCACAACTAAATAAGATTAACTTTTAAAATATTATTTGAAAAAAAAATTAAAATAATAATAATTTATAAACATACACAAATCATGAGACATGCATAAATTATGGCGGTTTCTAATTGCTACAATTTTTTATTCCAATTTTTTTTAGCGGTTTGGAAATACTAAAAAACTGCTACCAAATTTGTGTGTTTATTGGTGGAGAGTGAAAACCCTCCTAAACTCTTTATTTTTATAATTTGCATTTAGCGACCATTGAAACTGTCCCTAAACGCTTGCATTCACAATCACAGATATGTATAAGGACCTTTTTAGAATGACAATTAAAAGAAAAAAGAAGAAGAAGCTAATTCTAAGTTTGGTTTGGGCTATCTTCTCAGAATTACTTGTATATGGGTTCTTTCCTTTTTTATCAGCTTTACACGGTGGAGCACACAGATATCCAACAAAAGTTGAAGTTAGGACCAAAAGAATAAGGAGGAAAGTGGAGATGATTGGGTAAGAGAAGGCAGGTGAATCGCTGGCAGCCTCCATGTTACCTGGCCTCAATCACAGAGGGGTCCACTCCTGGTGGATTCTAGCCTAAGCTTCAAGTTGTGGGTTCATGTTTAGATTTTTAGTAGAGAATTGCTTTTCAACCTCTAGTTTTGCTTTTGGATATTTTGGTGTAATTTTGTAATCTCCATTATTTTCCAAGATTATATTTTCGAAGAGTAGAGTACATTTCTATTTTCAAAAATGAATTTTTAATAATAGTTTATCAACAAACATAATATATTTCTTCCAAATTGTATTATTTTGAATACATTTTTTCCTTCATAATATCTCTTTCAGAAATTTTTCTTCTCTGGATGGGAAAATCTAATGAGTTCCAAACATATAATGTAATGAAAAATATAAAAATCATTAATTAAAGCCATTTTTTAATAAAAATTACAAGTCTTTCTTTTTGTCAAATTACCCCCATAAGTCTTTAAGAATGTGCTGGACGACGACACATCGTAGCTAATTTGATAAGCTTCCATAAGTTGCATTGCATATAGATAACAATCAAATCAAGTGACCTGAAATCTTAAAGTGCTTCCTCCTAACAAGGCCTATGCACATGGCTGGTGCTCCCAAACTGGTTTTAGTGCCTACCATCTTGTAGAGGCCGGTGGCAGATTAGGCAAAGAGGATGGAACCTTAAGACAGCAGCTCAGCCTCAAGATCAGAATCTTCCAACATTTGTGACAACGAAATTGTACCTTTTAGGTGTACTTTTGTTTGGAATGAAACTAACAAATAAAGAAATAGAATTGCAAAAAGCAAAGAAGTAAATAAAACATAGCAAAGACTTTATCAAACAAGTGCTTTATAATTTACTCATAGGTTATGGTTCTTGGTTTCTTGCATCCAATGAGCCCTGTTCAATTTTTAGTTTTTGCAATTATATACTATCAAATTGGAGTAATATTTAAGGCTAAAATTGTCTGCAACACAAATCCAAAGTTGTCTATATATCTAAGTACCTAATCTTATGCGACTAAAACTTTTTTTTTTCTTCTAGTTTTGTCCTTTCTTCTTAATCAGACGTTTGCGGTGATTCAAACATCATAAAATATTTAAGGTTAGAGCTAAACACCAAAGAAATGCGTGTGATTTGAGAAAGAAGTGTTACTATAATCAAAGTGTCTAATGCAGCAACTACACCTGTCTCTATTAGACATGGATCTTTGGACTTTGAACATGTTGCAGAGTGATCCAATGTGATCTCACCTGAACCTGATGCCACTATGTCCAAAACAAGGGACAAAACCAAAAAGATAAACATAACAGTTTATTTATACATCTGATTTGTTCAATTAGCAGAGCTTACATATTGCATTTATAAATTGAACTCATGGTTTTTCATTACAAAATCTCGTGTTTTCCTAGGTACATTTTTGTCATTGGGCTTATAGACAAAAGACAATACTGTTTGCCTGCTGGCATGTGCCATTTTTTTTAATTATTTATTTTTCTGAGTATTTTTTCCAGAAGAACATGAAAGCTGCCTTCTCTGCTAAGGGCTACAGTATTGTTTCCACAATTTGGATGAATAATTTCACGCTATTTCTTCATCTTTTATGGCATTTAAAAGTTTAATTTATTACTAAGTAAAATAAAGGGGGTATACAATTTAGAGAATGTGAGGTATATCTTCACATTCATTTGAAATCCATTTTTTACAATCCTGTATTCTGATTTATCTCACACACACATCATAAAAAATCACATTCTAGTCAACTAAAATAGGGATAAGGGTCCAAATTTAAATATGTAAAATATGGGAACAAATTAGGGTATCTTTAAAAAATACAGATATAAAAATAATTGCTGTAATGCACTACACATTGTCATTCCTATCCTCCACAGTTTGAATGGACATCTTCCAAGAGATCATATGTCATTATGTCATCATCTACTCATTGAGCTAAGAAACTATGGCATAGTCAAATGTATAAGCCAATTCAAGAGAGGAAGAGGGAGATCATCACCCTGCACACAAGATACTTATTGGGTACCCTTCCAGCGTTGCTTTCTCCAAAATCTTTCCCTGGTTAAAATAAAAAGGGAATTATGGTTTTCTTATTGCAAATTTGCAATGTCGTTGAATATAATTCAGAAACAAAAAAGGTAAGCAAAGCTTGATTGAATGAAAGCTTTGAAGTATTTAGTTCTTTATGAGTGCATTGAGTTAAGTTTAACTGGAAAATCAAATTCAAATGCCGTGCATGATTTGAAATACTTTTACAATCGGTTCTAAAGTCAAAATCAATAATGAAAAGAAGTTCCTTGAGTAGCTTCTGGGTGCCATAACTGATTATGAGAAAAAATATGCTGATTCAAAACGCTGTCAATGGACACATAGTCACATAGACAGCGGACAAGCGCTTTCCTCTAACCCCACCCCCACCTTTTTTCATTCAAAATGAGGAAGTAATAATTAAATTTACCTGGATTAGAGTTGTGATCATCCCAGGTCCATCCTGCAGTTACTCAAATTCAGAAAATCTTAAAAGAAGTAATATAAATGCAGCACCAGTAAAAATTACCACCTGAAATTGCTTTTCTGTCCATGGTATATCCTTCCACGTTTTAGAATGGGCTGATTGCCATTCTGTTGGAACCTGAATACTATCCACATGTTGCAAAAGCCTCAAGCTATCTGCAGTGACATTAGGTCCCAAGTGAATGTTAGAATATAATCAAAACAAAAAAGAAAGGGAAGAGAGAGTCAGAATTTTTTTTGTTTAGAATGAATATTAAGAGCAAATGTTCATGATTATGAAGCATTTAAATGTAGAAAGGCTTGATATTTTGAACTGCATTTCTAAAAGAACCTCAAGATACTATTCTTAACCAGTTCAATTCCATCCTCATTAAAACTAGAAAGAATGAAAAGACAAAAACATACTGGTGATGAATGCTTCCTCCCAGATTTCACGTTCTGACCATGAGGGAGCAACTTCTTGGAACGGGATTCCTTCACTTCTGCATATCCTGCAAATAATGTAAATCAGTGCTCATTCCCATGAAAAAGATAGTGCTTTCAGTCTCAATCCTATAAAAGTAGTGTATTGGTCCCATTTTTTTTGTTAATTGTTAGCAATATGAGATAAAGACCCAATTTTACACTAATATCAAGCAAATTGTTGTCCACTGTAAATAACATATATTATTAAAATATCTACACATGGGCATATTTTAATTGTGATTGAAGGAAAAAAAACAGCAAAAAAATTTTAATTTATAATACAATCATACTCAAGCACTAGCTGGCGAATCGTTCCTGGAAGAACACCATCACTGATAGGAGCTGTCCGCACTTCAAAAGAGTGTTTATTTCCAAAGTCATACAAGGCCTTCCCATCATCTGAATCCCAATCCTATCATGAAATAGGAAATGAACACTCAAAGTTGTACATGCATGTGCACTACAAAGAGATATATAAAGTAAAATCCATGACGCATAAGCTCATATCATAAAACATTTTAACACACACCCAGTAGAAAAGCAAGAGAAACTCAGATATCATGATGCCTTTTGCAGTCTCGAGAAATCAGGAAGCATCAAATCTTAGTATTTTAAATAATACACAAACCAAATAAAAGGTAGAAACTTAATGATTAGCTCAGTACTGATTTATTCGTCATTATGACAAACATGGAATAGGAATTCACTCTAAAAACTTCCATAATGCATAAGAAATAGAAGATAAACTTAGAGGCGTTTAATAAATAGGTATACCTGATAATCTCTATCAAAGAATAGTCTGTCCTAACCAACCGTCACTTTCATTTATGCAGTGTACGTTTTAGATGATTTTGTGTAGAGAGAAATGCCCGAGAGAGAGTTATTGTGGCAAGCTCCCTCGTTTGGTTGTCTCAACCGTTAGGCGTTAAGAGGAGAGAGTCTGACATTCTACTGTTTTACACTTTATGCGGTTCTTCCAATTTTGAGAAGAAACAAGAAGTGGCTTAGCATCTTCAGTTTCATTTTACAAATTGCCCTTCATAACAACTATTTATATACTTAATTAAAAATTAGCTATAACCTAAAACAAATAATGAAATAATATAAAAATATTACAAAAATATGAGCAAAAATGAGGGAAAAACTCCTATTGGAATATCTTCTTCTCAAATTCCTATTGCAATATTTTTGTTCTGCTTGTAGTGCTGATGTTCCTTATATGAGCAAAATACGGTGTAATATTTTTCTCTCTACTCAAATTCCTATTGGAATATCAAGTATGAGTAATCCAACACGTTTAGAAACAGTTTCAGATTCAAAATGTAGGAGTTGATGCAAAATACAGTGTCTAACAGAAAAGGGCACATATAATTCCAGCATAAGATAAGCTTAAGCTTGTACACAATAAGCCAGATTAAAGTTTTTGCAGAGAGATGAAATAAGCTCACCCTGCGGCAAACAATGAAAAAATTTGTCACACAGCCTTCAAGTATCTGATCACCATCATTAGACAGCATTAGTTCTGTCACTGAAGGAGGCCTGAGCTTTTCCAGAGGCTTCCTAATCCTGCATTGAGGAAAAAAAACTCCAATTAATAATTTAAGGAGCACCAGCACTACAAGCAGAACAAAAATGACTATAGCAATTTAATGCTGTCAAAGACTGGAACTTGCAGACAGATGCAAGAGTACATGGAGAAGGGGTGCAGGTGTGTAGAGGGAAAGGTTCTAGAAGTCATAACTTACATGATGGAACCTATATATAAATTCTACAAGAATGTATTCTATTCTATCCTCCACGATTTGGTCCCTGATACCCCTTCCCAAACCTGTAAAAAGAAAAAAGGACAAAGCAAAACAAGTTGGTGGCAAAACGCAAGGAAAAAATATACAGTTCTCAACTCCGAACATATCCTTACCTATTATTTAGAGAAGAAAATCATTTTTATTTATCAATTCCACTGGGGTTATAAATATCAATATGAAGTTTTATAGAGAAGTAAATCATTCTCAACTCAATACAAGAGTTGTAGGCCCTAAAAATGAGAGGTTTTATGTGGTTAGTAAAAATCTTGTCGTTGTTTCAACTAAGCATTGATAAAGTTAATTTATAATCTTGAAACAGAACTGCTAAACAAATTCTGGGAAATCAAATAATAGTCACTAACTCAGTGACAAAATATGAAGTCAAATCTCAGGAGTCAAACCATGAAGTAACACATTCTGGATTGAGATAGAAATGAAAGAGTAGTTCTAAGACTCAACACTGTAATAATAATAATTTCTAACAGTTATTGATTTATTTTTTTGTATAAGCTTTGGTTGTTGTCTCCAGGATGTGTCCCTTCTAGATCTTAATCTCCAATGCAAAATGCCTCTAGAGTAAAGACAACTCAAGCAAATAATATAGAAAAAAATAATGCTCATCCTTTGGTATCTGAAACTTTATTCACTAATATCCTGTTACTTTTCTTACATAGGATTTAAGGAAAAGCATAGAAGAATTTAGTAACGCTTAATTCACATGGCATGAACTAACCTTACCCAATCTGAGTATTTTGCAGCTGCAACATGCCTCCCAAAGCCCACCACAGCCAAATGCGCCCCATTTCCCCGAATACCAAATGCAGGAGGAACATAAGTCTCAACATGTACATGCACATTAAAAACTTTACGTGCTCGTTTCTCATCCATAGTCTTGCTTGCATTCAATTCCTCCAAATCGCCACTAACAAGAGTTGTAATGGCCATCTCCTCACAACCAATCCTCTCGTTCAATGCAATTGGCAAGACCTTGCACAGTGAATGGTTAACGAGCATCTGCACAATGGGTTGCCATACTGGCAAGGTTGCTGACGATGGTAGCAAAGCAGCAGATTTATTAGATTTAAGTAGAAGTTCTGGTGCCACATTTGAAAGAATTTGTAGCGACTCCGTTAGTCTTTTCATGTGTCTTTCCCAAAATAACAAGCATGAAGCAATGTTGTGAGTACGCGTTGTTGTGTAAGCACCTGGACCAGAAGCTAGCCAAATAAGTTTCCAAAAAACCAAACTCATTAAAAAAATAATGATTTTGAATGTATTATGTAACACAGTACCTGTATGAGTTTCAAGGAAGATTTTGACAGAAGGGGTATCAATGGTGTGTGAAAGGATGCCATTACTGAAGAGAAACCTTGAACCTGACATTTTGTCCTCTAGACCTTTTCCCCAAAAACTGTTTTGTCTAACTATCTTCAATGGCAGTAAAAAACCATGTTCACTGCAAACAGTTTTAAGCACATCACATGAAATACTTGTTCTACTATATGCAGCAAATTCAAAACACCTAGTACTCTAGTAGCTATACCATATGTTATCATTTTTAGAGTGATCACAAAGATTAACAGATACATCAATAAAAAAAAATCATAAATGAGTAATTAGTACCTATCCTACTTGTAGAGGAATGAATGATAATTGTATCATTGTATCAAGTATGAAGCACAACATAGTTTTCCACAAAAAAGGGGAAAAGGGTAGGAACATGAATAAACAAATTAAATGTTGAACTTAGCTGGTCCAATGGTAGCAATTTCCAACACATACAATAGATTGTTTTTGCAGTTAATAAGGAAAGGAACAATGGTTGAAACATTGAAATGATAGCAGTATTGTCTTCAACATCTCAAACTACTATATAACTTCACAGAGGACATAGGAAAATAGCTACTAACTGGTTTTTCAGAACCAATATAAACACAACCAGTGGCGGATCCAGGACCCCGGGGTCAGGGGGTTCAAATTTGTCCATGACCTTCCTAAAATTAAAAACATACCGTAATCAGTAAAAACATGGCAGCACTACTCTATTTTAACAAAAGAAAGAGGATTAATAATATAATGAAGCATTTAATTAAACACTTTGATTCATATCAGAACAAGGTAATTTGCAGCAGCTTGCATATACAAACAATTGAGCTGCCAATTGGAATGGCAAGTTACCATGCCATTATTTATTTATTTTTTATAAGCAAAGCATTCATTAAAATCAAGCACAAGGAGTGCTAACAGCAATACAATGTTTGAGAAAATCAATTGCCTTATACACAAATCAGACCCAAGTAATCACTAAGAACTAAGGACAGCAACATACTTCATAGTTAAGTTATCCAAACAACATTAATAACTACCTTACTACCCAGCCCCAAGAAAGCAAAAGATGATACAGTAACACCATAGGTTACAAAAGACAAAACACCCTGTAAGATATAGCAAGCGATCCATCACATGTTGGGGCTCACCATGCCATTATTTATAAATCAACAAAACCATAATGCTTGCAGCTCAACACAATCAAATAGTCCATGTATTTTCAGTTCTAACTCAATTTCTCATGTGCATTGCCAATTGATGCTATTTGGTCATTATATCATTGCTGAGGATGAATGTAGTTTGTGTTTGGGATAAGTTACATTCAACGTCAATGGAAAAGAATGAAACAAGTTGTTGATTCAAAAAAAGAAAATATAAATTTGAACTTGGAATTGAAGGGGAAAATCTTGAAAACAAGAAACTAGGATAAACAAATTGAACAGGTGAGAAGAATTAGAAGATTATAACTTTAGAAATTAGGGTTAGGAAAAAATCAGCCATGCCCATACCTGTAGAAATTAGAACCGCAGAGGCACAGCCAAAGGCAGGGGCGCACGGCTGGAGAGTGGCACGTGGTGGTGCGGCGGCGGCGGCCGGCGTGGTGGTGGCCGGTGGTGGTGCTTGGCCAGCTTGGGAAATCAGAGAATGAGAGCGTGAGTGCAGTGTGTGCGTGGTGACTGTGAGAGGAGAGAGATCTGACTAGTAGTGACTATAGTGTGAGAGAGAGAGGAGTTGGGGTCTAGGGTGCAATATTAAATTTTCAGGGGTTCAAAAAAAATATATTATAGGGGGTAGGTTAAACTTTTTTTCTTTCAGGGGGTTCAGTTGAACCCCCTGGGCCCTACGTGGGTCCGCCCCTGAACACAACCAACCATTAAATTGAAAAGTAAAGGGAACAAACCATGAAGGGAGAAATGGAGTGGTGGACAACCTTCTCGACGTGTGGCGCCAGCGGTAAAGGAGTTCAACGTCGCCGGAGATTTGGCTGGAAGGAGCTAGATGAGGGAAGGACGGACACAGCGGCACTACGATGAGGGAGTAGGAATCATCTATTCAGGAGGTCTATTGTATGATAATACGACGTCGTTTGTACATTGAATGATTAATTTTTAAAATTATGATCATACACATAAGATTTTTTTTAACCAAACAGGCAAACATACACATAAGATTAATCTCATTGAATTTGAATTGTTTAGTCAAAGATCGGACGACTATAAAGTCGTGAATGTAGTTAGTGATTTTAGTATTTTTTTCCAAGCCATCCAAATCAGGTGACTTCCTCCATAAACTCGTCGAAACATTTATTCAACTATAAAATCAGCCGATTCGAACCTGTACTATTACATGTTTGACCCAACTATAGGCTTGGATTGAACAAGTAATCGGTTTTAGGTTGGACAAATCAATCTATATGTCCAAGCCGAGTTTTAGAATATTGAGTCAAATATGATAAAGTGTATAAGTATGTAAATAAAATTTTAAGAGGTTGATTTAATTTAATTGATAAAAGGAATTGTTTCTGATATAAATTAAAAGCGAACTTCAAATTTAAATTTTTAACATTTATTTTAAGTATTAGCTTAATAGATCAATACTCCTCAAGATTATTCTTTTTTTTTTAAATGGTCCTTAAGATTATTCCTAAGTGCATGATATTTGCGGATGATATAGTTCTAACTGAAGAAATAAGAGAAACAGATATGCTAAACTTATGATTTGGAGAAAAACTATGAAATCAATGTTTTCGGTTAGCGCAAGTAAGAGAAAGTATATGCATTGCATATTTATGTAAGAAGTAAAAATTGAAAATGACATTATACCACAAATTTTACACTTTAAGCACCTGTGACCTAATATGCAGAACAATGAGGAAATTGAGAAAGAGGTTACACACAAAGTTCAAGCTGACATTACTCAGTGAGATACTGCTTTTCTTCTTGTTGTTCTGGTATTAATTTGATTGATAAAGACATTACATAAAGCCTCTGTTCTCTCCCTCTTCTAATTCCTTTCTGGTGATATGATCAATATAATGCTTCCCATGCAATGGCTTAGAATTGATTTGTGGGTCTTCTGTGCTTCACAAAAAGGGTACAAGCTAAGCAGTGAAGAAGTATCATTAAAATGGGATAGAAGCAAGTCACTTCTGAGACAGAAAATGTTATCTGATATGACCGATACAAACACAGCGGCACCTACAGATTCTGACATGCCATCTATAGGATTTTAAACTGGGGGTGACAGTCGCGTTGCGAATTGCGAACAAATACGAGTTGATGCGCCAACAATTGCGGCCATAGTGTCTCGACTCCAATTATTTTACTTGCAAGAGTTAGGTTCTTTCTCTTACTTGAAAACTAACCCATTTTTGTGTATGGTTGAAAACTCTGTTTTCTGGGAGAATAGCTTATATAGGTAGATTGTACTAACTGTTTTCTGGATTGGCTGCAAATTGTCTCTGAATGCCCCTCATCATCGGCATTATAAGGTTGTAAGTTGTAACACCTTACATTACAAGTCTGTAATGCCCCTATTTATGATGCTTCTGAGATGAATGAAAATTTTGAGGCAAGCTTACACATATCATCATCAAATGACAACATTACCATTTTTTTTTGGTCCTAGCCAATGGATTGAACTCACTTTATGGCTTGCATATCTTAGGTGTGAGACTCAGGGTTAAAGTCACATTAATTAGAGATAAATTAAGTCCTCATGAAGTATAGAACTATCTTCATCCTTATATGAGATTCTGTCACACTCCTACATCTGTTTATTTTTCTTGTCCAACCCTAGGTATGCTAAAGTCTCGCATTAACTAGGTATAAAACTAAATAATGCTTATTTGACCTAGGAAGATATCAGTTTAGTCCTATAAATTGTAGGTCTCTCTTAATGGTTGCCATTTGCCAACTAAAGAAACCACGAGGTCTCTTCTTACTTTTTCTTAGCCCAAGATACATATTCATAAATGATAATATATACAAATAGTCTTCTTCTTAATCAATAGTATCCTTCTTAATGTAAACTTTACGCACAGACCCACACTTTCTATATCAGAAAATCAATAAATTATAGCACTTGATTTCAACGCCTAGAATAGATGGCCTTGTGAAATTATTAATGACCTTTTGAAGCCATAACCAATAACTGTATCTCAAGCACAATTATGGTAGTATAACAATAGCTCAATTCTTCAATTTGTCTGGTCTACAAATCATCAAAAGTAGCTGTATTTTGGCCATAAGCAAAATGAGCCTACTTACATTATTACTACAAGATATTATATTTTCAGTATTAAGACAAGGAAAAAAAGGGGAAAGGAAAACCAAGAAAAAACTAAAAGAATGATGATAAAAACAGACATGTCATTTTAATTAAAAAATGTATTGAATTATCCCCTTATGATATAATTGTTGCCTTGCCCTTTAGTGACTCTAACTTAAAGTCAAATTTCATATTGTCAAATGATTAATTACAATATCACACCACCACCTCCTCTTCCTCATCTTTTTTATAATTTGTGAATGCCCTTTCTCTGCAGATTACTCTAGTTAGCTGAAAATGATTTCAACTCAATAAGCTACTAAAGAAATTATTTAGGTCCCAAGAGATTGGTACAATATGCATGTCAATGTCACTATTCGCTACACCATTATTGTCAAGGGGATTGAATGACTTTTCCATAAAGCTTGTTATATGATTTGATTTGAGTGAGGAGGCCTATTTTCTGTAACCTAATAACTTGCTACTGATTTTTAGATTGACTAGGTTTAAATGCCTATATGCCTTTACAGGTCAACTTCAAAGAGGGAAATTAAAGGAAGAAACTACCTTCTCAACAGCTTAAAATAGACACCTTAACAACACAAAACCTTACTGAAAAAATTAAATTCATAATTTCCTCTTGAAATTTCAGTTTAAAATATGATGATGTAAGTAGTTTTTAAGTGACAAAGTTGATTCTGAGGAAAATTAAGTTAATCCAAACATGATATAAAAGATGGTAAAAAACTTGTGGAGGAAACCTCGAGCATTCATGAAAAAAGGAAGATTTTTAAGTAAGAACTTAGCAGATGCTTTGAAAACAAAATTTGAGATTCATTCTATGTTTGCTGGTGCTACAAAAGTCAAAAGAAAATAAAACACTCTGGTATGGACATTATAAATATTTTATATATTTACATTACAATCCTCTTCTTCTCAATCCTGTAGTGTGCCCATGGCCCTCAATGTTTGGATGGTAAAGAAGTTGAATGTGATTCCACTAGTATAGACCAGAGGACATGAACATCTTCATAGGGGCAAGACTTGACATCTTCATACAGAATGTAAAGCCCTCTTCCTGAAAAGAAATGTTGGGCAAAAAAATGAGAAAAATCAAGTGGGAGTGTGAGGAAGTGTAGCAAAGGGAGTAGTGTGTGTACATGTAAAAAAAAACACTTTTTTTCCATAATTCAAATAGGAGTGCAGAAAGAAAAGGACATGCAATTGGTCTTTTCTTTACTTGGTTTCAAATCCCAATGAACTGGTGTGTGTGGAAGAGATGGAAGTGAAAGAAGGAATTGCAGAATACTTTTGGTTGATTGGTTCAATTCAAGAATAAAAGCTTTATGCAAAGTACTACTCAAACAATACAAAAAAGAGTACTCAAGACAAGCATTGTTCTATAAAAACTAGCTAGTATGCATAACAGAGAACAATGAGAATGCAGATATGAACAGAGAGTTATGGAACATACTCTTCTTCTGAGTAGAATTCAATCTGAACCAAAGCTTCTTCAGTGGAGAGAAGAGGGATTGCAGCCACCCCATGTGTTGAATTGGGTGTGGCTCATGCAAATGAAGTAAAGTGGATTGAAATAACTATAGCCTAGAGGGTAGGGGAGAGATAAAGAGGAAAGAAACCACCACTAGGCTTTGCTTAGACAAGGGTGAACAATTTTTCAATTTCACTTCACATTTTTAGACATTTTAAACTCCCTTGTAGGCCATTCATGAATATAAATTTGTTGCTGGTACAGTGCCCTTTTCAACCCCTTTTCTCTCTTGTGGAAGAAGAAGCCACTCCACCAATCACATGTCCACATTCACCACAAAATAGAAGCGTCTCTTGTTAGCTATTTTACCTTTCCTTTATAGTGTCGTATTCTTGAAGATGCATTTGCTTGTTTTCACCATCATCATTAAGCACATAACTTGGTGGTACTAAAAGGCACACGTTGGATGATTTCTTATTGTGACACGTAGGTGAGTCCTCTTGCATTTCAAGCAAGTACATGCCTCCTTTTTTAGGGTATCCCACAAGGCTTTGTCTCATACATGGCCACCTGTTGCCATAGGGTGACTTACAAGAGTGAAAATTTCTGGATGTCTTGCTGACTCAGATTTGACATGTCAATCCCATTAATTACTTTTTTTTTTTTGTTTAACACATATATCCCCACGCGCGATAATTTTGTTCGAACCACTCATCATCTTGGTGGAGCTAGCCAGCCATATGCAAAAATTGAACTTAAAACATAACTTAAGGAGAATTACTGATATATCATTTGAACCAATCATGTGTATTACTAAATTGAATTTGAATAATTAAGAAAATTGTTAATACTTGGAAAGCTATTAGAGTAAAAGTATATGATTATCAATTCAGCATTCAGGTACCCCTTTATCTTTAGCTCAGTCACTTTTTTGCAGCATATGAAAGTTTAGAGGGAGCGGTTGTTGTTCCATTCTCAAATTAAAATAAAACATGTTACACGCTTCCATTTCCATACTCACATATGCACTAATAAAAGTGTATTGCTTAGATTAATATAGTCCAATTCGTTTACCATAATATTAGTATAATATAAAAATAAAAAAACCTAAACTTATATCAATGCTCTACCAATTGAACTGAATCCCACCTAACTCTCATTGTTGGACAAAAATTGAAAAATCGATGCAGAAAGAAGCATTCCATCCTAAAATTGAAGCATGGAATTTTTTTAATAATTTAAAAAGAAAAAGGTCAAATGCATACGCATTTCTTTTATTTGAAAAAACTTGGGACCATGTTGTTTTTATTTCACGTTGCAGGGAGCTCCATCACATGTTCCCTGGACGAAAGTATTTGTTACTTCTCTGTTAATTAATTTAACATTGCAATTAAGGTGAACTGATCATATCCAAACATGCAGGTGACAATATGTCTTCTCGTGCAGTTACCAAGAGTGTGTCACAATCAATAGTTGTGAGATTAATTTTTGGCCTCATTGTCAGTGCACTAAGTTGTAATAGGCCAACTGAGATTTTCGTTCGTAAAATTGAGAATCGAATCTTCAACCACTTAAGGGTGAAAGGATGAACCACTATATCAACCATGACATGAGTTTAGTTGGACTTATTTTATGAGAACATTTAAATTCTGGCACTCAGTTCTTTTCATTGCTAGGTTTTTTTTTGTTTTGCTAATCTCGACATAAAGAGAACCAAAAAAACTGAACCGGAACTCATTTATGAGAACATCACTGTGAACTAATTGCCCTCAATACCTTACAAGCCTAATGGGCTTAGTTCACAGAGTCAACTTATATGAGAGACTAATATTTTTTGTGTCCAAAAAGCCAACAGAACTCTTTTTTGTTTGGTCTTTTTTTGTAAGCCTGGTTTATGTGGATTTTTGAGTAAGCCTGATCTGTTTGGGTAGTGGTTTTTGTTATAGCATTTAGGAATGGAACTACTAGCCTTTGACCAAAAAAAAAAGGAATGGGATTAGTTTCCTTCTTTATTCTAGCAATAATTTTCACCTTTTCTACCACAAGTACAACCTCATCACCTCCCCATTTCCTAGAGTTGACATACATGGAGGAAGCAATAGCAGGGACAAAAGTGAAGCTATAGCCTCAAATACCCAAACAAGCACAACATTTTGAAGAGAGTGAAGTCAAAATATGTAAGTGAAGCTAAAGAGGGGCTATTGACTCCTATTCCTATATGACATTAATGAATGCATAGGTGCAATGCTACAACCAATCTGACATAATTTTTAAAACCAGACCGGGCCGGTTCTCTTCCTGCAGCGAGATCTCATGCTCCTCAACCATTTGCGACCAAAACCTGACAATGCAGCCTTTCCACATATCAAGTTGTGGCTACGAGATTTCTTTCAAATGAATAAGAGTATATTTGGATAAATGTTGAAATTTGGTTTAAATCTATTTGTGAGTTCCAATACTAAATAATTGTTCTGTTAGCCTAAAAGGGTATGTTTGTTTAGGGAAAAAAGTAAGAGAAAAAAAAAAAGAGAATGGAAAAGAAGAGAAAGGAAGGTGAAATGATTTTGTTGTTGTTGTTTGGTTCAAAAGAGAAATGAAAGAAAAGAGAGATATATATATTGGTGAAATGACATAAATATTCCAAATAAAATGATATATTATAAAGTAATGGAGGAGTTGATAGTAAATTTGAAAACAATAGAGTGAATAGAATCACCACTTTCTTTATTTTTTCGTCCACAAGTGGTGAGAAAACTATAATTGGACTGAACTCACATTTTCTCTTCTTTCCATCTAGAGTGACATGACAACCTAACAACTAATGCACATTTTCCATAATGTTTTCCATCCCTTGCAATATTTTCCCTTCGTTTCATACATTCCAAGCACACCTTTTTTTTTGAAATAAAGCACACCTTAATTAAAACTCATTTTAAGTTGATTGGTTTCAACTTCTTTCTAAAATAAGTTTTTTTTGGTAAGTTGAGAGGGGAATGCCCTGAAAAAAAACTATAGAGCACTAAGGCTACGAGAGGGCATAGCCTCGACCAAATTTTGATCTAAAAGGTTGTGACACCGCTGTTAAGGGAGAATCCATAATATGAACATCAAACTCTGAATTGTGCACAGTACTCTAGGCCAATGAGTCAAACACTATTAAACTAATGAGGGATAAATCTCGAAGATGATCTCCTCAGGAGGCAAAGTAAGACGCTGAATACTTTCCACCATCTCTTTATACGGTTTCGCGGTTCTACTGCCCCCTATCCCCAAGCAATATTAAGTCAATGACAAGTAAGTCTAAGTTAGTGGCGGTTAAAAACTGCTGCTAAGTATGATCTCGATTGGATGATTGCGAAATTAAAACTGTATATAGCCATGATATTTTTGTTTTTCTTTTTAACCAACCTAATCTAATTATCCTCTAGATCTATATATGTACTATTGAACAACCTTAATTGACACATTTGCACAATAATTTTAGATTTTCAAAATGGAAATTGAAAAACAAGGGATTTTCAAGGCTGGTCCATGTTTTCAGATGCATTATAGCATAAAGATCACATGGGACCAGTGATCACCCTCTCACGTTAAGAATCCAGTCCACACTTTGCTGTATTGCTGCATAAGCATCAAGGTCAAGTTCAAACAGTTCTTCACAGCATCATCGATTCATTTCTTGGGACAAAATAATAGCCTGCTCCAATTACATTACCACTACATTAAAATGCAAAAAGGTTGATTCCAACAAATGATATTGGTGGGTTCTTGATACTAATTACCCTTTTCTTTCTTTTCTCTTTTTTTTTAGCTTTTGCAACGGTTGGCTACGAACCAAGCTTTCAGCTGTAAGCTGTAAGCATGACAAAATGTTCATAAATTAAGAAACTAACTTAGGAAAAGTTATATGATGTCAACTTCAGTTCATCCGTTAGAAAAACCCACCAATGTCCACGTCAGACAGCTACTGTTTTACTTTATGCAACGATCAATATCAGCATATATGCCATGCTTATGAATAAAGGTAATTAACAGATCAACGTAGTAGTTAATTAAATTAGTCAATGTTTTTTGTTTTGGAAAAAGAAAATATATCAAGGGATATATATGGCCGTTTAGGTTCAAAATGTAGGAAATAACTGGTTGACGTGAGTTCAAGTTTCTTAATTATAAAAAAAGTTTAACAAGCATGACAACCTTTTGACTTTTAATAATAGTCTAGTAGTAACCGTTGATCAATGATTATTTGGTGCTTTTGCGGTCGTTAAATTTTATTTTTACTTAAACATAAAAAATTTGCTTCAGATAATTAATTTTCACCATGCGAAAAAGTCACATTAAATCAAGTGGAAGTGTGGAACTCCATCATATTCCTTGGCAAGGAAATAACGCAGCCAATGACTTTATGTAATGTTACCAAGTTTATGTGACCTCATCATTTGACTTGGAGGCGATTCTTCTTTTCTCTCCTACTTGTATTGGGTTGAAGTACCCCTTATACTTCACTTCAATATATTCATTTTGCTTATAAAAAAAAAAAAATGTTAATTTCAAATATTTCTGTTTAGTTTTGCTTATTATTTTCCAGTGTAAAAAAAATCAAATCAAGTAGAGTGGACTCACTTAATTAGATATAGATTTTTCTCTATGAATAAGACTTAATCCCAGATCTTAATTAATTATACTAAAAGAATAATTATGACTATAGATTTGTACGTAGCTCAATTAATCAACATGGATTCAAGTTACAATGTTTAGACTTTAGAATATGATAAAGTTGTCATCAAAGACTAATTTGATCAGTAAGTTACTTGTAATTTCCTCTTTTGACCTAAGTACTTGCCTGTCTCTATTGATGAAAAAAAAATAGTATAACTTGTAGATTGATTGTCGGCCAGTAACAAAGCATCAAACGAAAATCCTTAATTAGAGCTCTCATTAACACAAAATCATCACTACAATAAAGAATCATCATATAGTAAAAAAAATAGTGTAGTCTTTGATGCTAATACGATATTTTTTTCACTTTTTAGGGTCGTCAAAACCAATGAAAAGCTAACGTAAAATGTAAAAAAAAGTTAATTATAGTATTGGTTAAGTTGACGTTAAGCACTAGCCAGACCAACACTATTCTGCATTGGTCATGACCGATGCGAAAATCACTAATCATCTTAGCATACAACCATTGACTGAAGCTAATCTTTGATGATTTCTCTACCAAATCGTTCTTATAACTCTGACCCCTTCATTCCCTCAAACCTCAAATCCCATCCATCTCCCTTCGCCACCCTCCCTCCACAACCTCATCCGTCGTGACACCACCTTCCCGACGCCACCTCCACCGGCGCCGCACTCCTCGATTGATTCATTCAACACCAATTCACTTTCTCCCTAATCCTTACCCTCTCCTTCTAACGCCCCTCCCCCTTAAGCCACTATATATGCCATGGCACCACCTCCGCCCCTCCCCCTCCACCAGCAACTCTCTTTCTCTCTTCCCAACCCACCTTCCCCCTCCACTAGTTCCACTGTGACGCCACCTCTGCCTCCGCCACCGGGGGCGGAGGAAAGGGGACATTGCCCATCCAAGTTTTTGAATTTTGTTTTGGACATATCATATACAAATATGTGAGTTGTATAAATCATTATAGACATGTTATATTCTTTGTTTTTGTCCCTCCTTGTTAAAGTAGTCGACCCCTAATATCAAATTTATGCATGTGTATATGTGTATTAATCTCAAGTCTATTAATAAAGTTTTGCAGTATGATAGTTGGAAATTGGTACAAATTGTATGTGTTGTAGGTGTCTCTTAAAATTTGGTGCATGTACACAACCGCTAGTGTCCGCTACCAATTCCAATATAAATGTGATCTTTTTGTACCCGAATGAAATCCTTTTTACACTTCCATAATTTTTGTCCATTTCCGGTTATAAAATCAGACACCAGGCCGTGCCCCCCCCACCCCCCTCTCAAAATTCCTGTCAAGTTGACTTGGTCACCTCTATTATTTTAGCAAATATTCACTGTCCCTTTGATCTTCAACACAGTGAATAGTACTGTTTAGAGGGAGATAGTAAAAGGAACATGTACACTTTGAATTTAAAGGGTGTAATGATTCAATCATTATGTGGTTCTAGTTTAAAAAGTGGAGTGTGTGCTGTGCAATATTATGAATCTCTCATTATGTTCACAAGTAAAACAGGGAGGGAGAGAGGTGGCGTTTCAAATTTTCAAATCAGAGAAAGTGATCACAAGATTTTTCTCAAATAGGGTAGGTGGGTGCCAAGAAAAAAAAATCCACTTTAGTAAACTTTGGCCACGTGGGAATGATTTCAAGCAACTAGTAGAAAATCATATGAATAAAGAATAATTAAGAGTCACCAGTTAGCTCAACTAAGCCAAACTGACCCCAGAGGAATATTGTATTGAAATTACTAAACTTAGCTAAAACTTCAAATAATAGTTTAATTACTTGTACAATCCAAGTGTCAATTTCTTATAGTTTGTTTTAAAAGTATAACATTTTTAGAGAGAGAGAACAGAATCTCTGAGATATTTGAATGAGGACAAATGAAACAAATGTCACACTAAATTCCACCTTTGTAAGGAGTATAGTATTAATTTAACTAAGCAGAACGATAAAGCTTACAGATTTAGCTTTGGAAAGCCCAACTTAGCAGCCTAAATACCGCTTTAGCTTGGTTAATTGCTTTCCCTTATCCCCACAAAATGCACTGTTTTCTTTCACTTCACAGACGAGTATATGCTCAATTTCATTTGCTTCCTTTTATACCTTTTTTTCCCCTGTTTCTATAAATTAATCTATTCTATTACAACAAATATTGACTTTGGCTTTCGAAATTGTCAAATTGGGCTACATACTTCTAGGCTCCCAATTAATTAACTAAACAATGTAAAAGGAGGTTACTACTAAACAATGTAAAAGAAGTAAATGTTCATTTAAAAAAATGAACATATGTAGAGAATGTTTGGGGCATCAATTAATCTCTCTTAATTTCTTTAACTAGTTATTTGGTGGGTCAGCTCCGTGAGGACAACGGAGCTTGAAGTTCTATGAACATGGGGGTTATTTAGTGTTTCATTTATTATGTGTTCGTGTGGAATGACAAGTATCAAAGTTTTGACTTATGGAACCAAGTTACTAATTTTTTTGTGAGCTTGAATACAATGTTCTCTGTGCGTGTCTGGCAACACAGTTTTCATAGGCGTTTACTATAGTATAGTATATTCCAAGCAAAGTATAATAAGGTTTGCATGAGAACGAGTGATTTATTGATGTGATCATGCATTAATACTTTCTACGTCCAAGTTTAAATCATATCACGAGGCAGGGTTTTTATTTTATTTTTTCCAAGTAGAAAATTAACTAGAAAAGTCTAAACTTGATCGATCGATGTTTCTATGACTCCATTGGTGATGTATGCATGCACGATACATCAATCAATAACGAATTGAAGGAAACAAATTTAGGTTCATATGTTCGAGGATGTATTCTTGTAGCTAGCATTTGGTGCAGAGGAAAAAAGGGGATAGGGGGTTTCGAAAAGAAGAATCTTGTATCAAATCTAAACAGTGAATGGTGATGGCAAATGAATATTCCCTTTAACCATCTATGCAATAAGAACAATATGAGACTAGAAAAGTGGAATTCACCGTTTTCCACTTCTATATGCCATTGCCAACACTATACACGCAAAGTAACACAAAAATACAATAATGGGGGAATTGAGTAGCTCATTGTCATAGGCGTATATAGGGGAAGGAAACATGAGACTATAGCTCCATTATTCCAATGATCGACTACTATTTCTACAATTACAAACAAAATCATCATCCACTCTTTCTGTGGAACACATGAATGCTAATTTTTTTAAATGAATACAAATTTAGGTGGGTTCAACTCCGATCATCATGAATTAGCTGATTAGAACATGCTTTAGGGATCACATGTCACTTCAAAAATTACTTAACTTATTTTCATATCAACACTCGAAATCAAACACACAATATTTTGAAAAGAAGTGATTGGTCTCTACCAACTAGACCAACAAATGTGTTGGTATATACATGCTAATTATATACATGCATCTACTTATCCCGCAATATCCGTTCACGTGCCTTGGTTGTTTTTGCTCTTACTCAGTTACACTTATGAGCTTCATGTATGTCAACTCATTTTCCAAAAAATGGTGATAATGTACTTGTTCCTGTAATTACTCTCCCCAGTCCCACTCATATATATTCAGCTGCCTAATCCATCACTGCCCCTGTGCAGCAGCACATGTACAACAACCAAACCCTTCTTCATGATCTTGCACCATTATTGAACTGTCACCATGAAAATTCAATGCTAGTTTGCCGCTATCTGCTGTACCAGGAATGGAATATATGTGTGTCCTATTGTGATAATAATTTCCCAACCCTAAGTTGCTAAGCAGGGTCCAGAGGAAGCAAATAAAACAGAGCGCCAAAATTGGTTAGCAAAAATTATGTAGTATTTTTTTTGGATTAAGTCCTTTTATGATGACCATAAGACTGCCCTTCTCATATTAGGAATTTTTTTTTTTGAATTGGAGTGAGAATAAAAATAGTTGTTGTACAATTAAGTGAGATCATAAACAGAAATCAAATATAAGACTTCTAAATTAAATTTTGAGTGATTCAACCTCAATTACTATTATTTTTTTGCCAATTGACTCACTTTACCTAGTGTTATCACCAGTTGAAAGAAGTAGTGAGTTGAGAGAGACCAAGTAAAGAACTTAGAGTAAGTTTCAACTCACTACTGCCCCTTCATTTTAAAACAAAAATTGATGGTAAAATGAGAGGTTTGGGCCTATTTTGAAGTAATTAACTTAAAGTGAAATCATTTAATCATTTATTTATACCAAAAAAGATCTAGAGTTAATGAAACACAGGTAATGAAAGTGGGGCGTTATCCGTTACGGATCCCTGTCGGAGGTATGATTGCGGTGGTGACCGGTGAGTGGGGACCTCCCACGTTTTGACGGACAAACACCATTGACCACTGTAGAGTCTCAAGGGTAACATTAACATAACCAAAGTTGACGTGTTCAAAACCAAATAAATAAAAAGTAATTTTTGGCATAAGTGTGTGTTTGAACGTAACGGCGTCATCTTCCGTCGTTTGGCTATAAATAATAAACCCCTCTCCAATCCATCACATTCAAATGTTCATTTCAATTCAACCAACACCCTCTTCTCTCTCTCTCTCTAACACTTCTCCACTGATCTCAGCACCTACAACAATAACAACAAGCAAGCAAGGTCTTTATAATTTATGGTAGCGTGAACCTGAAGTTTGGAATTTTAGTTCTCTTGCCGGAGTGAGATCCATTACACAATCATTGCTACAACCGCATCACTTCCTAAGTTACCTAAACAGTTTCTTGAAATGGGGAAGAAACAACTGCAAGAGCTCAAAGATAACAACAATATTCACAAAGAGACTGCAAGAGTTGAAGCTGTTCTTCAACTCATCAGAAAACAAACCCCTCTCACTGTCAAACAGGTTTCTTCATTACTATATATTCTGTACTCACTATACTATTACTTTCAGTTATTTCAAATAGTGAAGAGTCATGAATATTGAATAGTTTTGTTCTTGTTTTTGTGTGTACTGTAGGAGAAGTTCTGCAACTATGCTTGTGTGAAGCGGTTTCTCAAAGCCAAAGGAGATAATGTGAAGAAAGCTGCTAAACAACTAAGAACTTGCCTTTCATGGAGAGAGACTATCGTAAATGGTACTATATATTCTACCTCCATTTCTTCTTCTTCTTCTTCTTCTCCTTCTAGCTAGTTCATCCACTTGTTTTTTTTATTTTTTTTCATATGAACTGCAAAAGTTTTAACCCGTTGTGAAAAACAGCAACCACGCCGGCTTCTCTTTTTGTTTTTCTCTCCCCTGAGAATCTTGCTTTGCTTTTCTTATCCCTTCCTTTGAACTAGTACTATATGTTACTGGTAAAGTAAAAGCACTACTCCCTAGTAATCATTACAGTACACACACACTCTTTTTCTCACTCTCCATCTCCTTTACACTATTTTAAGTTTTTCTAATTTTTGAAATCACCAAATTTTCAGATCATTTGATAGCGGATGATTTCTCAGCTGAACTAGCTGATGGGTTGGCCTATGTAGCTGGTCATGACGATGAATCCAGACCCGTTTTGGTAATTTCACTACCCTTGATTTGGATTTCAGTCTTTTTTTTTTGTGTCTTGTTCTAATGTTTGTGACTTAAATTTTGATGTTTACAGATTTTCCGGATGAAGCAAGACTACCAGAAGTTACATTCACAGAAACTGTAAGTTACCAAACAGTAGTGAAGAAAAGTTCAAGCCTTTTCAAATTTTCATTTTTGCAAGTATATATAGTGGAACTAAACCATGTTTGTTTTTTTTCCTTTTGTAATTTTGAAGGCTCACTCGTTTGCTAGCATTCACAATGGAAGTGGCTATTTCAACCATGCCAAAAAATGTTGAACAATTTGTCCTGCTTTTTGACGCTAGTAAGTCCACCATGCCATTTCAAACACCAACATTATTGACAAAAAAACAAACTAGAAAAAAATCAGGGGAACTTTGAAACAGAAAAGATTGAGGGATCAGAGCAATAAATGAGATACAAAACTGTTAGGATAGGCAGGGTCTGATGAACTTGTCCGGAGTGCCCCTGATATGTCACAGGCTATGTTCTAGGTTCTAATTAATTGCCATGTGAGAAAGGGTATTATCGGGAATTGGAGTCATTATTGATATTCTCCATCAGAAACATTGGTCCATTTCACTCTTTTATGCTTCCTTAAATAATGCTATTGTAGCAGCAGAATAGGAACAAGAACCTATTATTCCCCTTTTTCACCTTTTGCTTTTGCCAGAACTAGCTTTATTAAGCATGTTAAGAACTTAATTAATTAGCATGTTTATTAAGCATGCATTAACCATGTTTATGGTTTGGTTTATGCAGGCTTTTACAGGTCAGCATCTGCTTTTATGAACTTGTTGCTGGCAGCGCTGAAAATTGTGGCTGAATACTACCCAGGTCGGCTATGCAAAGCATTTGTAATAGACCCTCCCTCACTTTTTTCTTACTTGTGGAAGGTACTTCACAAATTCAAATTTCTTCACCTACTAATTTTGGCACTCTACACTGTACTATTTGTTTGTTTAGCCAGCACTGCCAGTTAAACTACAACACTGTTTGTTTGTTTGACTTTGCACATTTTGAGTTTAGTCTCTCACTCTGTATTGTGTTGGGAGCATGTAAATGTACCCTTTCTAGCCTAGTGTATCATCATATCATGATCATGGGTTTATTTTCTACTATGTTTGACCATCGACAAGGAAATTGAATGGACCACTTGCTCTGTTTTTTAAGTGGTCCACCCTCTTATCATATGTTTATCCAATTAAACCCAAGTCCATGTAATTAAAAATGTCCCCCATGCATAAAAAGCATCCCTTAATCCAGACATTTTTCTTTAGTAATCCTTTTTTTAATTATGAAAAGATTTGGTTCAGTAGAATACCTTAAAATTCAAATTTAACCAACCTTAAGCTTACTTTGTAGCTCACGAGCTATATATTTGACTATTGAAGATAAAAACCTATTTTACTTGTGACTTATACTGTTGATTAGTAGATTACCTTAAATTCAAACATAACCAACCATATACTATATAGTTGAAAATATAAACCTACGTTATTTGTTTGGATGTTAGACTTTTTAGGCTTATAGGGTGTGGGTACTCTGTTCTTTTGCTTTGCGGCAAGGGGTTAGAAAATGACAATTGTACCCATTCAATTCACTTTAATTCTTGTTTCTTTCGAACCTGTTTGATAAAACAAAACAAAAATTATCTTAAAAATTTCAGTTGTTAAACATAAGCTTGAAGTGTAGAGAAATGCAAATGTCCATCTACCAAATGCTTTGATTCATTTTTTACGCATGATAAGGGTTAAACTCTAACATATTAAACAATCAATTATCTCAAAAGATTAGGGAGGAATCACACAATACATAATTTGTGATATAAAATTAATTATGTTAATTAATAAATTGTGTTAATTGTGAATGTGCAGGGTGTTAGGCCATTCGTTGAGCTATCATCATGCACGACGGTGGTATCATCGTTGGATTTCGAAGAATCACTACACTTCAACGACTTCACATCCTACCCACGAGCCTCATCCCTCCGATTCGACCCTTCCACGGTGAAATCAACGGCCAAGATCGGCTCCTGCTCCTCCTCACGCTTCGCCTTCACAGTCTCCCACCAGCTGGACTCTCTCAAACCATGGTACCTCAGCCTCTCCGACACCTCAGGATCCAAGGTGGGCCCCACGACCCCCTCTCCGGCGCTCATCTCACCGCTCAACGCCCGCTCCTTCTCCTTCGCGTCTCCGGTGGCGCGAAACCCGCTCGGCCCTCCAGCCTCCCGGAAAGGCCTCTTCCCCACCACCCCGCTGCCGCAACGCGTCACGGCGCCTCACAAGACTTCCTTCCTCCAGTCCCCAGCTACATTCTTCCGGCGCGAAAGCGTCGGAGGAGGAAAAACAGAGAGGTGCCGGGAATCATTCTCGCCGTACGTCAAATTCTACCGAAGGCCGTACAACGAGATGATTTACCGGTCAAAGATGAGGCCACCACTCGGCGGCCTCATCTCCATCGTCTCCCCACACATTAGAAGACGCCACATTTCAGTTTCTCAGCGTTACTAAATTCTCAAATACCATTGTTGTTATATTTTTTGTTTTCTATAAATCTCTATCTTGCTAATTTACTTGTTTTTCATTCTCAGTACATAAATTATATATTCCAATGAAATTTGAATGAATTAACTAGACATTAATTCGTTACATTACATTGTTTTTCTAATCATATAGTTTCCAACTTTCAAGTTCCCTCGTGCATGGTTGAATTCAATTCAATTTCAATGTCAACACACCACGTTGCTTAGTTCAATTTGCTAAGAGTGAAAAAACTAGTAAATAAACGACGACGTGTGAAGCGGGGTGTGAAACGGTGTGCAGTTTGTTGTTTGATTTTTAGAGAGTCGTTTATGGGAAGAAGGGTGCGTGGTCGAAACGGAGAGCAACTCCACTTCACATTGGAAATCTTTGTTGTTGTGGTGGTGGGAAAGAGAAGAAAATGGAAATCAATGAAACCATGATCTTTGTTATTTATTTTACTTGAATTCAATCGAATCTTTGTGTACAAGCTTGTTGGACTTTGTTTATAATAAGGAAAAATAGGAACAAGTTTGAACACTTTGAATATAGTAATAGTTTATGTTTTGAGTTGGGTTCTATATACGATGAGAGAGTAGGTTAGGAATATGTGTCGGATTTGTTTGTCTCGGTGAGAAGTCAAAGCCTGCTAAGTTGGAATAGTGATGGAGTTAGCTTCTTGTTGCATGTCTTTGTGTGCGTTGGGAAATGAGAAGTGAATTGAAGTAAGAAATAGAAGGGAAATGAATAGATGATATGATATGATACGGTGTCGTATATGGGGGGATTGTTGTTTATTGTCAAATAGCATGTGTCGTTTATGAATCAAGGTTGCTGTTACTCAAAGTGAGATGATGTTAGCAAAATTGGTAGAGTGTGTTTTTGCTTACACATGTATTCTGCTGCTTTCACATCTCCCTAATCTGGCATTTGTAGTTTAGCCCGAGAATCTGGATCAATGGAGACAAAAACTCTACTTGTGCTTTTGTGCTTCTGCAAGTATTTGGATTGTACTCTTTGTTTTTGGATTTCCTTGGGTTTTTGGAGCCCTCCAGTAATGTATACAACGAGGATAGAGAGGAAAGTTGTGCTGAATCAAACTCTGATCTGAGCTTGCTAGTAGTAATCATTCAACATGACTCATGTAAGGTGCAATATTGAAACAGATCTAGTGTCCAGGATCTGAAAAAACAGAGCTAGAGTCCTCAAGTTCTAAACCTGGGTTTACGGATGTTTGATGTTAGCTTTAAGATGTACGAGCAAGAGTTTTGCTTTGCTTTGAGTGCATATTATTTATTGAAGCAGTTGTTTGTACAGTTAATAGATCAAGAGGGTATGCTGCAGTTCTGCCTATTCTTTTCAACTAAATAAATATGATTTTCCAATGTGAAAAAGAAAAGAGTTTATGATTGATTATAACCAATTTTCAATTTACTTTACTGAAATATTAAATTAACAATGAACACTGCGCATAACCACTTAGTTAAATTGTTTTCCAACCACTTTCTAAGTTTTAGTTTTCACTTTTTTTTTGTTAAGTAAGATATATTTGCAAGCGATAAACGTGAGACTAATCTTACTTCTTATGATCAGCGCACTAAATGACAAGATGTTGGAGTCTTTTTCATTATTGGTAATCAAACCCTCAATCAATTGAAACAAAGTGATGAACCATTATATTACCTCTTTGCTTACTTTTGAAAGTGGATCAAATTAAACGAAATCAATGAGGCACATAGGCAGTTACATCACTCTAAACAAAAGAAGCGCAATTTGACGAAACCTCTTCAACCCAAACAAAATTAGGGAACAACTACATAGGGAAGGTAAGAAGAGTTTATTATAGTTACTGTACATGTTTTTGGTGCTAATAGTATTTTCTATACTTAAATAAAGATGTCTTGTCATAGTTACCAATAAATAAATAAAATAGTTATCTATAAAATGATCATGATTTGATGATCTCATCTCTCACAATAAATATTGCTCTCACTTAATACGCTCTCATATTTCCAATGTACCAAAAGTATTACTAATAATTAAACACTTTTTCAGGCCGAACCAATAAATAAACATGTCCAAGTCCAAATCAAATTTTGGACTCTATCGGGCCGAACCGAACGGAAGTGTATCGAGTGAAATTGGTTTGGATTGGCCCATACGTGTTTACTCACGAGTTTAGCTGTGTTTGGTTTGGATTGGTCTACTTGTAGCTCTAAGTATGTGTTATATATCATGTTTATTGATGCAAATGTGAATTTTAATCTAAGCATCTTAGATGAACTAATGGTATTTTACCATCTCCAAAAAAATGTGTAAAATCTATGTGTTCATTTTCACTCTTACTTCTGTTTGATCTGGCCATTTTCTTCTAATATTTGCTTTGAGAACAATCCAGTATTGTGTATGTATAAGACGATACCAAACGTATAGACCTTTCTAAGTTATCTTTGCAAATAATCTAAACTATACTAATATTTATTGTGTGTTTTACTTAGAAGAAATAGAAATTAAAAACATATCTGACAATATAACTATGAACTCCAAATTTAAAACAATTTATTCAAATTGTTAGAAACAATTGAAATGTAATCAAACCAATTGATTTGTTTATGCCTTATTGTTTGTTTCTTGGGACTTATGATAATCCATTATTATATATATTTAGATTATTAATAAACTAGGAATTGAAGCTTCATAGTCATATAGCCCATTCATCATCATATTGGTATTGCTATTTCAAATTATATATTAGATGAAAAGCGCGTATCATATCAAAATTTCATTATCTATATCCATTGTCATGAACATTACATAGTCCTCTTTGACCAAAAAGAAAAGTATATTTTATCCTTATCTTTTTATTAACCATTCATTAAATGGACAGAATCAAGTCATTTTTTTTATCCATACGAAATTTTAATCCATTAATCTTTGGCAATTTGAAAGTCAAAATCTCAACTCAATGTGTCTCAGCCGGCTTGGCTAGAACCCAAATATTGAACAACACTCTTCTGTTATTTCCACCTGTAACCAATTAACCATTTGTCAAAATTCTATTAATTTGGTTTCAGAATAATGTTTCAGATAAAGGTTTCTTACACATTGAGTCAAATAAAAACTAAACACTTTAATTGGGTCATATAAAGATTTAAAAAACATCAAGTTTTTTTTTTTGAAATTAAAAAAATATCAAGTTGATCTTACTGAAGTTTGAAACTGTAATTTGATCTTTCAATATAATTAATAAAATGTGAATTTAGTTCTTTACTTTACCTTCAGACATCAATTTGTTTACATGGTCCCAGTAATATGGTCATTTTATATTAAAAGACCAAATTAAAGTGACACTTCTTATTTATTGGGGCCACGAATTTGAGTACTTTCCATCAAATAACTAAAGGCCTAACAATGCAACTAAAAATTGTAAGAATCATATGGGGATTAAGATAATACATAACTTGACAAACTATAAAGTGATTCTTAAAGCAATGAAACATAAAATGGAGCTTCATCCCTATTTGCTGTGAATGCAAGGATATACAGACTGTGCTATTTCCTGTTTTAAGTTTCTTTAACAATGAAAAACAAATCATTTCATTCCCTCTGCTTAAATCATTTCCATTTCAATTCTCTTAGCTAAGCATGATGACTTCTTTAAGGAACTTTCATAAATTATTTATCTTAGTTGTTAAACTAATGCAATCCACATGAAGCATGTATTAGTATATACACTTCAAAAGTCAGCATTTTCCTCATGTGACACAAAATTGGTACTATAAATAGAACATGGAGCCCATAATGTTTTATATCTCCACAGTTCTGTGGAAAACATGATTCCTCAATGTCTAATCCTAGCTTTTTTTCTGAGATTCAGCTTCATTAATAGTTTGCCTCACCCTTTAGACCCTCTCTCACCGGCTGAAATCAACAAAACAAGACACATTGTTCACGAGTCTTACCTTGGTGCTATTCCTAACCTCACCTACCATTTTGTGGATGTTGAAGAACCAGACAAAAACAATGTCCTAAACTGGTTATCTTCAAATTCAAACACAAAAGAAAAGCCTTTCATTCCTCGTCAAGCTAAGGTAGTTGTTAGAGCCAAGGGTGATGAGACACATGAGCTTGTAGTGGACTTAACCAAAGGGTCCATTGTATCAGATAAAATCTACACAGGTCATGGATACCCTCCTATGACATTCAGTGAGCTTTTTAGAGCAAGCAAATTGCCTCTTAAGTACCCCAAATTCCAAGAGTCAATAACCAAAAGGGGCTTGAACTTGTCTGAAGTTTCTTGTGTGCCACTCACAGTTGGTTGGTATGGAGAAAAAAGCACAAGAAGAGCCCTCAAAGTGGTGTCCTATTATAGGGGAGGATCAGTTAATGTTTGGGCAAGGCCTATTGAAGGAATCACAGTGCTAGTTGATGTTGATTCAATGAAGATTACCATGTACAATGACAGGTATTTGTAGATAAGCTCACAAATTAGTTTTAGAATTTGGGTTAGGCCTAACCTAATTTTAAAATGGTATCGAAAGCCTATTTTGGACTTGTTTATAGGGTCACCCATAAAAAATGGGTCACTCACATATGTCTACTCCTACAAACTTCACGCTTCAGACTTCATGCCTTGGGCGCGAGAATGTGTATTGAGAAGTCTCACATTAACTAAATATATGACTAAATAAGTACTTATAAAGGATAGAGTGATCCTCACTCCTAATTTAACTTTAGGGTAGAGTTAGGCAGAGCCTCATCTATCATATTAGTTAGAAACTACTCTTACTGATCAATTAGTTAGGAATTTACTCTATATAATGTTATAAAATACACAATTCAGTTCTTTCTCTACAACAGGTACAGGGCCCCTATGCCTAAAGCTGAAGGCACAAATTATCAATCTTCAAGCAGCAAGAAAAAAACATCTGCTTCCTGTAATGTTTCAGATATTGGGTTCACCATCAAGGACCATGAGGTGAAATGGGCTAACTGGGCTTTCCATGTTGGGTTCAATGCTCGGGCTGGGCTGATCATATCAGCTGCTTCTATATTTGATGCTAGAAAAAACAAGTATAGGAGAGTGCTGTATGGGGGTCATGTGTCAGAGACATTTGTTCCTTACATGGATCCTACAGAGGAATGGTATTTCAAGACTTTCTTGGATGCTGGGGAATTTGGGTTTGGACGTGCAGCTGATAGCTTGAAGCCCGAGGTTGATTGCCCGGGCAATGCAGTTTATATGGATGGGTACATGGCTGGGCCTAAAGGAGAGGTGCAGCAGGTGCCTAGGGCTATTTGCATTTTTGAGAGGAGGTCTGGCAATGTGGCCTGGAGGCACTTTGAAATCAACAATCCCACCAAAAAAGTGGTAATGTATTGTACTTCTATGTTATAGTCATGTTTGGACTTTGGATACGCGGTGAAGTCAAAATCACAGTGAACAACCACAAAAGATAAGAAAAGTTGCTTCTGTCCATGGTGATTTTGGTTCACGGTGGTCTGACACAGTGTATCCAAACATGCATATAGCAGTTTTAGTTGTAGTTTTGCATATAGCAGTTTTAGTTGTAGTTATTTCCAATTTGTTGTTACACACTTGCTGTGTTTTTCTGCAGATAAGAGAAGGAGAGCCTGAGATTACTTTGGTGGTCAGAATGGTTTCTACTGTGGGTAACTATGATTATGTTCTTGACTGGGAATTCTCGCGAAGTGGCAGTATCAAAGTTGGGGTAAGGTTCTTTGAATATATGACCATTTTACCTTAGAGGTGATCAATAGTTTGAAATAGGGAAGAAATAAGAGCCTGATTTGAGTAACTGTATAGATAATCAGTCTCTAGACCTTAGTGCATGATTGGATCAGCATTCTCGAAATTGATTTTGGATAGAAGTGATTTTAGAAAAATTAATTAAGCCCTTAAATAGTTTATTGTCTCATGCATAGGTGGACCTGACAGGCGTACTACAGATGAAAGCAGTCCCATATACACACAACAGCCAGATAAAAGAAAGAGTGTTTGGAACCTTGGTGTCAGAAAACACCATTGCCAACAACCATGACCACTACATAACCTACTATCTTGACCTTGACATTGATGACAACCACAACTCCTTCATCAATGCCAAAATGCAAAGGGCAAGAGCAACTGGCTTTGGAACACCAAGGAAGAGTTACTGGACTGTTGTTAGAGAATCTGCCAAGAGGGAAGCCGAGGCGAGAATTCAGCTTGGCTTGGAGCCAGCTGACCTATTAATAGTCAACCCCAATATAAGAACAAGGCTAGGGAATCAAGTTGGTTACCGGCTGATCGGTGCACAGCCGGTAACTTCTCTGTTGTCTGATGATGATTACCCAGAAAGAAGAGTGTCTTACACAAAGTATCAGGTGTGGGTCACTGCCTATAACAAGTCAGAAAGATGGGCTGGAGGGTTCTATGCTGATAGGAGCCATGGAGATGATGGCTTAGCCATTTGGAGCCAGAGGAATAGAGAGATTGAGAATAGAGACATAGTGCTATGGCACACAATTGGGATCCATCACATTCCGTACCAAGAAGATTTTCCAGCAATGCCAGCAGTCCATGGAGGATTTGAACTCAGGCCAGCTAACTTTTTCGAAAGTTGTCCGCTTCTTTGAATGAAAGTACTGTTCTACCTTAATGCAAGCATGTTCAGCTAATTAACCAAACCAATAATAATCCAACATGGATATAGATACACAAGATGAAAGGTTCTATAGAAATATTTTTCTGTTATCAAGTGATATGTTGTTAAATAATATTTTCACTTAGGTATCTTAAATGATTTGAAATTGAATGAAAAATATGTTCAAAGTACTAATGGCGTAGTAAACAGTATCTTTAAAAACTCCACCGAAAGATCTAGTCTCACCCAGATGTTCCCAACTCAGAACAAAAGTTTATCCCGTGAGTATACATGTGTTCATCAAAAAACCTTTCAATTGAGCCATCAGTATGCCTTTATATCTTGAGAACCCAATTATTACCAATGGGAATAAATCCCTGGTGGAAGATATACAATTATGTAGGTATGGTTCATCTCAAAGGGCCTCTATCTTAGCAACCATTGCCTTGTAACAACATTCTATTTGATTTGCTTCATGAAAGGAACTAGGCAAGAGAAGAATGAAACAAAGGGATGCCCTCATTCAATTCAATTTGATTAAGTTGAAAGAGAAAAAGGGTATGTAAAGAACATCAAATAAAATCCAATCAGTGCAAAGGTACCCTACCTGCTAATTCAGCAATGACCTTAAATTACATTAATCCTTCAAATTTTGTTGAGTTGGTTCAGTCAAATGCATACCTTGCTAATGTTGAGAAGTGCAATTAGGCCAGTACACAAGCTTTGGTGATTTTGCTTTAAGGACCGGGTTGCTCTCGAAAAAATTGGTTGGCCTCAGCTCAAACCCACCACTCAAGGTTGGCATAACCGGAAAATCTTCCTGGGAAGGAACATGATGAAATCCCATCGTGTACCATAGTACTATATCCTCGTTCTCAATCTTCCTATCCCTACACATTCAATTCACAAACACCAAAACATGAACCATTTTTCACACTTGTGTTTATGCATATTATGAAGAGTGTGTCCAAAATTTGAATTGAAACACATAGATGTTAGAATGAATTCAAGAAGTGACTCACCTCATGCTCCAAACAGCTAAAGTATCATCGCCTTGGCTACGGTCAACAAATAATCCTCCAACCCATTTTTCAGATTTGTTGTAAGGTGTGACCCATACATTATAATTAGTGAAAGCAGCTCTGATTTGTGGATAATCATCATTAAGCAAAAGTGGATGCACCACTGAGCCTGGAAGCAAACGGTACCCAATTTTATTCCCTAGCTTTGTCTTCTTATTAGCATTTACTACTTGTAGCTCATAAGGTTTCAACCCCAGGTTGAGTCTGGCATCAGCTTCTGTCTTAGCAGTTTCACTTACAACTGTCCAGTAACTTTTCCTAGGTGAGGTGTGATCTTTCACTCTTTCAGTTTTCAAACTGGTCTTGACAAAGGAATTGGCTTCACCATCAATGTCAAGGTCAAGATAATAGGTCAAGAAGTGGTCATGATAGACACCAATGGTATTCTCTGCCAGCAATGTGCCATAAATGTCTTCTTTGATTTGATCTCTGTTGGTAACTGTCCCTCCCTTAATCCCTAATATTCCAGTAAGCCCAACCTATATAAAATATAACATGGAGTTAGCTTCTAAACAACAGGCACATACTATTTCAAGGTAAAATGAAAATTGTAAATGTGTACATAACTTAGACCTCTGCTTCATTTGTTCCAATTTCTATTTGAAAGAGAAGTTAAGCTTGAGAATAATGTGCACAATAATAACACACATGGTAAATCATTTTCAAGAACTTTTATTTGAATGTTACCATTAACAAAGTACAAAATAACAAAACTAAAGCAAGTCTCACAAGATATAGTGAGTCTACTGCTAGCATGTCTGGATTGACTTATTTTATCCCAGAATCAATTATGACACTCACAATCTACTACTATGAGCTTCTTACCAAAATTGATATTGGCGTTACAATCAATAGTAAAACTATTTGCAAACATGTACGTTATTCACATGTATCTCCAAAATTTGGCATTACAAGTTTGAATAAAGAAATGGTGCATGAATCCATACCCCAAGTTTGATGCTACCACTGGGCTTAAATTCCCAATCAATTACATAGTCATAGTTGCCTACAGTTGAAACCACTCTCACCACTAGGCTTACATCTGACCTGACCTCAGTTATCTGCCAAAAACACAATGAACATTTTATAAACTGTGAAAAAACAATGAACAAGAATGTTAAAATAAAGCTGAAAGTAAAAAACACACCACTTGATTTGGGATTCCAATTTCTGTGTGCCGCCACATGATATCGCCAGCATGCCTCTCAAATATGCAGAAGGCATTAACTATCTTTACAGGGGTTCCATCTGAACTAGCATAGTATGCGTCTAAGAAGGCAGCATTGGCAGGACAATCTTTGAAAGGTTGCAATGAAGACATGGATTGTCCAAAGCCATATTCACCACAATCAAAGTAGGTTGTGTAATACCATTCCTCTGTTGGGTCTTGGTATGGCACAAACACCTCTGATATGAACCCTTTATATAGCACCTGGCGATATTCTTGCTTTTCAAGATCATAAATTGATGCAAGAGAAACTATGGGACCAACCTCAATGTCGAACCCCAAATGGAAATTCCAGTTGGCCCAGCTGATTACATGAATGGAAAAAAAAGGGTCACAATCTAAGTAATATAATGTTTGTGATGAACTTATATTTTCTGAACTACAGGTAAAAGATATTCAATGGATGCTTGCTGTTCATAAAATCTCTTTGGTATCATTATTTGACAGATGCCGAATTGGTGATGAGCAAATTATTATACCTTTATTTATGAGTTTAATTTATAATTCCTACATAACTAATTTTGTTAAACAATTTTCTTTCAAAAGAAAAATTTGTTAAACAATTTCATGAGCCACATGAAAGCGAAAGAAAAAAAAACTAAAAAAATGAGAAAGAAAAATCCGAAAGAGAAAGATAAACATAAAATCTTAACATAAGGGAACATGAGAGAATTTAATTTTAATATGAGTGGATCCATTCATATATGAAAGATTGAAAAATAATTAATATAATAAAATATTTTAATTCATTCTCACCTAATTTTCTTTTTCATCTTATTTTTATTCACATTCTTCACATGTCTCAATTCTTATGACTATTTTTTATCTCTTCTATTTATTTCTCATGTGAGTGAAAGGAATGTCAACCAAACTTTATTATATTTAGTACTCCAGATATCCCTGATTATATATAAATATATAAATAATCTTTACAAACATGCTTGGTATCTCTTAATATAACACACCATAATTTTGGAAACAATTTTTTTCCCCATATGATAAGAATAAGTGATAAAAGAAGAAGAATGGTATAAAGATTAGTTTTTTTTAATTTTTATACGTTCAGCTTCTACTACTTTTTAATGACATGGAATAAAATAATTAGGTGACAGATTTTGGATATAATGGAGGTAAGAACTTGAGGTAAGTTTTGTCTTTTTGAAAAAATGGGGTTTTTAAATTAGATGTACATTCATTTTTTTTCATATAAAATTAATGGAGTATCTATAAACATGGAGTATCCAGGGCGGACCTATGTATAAGTGAGGGGTTCAGGTGAACCCCTTGAACAAAAAAATTGCACTTAATTTTCTATATAATTTTTTTTAATCCTTTGAAAATTTTAAATTATATTAGTAGACTAAGTTTTACACCTATTTGCACCTCTATCTGCACAACTATGACTTGTATAATTTCTCATGTATAAACATATTAAAGTTGTTCTTCATTATATTTTTACCGATGTGTTCATTTGAAAAATTTGAACCCTGACCCGAGGTCGATCCGCCGCCACTGGAGTATCTATTATATTTTTTAATTACTTATTTCTTTTCCATTTTGGCATACACTTTTCAAATATACACTTTAGCGACAGCTTTAGCCACAGTAAATTTTAGTTGCAATTAAAAACTGTTGAAAAACATGTTGGAAGATGATCAAAACGTATGTAAACTTATCATTAATATATTTTCATAATTATAGCTCAAATTTCTTCTTCATAATTATATTGACCAGATTAAACTAGGAATAGAATTTTAATTTCCAATAAATAATTACTATAACCAATAATGTTACCTCACAGAATGGCCATCAATGGTGAATCCAGGTCCCTCATCTTGCTTCACAGCCACACCCTTAAGCTCGGGACCGAACGGTGGTTTCATCTTCGAAGCTCGATACTCAGTCCCCTCTGCTTTCGCCACCGGAATCACACCTCTATCAGAGTACCCAACAATCTTCATCTCATCCAAGTCAACCACCGCCGCCACACCCTCCACCGGCCTCGCATACAAATTAGCACTCCCCTCCGTATAATAGCACTTCACCTTCACCTTCCTCTCGCTCTTCCCTTCTCCAAACCAACCAATAGTGAAAGCAGCACAAACAACATAAGACACGTTGAGACTCCTCTTCTTCAACGACTCCTTAAACGGTTCGTAGCTGAACGGAAGCTGAGACGCCATGAACTGCTCCCCGAAGGTGAGCATAGGGAAGCCGTGAGGGTCCTTGTGAGTTTTGGTGGAGATGATGGAGCGGGTTGAGAGGTCGACAGTGATCTCCAGGGACTGTTTTTGGAACCGGGCTATGACGGAGGCTCGGCGAGGTGGAAGATGATGGGGTTTGTTGGGTGATAGCCATGATTGGATGGAAGGCTTGTCAGGCTCGTCGAGGCCTATGTAGTTGAAGGTGAGGTTTGTGGGTGGTGGTTGAGGTTGGGTGTGATTTTAGGACTATGGTTCGGACTAGGTTGAGCTCAGAAGGGGTTAGAGGGTCAAGTGGGTGAGGGTGGCTGCATTTTCCTGAGCTCCAGAAGAGCATGAAGACAAACACAAACAGGGTCTTCATTGCTGTTTTTGTATGTATAAGGTAATGTGTACATACCAAAGCTCCATTTTATTCTTATACCATATTTTGTTTTGATTAAAATATATATGCTTAAAATAAGTAAAATAACTCATAAGCTATTTGAATAAATTTTTCCAAATACTAACATGAGCATATTATGTTACTATAAGATAAATTCAAATAAATTTTTATAAACAGGTCGATAAACTCTTACATGGAGGTTGATTTTCCTGATTCAATATAGTTTTTTTTTTACTACTAAAACAAGACACGTACCTCTACAAAAAAAAATTAATTGGACTTAAGATTACTCGGCAGGATATATTTTCAGTTCAGTAAAAATGCGTTGGGGATAATTTAACTATATAAAAAAGCTGTTGGATTTATTTTTGGACAGGAGAAAACAAAAAAAAAGTACTGTTGGTTCAAACTTCAAAACAAGCATAACGAGATTGCTCACTTGGGTGATGAAAAATACGTGGAATGTTAGGAAGCATAAATTAAACTGGACAGTGTTTGACCAAAAAAACACTAGACTGATAGTAGTTGTATTGGGCCTTTATCAACTACACCTGTTAGGCCCAAAAGAAAGACAAACAAACTAATTTGGATGAAGAATTGGATTCTTTTTTTTTTTTGGTCAATAATGTTTGGAATTAAAATCCGAAGGATTGCCAAACGGCACTTACAACATGTGAGACTAAATCTCAGGGAGTGCTATTAGCAATGTACAAAAACATAAGACCATGAAGATCAAACATGCACACTCTGCTGAATCAATCAGCATAAGTCATGAAGTAAAAACCCTTAAGGTCATACAAAAGCTCCTAATCACCCTAAATTAACATAAAGCTAAAAGGCTTCTGAGCAGAGAAAGTAAAACCGTTTTTAACCAGTGCTTCCTGAGAAACAACACCATCGACTCTGCCGGGGTTGCAAACGTGCTGCTATCCGAGAAGCCCAACATGAGAGACTTCAACAGCATCCATAGGGGCCAAACTAGCTATCTGAAAACAGGGGAGAAGAGCAAACTTTTGCAGATCCCAAACATAACAGCAATAAGAGCTGCAGGGACAGAGGAAGCGGCAGGGGCAGAAAAGGATGGAGGTGACAACAGCGGTGCAATCCGGCCAAGGTCGCAAGGGGATCGGCAGCAGGACAGAGGAAGGCGGCGGTGGAGGTTGGAGGTTGGGACAAAGGCAGGATATGGTGATGAAACGTCAAGGAGGAAGAGGCTCATAACCGTGGAGGAATGATGCTCGGATCTGGAGGGGGAGAGTGTTGCATAACGGTGGCCGGATCTGGAGGAGGAGTACGGCGCAGAGGAAGCTCACAGTGATGGAGGTGAAGGCTAGAAGCAAAGGAGAGAACACAAACACACCAAAAAAACCCACTTATTTGGGTAATAAAACCACCTAATGTGGTAAGAGCCCACCATTTTGTGGGAAAACACCTACCTAAAGTAGGAAAAGGACCTCCCTAGAGGAGGAGGGGAACTCCCCAAGGGGGAGAAGCCCCCAAGGGGAGTGGAAGCATAGATCTGTAAAAAACCCTAGCAGAGGATGTGCGGCTATATTAACTGAGCCAACAATAGTAGTATCTTGTATCTTTATATTTTTACTTCTAGACTATTGTAAGAGATTAAGGCAGAGAGTCAAGCCAAGCGGCATCTTGGAGCTTAATCTTACAGACACTTTTGACCCAAAAAAATAAAAGAATATTCTACATAGTAGAATTTAGTCACTTGTGTTGTTATCACTAGTTCAAGAGTTTTATTGGAAAAAACTACTTGTGTTTAAGGCCTCAAATTGAGCAGAGTCGTCGTAAGGATCTCCATTAGCGGGTGAAAATTGTGATAGCTAGCATCTTGTTATATTGTCTTTAAACATACTAGCGGACTAGACCAAGCTTTAAAAAAAGTTTATGCAAACCAAATTTCCATTTTCTCCGATAATGTGAACATATCTTTTGTTTGGTTTATTGGAAAAAAATTATAGTGAATATATTAGAGTTGGATATCAAATTTAATTGCTCAACAATCATCCATAAATTCCAACCAAATATAAAGTATATTAACCCAAAATTTCAAGTTTTCCAACTTGCATGTCTCAATCTTTCTAATTCATTGTGTAGTCATTCTTCACCTATTTAATTTATTTATTTTCCATCGAACACATGTTTCAATTTTTTTGACGTTTCATGTTCTAATTTAGTTTGTAATAAGTTTGAATGATTATCTTGTTCATTTTGAGATTTACAAGTAGAACACGCTGGAGTCGTTCAATTTTAAAATTTTGAAGCATAATAACTTTAACACTCGATGACACTGAGTTCATCATAGCTTCTCCATAATCCCCAACCATGGATGATTTCTTTGAATTCAAGGTTGGCCAGCATGAGCGACTGCATCTCCTCTAATGTCCCCCCTTGTCCTCATTAATGTCTATGTGGACAGCATCATGCTGATGCCAACCTTACATCAACACAAAATCAGCCACTAAGAGCATCTCCAATGGTGAGATCTTATTTTAGGACTTAATTCACTTTTTGTAGGCTCAGATTGCCACATAGGATTTAAGACACTCATAAGGTCCCTATGCACATTTCACTCTAGTGGTTGAGATCTTATTTTACTTTTGACTGGACCCACAGTACCAAATATATTTATATTATTTATTTCCCTCCCTATTTTTCACTTTGGTTTTTGTATTGAAGGAGAGAGAAAAAAAAATATTATTTTATTTAAGATCCCACATTTGAGAGTACATGAGCTAAGGCACGGATCTTAGCAAAAACTAAGATCTCATGCCACCTAGGATAGCTCAAATGGTGGGATCTAATAAGATCCGGATCTTATTTTAAGATCCCAAAATAAGGTATCCATTGGAGATGCTGTAAGTATGTACATGTAACCCTCCCCACTTTTCCTGCTCCCACAAAGTAGATATCTTTTGAACGCACAAAGTAGATATCATTGTAGAGAAATACTCGACTATTTTGATAATACAAAAAATCTCACTTTCTTTAGTGAAATTTTACAACCATAGTATAATTATCTCATGCCTTAACTATATTTTTTTATTTGTTAATGTGATTTGTATATATTCAAAGACAAAAAAAAAAAGTTGGACAAAACCAACCATATTTAGACATCCACAACCGCGACAATTTTTTTTACTGTCACAAAGTAAAAAAAAAATGTATTTATCTTTCTATAGGAAGTCTTGTAGATGGTTTTCCAAGAGCTACTAGCTCTTGGGCAAGCAATGTTGATTGGTTGTTAATAAGTGGATCGTCGTGCGACATGTGAATTTTAGCTGAGGCAAGTAATTTCTTAACTCAGTCATCTTATTTGCCGGTTAATTAGGTACTCTCTTATTCAATGCCACATAATAATGGGGGATCATATGATACGTACCAATGGTGAGAAGGGAATAGTGGAATGGTTAATTTTTGTTTGTAATGGTGGGGTTGAAATTTAATTTCATTAGTTTGGAGGATTGGCTTGGATGGTGACAGTGATGATGAGTACTTATGGAACGGCACGCGCAGTTCTCTTCCATGCTTTTGAAGCAACAAAGAGAATATATATGATGGTCTCCACTGCACGCTTTCTTTCTTCCTCTCACAAACCCAAGATTTTTGCACACATTTCTGAAGCAAAAGGAATTACCAGAATTTTCGGTAATTGTCACTCCCACAATCATCACTCTTTTATCCTTTTCTATAATATTTATGCAAAAACCAACTCCTACACGACAACTTTGTAGCATTAACATCATCAATTACCATCATGCATGCCATCTCTTTGATATATGCTTTGAGAAATTCTCATGTGTCCTTTAACCAATGAGAAATTTTTAGTTCTATTTCATTCAATACGTGTTACATTTAATTTACTAAGGACTAGATTTACATTTGCTTCATTCAATATTGTGATCATTTGAAAAACAAAATCTTAAAAATAATAATGTGAAGAAATCGACAATGCCTATAACATGTTTGTGGTAATTATGATTTAGATATTTTTCCCCATAGACATGGGGAAAAGCTAGCAACTTTTACATATCTTTATAATTTTACTATGAGTTGGCATTACTGTACATTAGCATGCATATGCACAAAATATAGGTAGAAGAAACTTATTGGCCTAACTATGGTATCAAATCAACCTCAGAAATCCCCCTAGAGCTTATATGTATTCAACTTTACGGAACCCCAGGAAGATATTGCTCTTTTCAGCCATTGAGCACATCCACTTGCTATATTTCTTGGTTTTCGCATTCCCAACCCGAATCATTGTCCCTTTTGATTTCCCTACCATTTTCACCTCCTTATATTCCCCTCCCATTCTCACATTCTATCCACAACACACTTCTCTCTTCCTATCTTTTCTCTTTCAATAGCTCTGAGTTGCAAGATAAGATGGGTGAGGTAGCTTTCTCAAATGGAATTAGCAATGGCAGTGTTAATAATGGAGTCAATGGCCAAAGCCATTCCCTGAATGGTTATAGGAAGAGTTGCTGGTATGAAGAAGAGATTGAAGAGGACTTAAGATGGTGCTTTGCTCTCAATAGGTACATTACTTATATCTAGATATATATAGTTTTTATGTTCTTTAGGCAACCCAAAGTATCATATCTGATATAATATCTAGTTGTAATGTAGTAACACATTACTACCATCTTGCGTAAATTTCCAAATAAAATAGTTTCCTCTGTCAGATCGTTCAAATTTATGTTCTGCATAATTAGTTCTCCATGTTGATTTTATAATCAATTATTATTTCTTTTAGAAGATTCAAGAATAAAGGCACAAAACAAGAAGGTAAAAGGTGAAAGAAGCAAGTGCTTTTGAGTGAGACAAAAATACAGCACTAGTTGTCTAGTTTTGTTGGCAGATCACGGCCAATTTGGCGATTTCAGCTTCTCATGCTGGGAAAAAGTAAAGGGATACTAAAAAGTCATGAACTCTTTTTGCCTGTGGCCATAAAAAAGGCAGACAACATATAACCAAAATGAAAATAAGACTATAGCTTTGTCCAACAATGTCATCTGGTTTATTGATGTAGATAGTGTACTATTAGAACACAAACTTTATACATCTGAATTTTTTAATACTGTTGGCAGCATTTTTCAAGTGAGAAAAATAGCTTTGAATGAAACTTGTACGTATCATTCATATATATCGTTTATCCTTTCTTTTCCTTTACTATCTTTGGTATGGTTGCAGTATATTGCACACAGGAGCTAGCCAGTACCAGGACATTGCATTGTTGGATACAAAGCCCTTTGGAAAGGTGCACATGTTCTGCAATTAGTGCTTATACAACAGATAGTAGTTATCTTTGCTTATCTGGAAGCTAAATTAAACTAGCCTCTTACCTGTTATTTTCTTGTGTCCTCTTGCAGGCTTTGGTAATTGATGGAAAGCTTCAGAGTGCAGAGACAGATGAATTTATCTACCATGAATGTCTTGTTCATCCAGCTCTGCTTCACCATCCTAAGTACTACCTCCTTTACTCTTTAAAGATTAAAGATCTTATGAGATATACATAGCATTTTAAAATTTGTTTCAATCATGTTTTGTGTGCCATGTTATAGCCCAAAGAATGTTTTTATTATGGGAGGAGGAGAAGGGTCTACTGCAAGGGAATTACTCAGGCATAAGACCATAGACAAAGTTCTAATGTGTGACATAGATGAGGTGAAATTTCCTATGTACAAAGTTAGCTCTTAATTGTACATTTATATATACCATGGAATAATCTGATTAAAATCTCTGTCTCTGTGCTTGCTGGAGCAGGAGGTGGTGAACTTCTGCAAATCATACTTAGTTGTGAACAAGGAAGCATTCTGTGATCTGAGACTTGAAGTCATCATCAATGATGCCAGGTTTGATAATCGTATAATATCCTGTTCTTGCTGGATCATAGTGTTCATTATCTTTGCCACCAAGTTCCAATTATTATGTGTCATGTTGCAGGAGTGAGCTAGAAGCCAGAGAGGAAAACTATGATGTGATAGTTGGTGACTTAGCAGACCCAATTGATGGTGGCCCTTGCTATAAACTGTACACCAAGTCCTTCTATGAGTTCACTGTTAAGCCTAAACTGAAGCAGGGTGGCATCTTTGTCACACAGGTATATGGGTACTAGGAGTCTAGGACCATTGTCTATATGTATCAAATACTTAGAAAATGAAACATAAATTAACTTACCCATGTTTTGTTACTATGTTAAGGCTGGGCCAGCTGGAATATTTAGCCACAAAGAAGTATTCTCTTGTATCTACAACACCTTGAGACAAGTTTTCAAGTGTAAGTGATCTTCCAAGGGAAAAGAGAACATTTATGTGATGCTCTCTATCTAGATATCTGAATACATCAAATTAACATTTTGCTTTTGTTTGCAGATGTTGTGCCTTATTCAGCTCATATCCCATCCTATGCTGATATCTGGGGATGGGTCATGGTAAATATAACTTAAAATAAATTTCAAGTTGTTTTGTATTATTTGTTTTGTATGCTATATAGTCTGTCCTTAGAAAATACCCCAAGTATAAAAAAACAGTTGTTCAACTATTGGAAAGATCTTAATAAGACTTTTTTTGTCTCTTGGAATATAATAGGCTTCAGATTCTCCAATAGACCTTAGTGCAGAAGAGCTAGACCTCAGAATGAAGCAGAGAATTCTGGGGGAAAATAGATATCTAGATGGAAAAACATTCTCATCATCCTCAACTTTGAGCAAAACTGTTCGCAATTCGTAAGCGAAAATCGCACTTATCCTCTTATATTTGTTCCCGTGCAACATTCTGTTCTTGACACACTTTTGACACTTTTATAACAGGCTAGACAATGAAACTCATGTGTACACTGAGGAAGCTGCCAGGTTCATACACGGGCATGGCAAGCATGCATGATAAAGCTTGAGAAGTGAAACAGAGAAGTAATGCTAGAAGACACAAAGCAAGTGAAAAGGCTTTCAAGTTTTTCTTTCATCTTATCTTATGTATTTCCCTTGTTCTTTTCTTTTTTTCTTTTGGTGTGTAGTTCACCTGAAAAAGGCTTACATGTTATATGAATGGGCAACAAGCGGGTCCTATTTTGTGCTACTTTATGAATATGCTTACAGTATCTATGTAAAACTAAGTCAACAACTTAATGAATGGAAAAGGATCACTTTTCATGAAGTGTTTTCTTAAGCCTTTTGTTTTAGATAGGTCCTATACTAGAATTGAATCCAAGACATGGTGAATTGCATAACAACAATTACCATATGGGCCAATATTGCTAGTAGAATGGCTTAACGGCAATGATATTTGGAGATCATGTCTTCTCATATCTTCTTTATTTGTAAAAATCACTTTTAAAACTATTAAATCAAAATGATCCCACGGTAAAGGCAGCCTTTGATTGTTCTGTTTCCAATGAGGCAGACTCAATCATGATGGCGAGTGTTCCATATACATAAAGTCATTCATTTTAATTATATTTAGTCAATAAAGTTATATTCCATTTATATGTATTAGCCGAGAAAATTGTGGTTCCCCATTTTAAGTAAGAGGTTAAAAGTTTGATTTTTAATTCTTGTAAATGGAGAAAAAAACTCTTTGATCAGCGCCCTCGCACGAGTGAGATTGATTTGAATTGTGGGCATTAAATCTGACTAGTTTGAATTGGTGGGGAGAAGGATTCTGAAACAAAACATACCATTTGGATACCTTAAAGATGCTCACCATGTCTGTGAAACCAAAAGTAACCCAAACAATCAAAACATGAATCTTTCACTTCAATCCACAACACCAATTTTGTTTTAAAAAAAGATGGACCTTGTCAAGGGGAAAAGTACAATAAAAACATTTCAAACAGTTCTACTTATGCTTAAATAATCTGACTTGATTAATTAACATAGTAAAAGAAGCTTAATACAGAGATTAATCCACATGAAGCAGAAAAAGACATAAGAATGAGATAGAAGAGGAAATGCACCAAAATCATCGTAATATAGTAGTGTTACATCCAAAATCTTTGGTTGTAACACTACTATATGTCGTCAAGGGGTTTGTTAGAAGGACACAAAATTTATTTATAACAAATGAAATAATATGGTCATTATATGTATATTTACATAGAATTTTATGAATTGATTACCTGAAGCATTCTTCCAACGTTACTGCCACCATAGATTCTGTGAACTGTCAAATATCTTTGAGAATCATTGGGAAGTAAGGAGAGAAATGCAATCTGAAAGGCACTTCCTTCCCTGGTTCTTGCAAGCTGCACAACGACCTGATATCATGGTCCAAATAAATAATCCTCAAAAAATTGAAAACAGATCCAATAAGTGAATATTCTGCACCCCAGAAGATTTTCTTTTCCTCAATCCTTTTGCTTTTGATTAAGAGAAAAACAGGAATCCTTGAAGTATATGACGTCTTACAATTAGTTGAAGAACAAAATCAATTCATGAAGAAGATTGAAACAGAAACCCAAAATGAAGTCTTGAAGAACAAAAAACCCTCATTCACCAATTTGAAATGACTGTGGTGAAAGAATTGTATCTAGTGTATTTGTGAATCTTGGGGTGGAACCCTTGTGAAACAAAAAATCAAAGGCACATTTCAGTGGAGAGAAACAAAAAATGGTGCAATGCCCCACATGTGCACACCCCAACAAATTATCTATATATGTGAGAAAAAAACAAAATAATTCTCCCACCCAAAATAATTGTGGTTACTTCACCAATGAACTTATACTAACAATCAATTTAAATTGAACTTAAGGAAATATATAGAGCAAAGTAAGATAAGTCACCCAATTGACATACTAAAACATGATTATATGCAAAACTGATGAGTTTGAGGAAAACATGAACCAACCTTAAGAATGGGCTAAACATACTCATGAAGATTAAATATGAGCTCTTCATATGCTTTCATCAATTTGACTGACCTGTGCATCATAAAAAAAAAATTAGTAAGTTGTGCATCATTCACATACAGTGCAAATAGTATGCTTATACACACAACTCAAACATGATGAATAAAAAGGAGCAAAATTTGAGAAATGAATATAAATTCAGGCTATCATAAGTTTCGTGAATTTCTACAAATTATACCAAAATCTGGTTTAGAATGGCTTCACACGCATGGATTTCTACAAACTATACCAAAATCTGGTTTAAAAAAATACGAAAGTGAAAGGAGAACAATAGAAAAAATATTACATCAGAATCAAAACATTACGTCTTCAATAATAATTCGTTAAAGGGTCCCTTGCATATGCAAAATTTTTGTAAACTTTTGAATCGAAACACACAAAATATGTGAAATTTAAGAATCCAGGATTAAATTACGAACAAAGGATAAACTGAAATGACACAAACTATCAATCACAACATGATAAACTCTACTTCACGTAACATCATCTTATGACATACCTCTGTCCTGATCGCGACATGTGGCAGAGGTAGAAATAGCAGCTATCAAATCTCTACGTGTCCATAGTAGCTTTGTGGACCCTCAGCACCAAATCAACTCCCTTTTCTTAGAATTAGCATTAAATTAATAATAAGATAAATTAAGATAAAATCAAGAAATAAACAACCTAAATCCTAATCAAATCTAAACTTTAAAAAGGTACTAAATAAAGATAGATAAAAACTACCAAAATCTAGCAAATCACAATAAAAACTCATAAAATCCTGAATTAAATAAAAATATAAAAATTCAATAAAAATACCAAAAAATTCATTTATACTCTAAAAATAACTCTAAAATAAAATAAAATATTTCACGAAATTAAAATTAAATAAATAATAAGATAAAATTAAGAAATAAACAACCTAAATCCTAATCAAATCTAAAATTTAAAAAGGTACTAAATAAAGATAGATAAAAACTATCAAATCTAGCAACTCACAATAAAAACTCATAAAATCATGAATTAATTAAAAAACCGAAAATTCAAGAAAAATTAATTAATATAACTAAAAATAAATCTAAAATAAAATAAAATATTTTATGGAATTAAAATTAAATAAATAATAAGATAAATTAAGAAATAAACAACCTAAATCCCAATCAAATCTAATATTAAAAAAGGTACTAAATAAAGATAGATAAAAACTAACAAAATCTAGCAAATCACAATAAAAACTCATAAAATCCCGAATTAATAAAAAATTCGAAAATTCAATAAAAATTAATTAATATATTCTAAAAAAAATTTAAAATAAATTAAAAGACAAAATCTTATCTTTTAAAATAATATCAATCAATTATTTTAGAATATATAAAATTAAAAGATATATCAATTGAAAATTATATCTTCTAAAATAATATCAATCAATTAGTTTAGAATATATAAATTAAAACATATATCAATTGAAAATTCTACCCTCTAACAAATTGACACGTGGAATAATTTTTATGAGAATTACTCTGCTGCTGACACGTCACTAAGAATTAATCTGGTGCTGACACGTCACTATGGAAGTTCTTTTTTCTAATATATATTGATTGATTGATTTCTATTTATTTTATAGATGTTAGTCAAGAAAATATGATCTCTTGTTTTTTGTACATCGGAAAAATAAATTGCATCATCTAGGGATTGATCCATGAACCTCTCTCACCCAACCTATATATATCTCTTACCACTTGAACTATCATTCAGAAAAAAAAAAATAGAAATTGAGAGAACGACCATTTGTGATCAATATTAAAAGTAGAAATGCTTTATTAGCTCGATAAATTAATCAAGGAAAAAAAATGTAACTAGAAATTTGCTCTAACCAACTTGTAACTAGCATTTTGATGTTGTTTCCTTTCCTCTTCCAAACCATAATTAGAGAAAACGCAATTTATAAAAAATAGAGAACATTTTATGTGCAACAAGAATGATATACCCACACCTCATTTTTTTTCCACTTCATTTTCACCATATTTTTATTTCTATCTCTCTCATTTTATCATTTATCACATCTTAGACCATATACAATGATTTTTAACACTCAACACCACTTTTTCTCTTCCCAACACTCCACATCATCTTCTCTCTCTAATTCAACACTCATTCAACTTTTACCCACTCCAATAGTTTTTCATTCAACACCCTACCCCACCACTTTTTTATTTCATATTTTTATTTAATTTTATATTTTTGTTTTTATGATTACATAAAATTACAATTATCGATTTAAATTAAATTAAAACAATAAACATTTAACAATTTTTTTGTTAAATATATAGAAAATAATATATTTTATTTTCTTAATGATAATTGTTGTGATAGAAAAATAATGAGATGGTAAGAAAGATAATAAGATGGTGAAAAACTTGGATTTTTTTTCTGTGTCCAAATCTAACAAACCAAGTCTCTATTTTGTATTTATAGAGGAAAAAAATCATGAATTTTGGTATAAAAATTTTTTCCGGAAATTATTTTTTTTTAAATGAAATAATTGAGTTCAAAAGATTAAGAAGATAAAAATCCAACGAACCAATCAGAGCTCGCCACGTGGCCTGGCGGACCCACTCTCAACATGTTGAGTTTACTCAACACCTCTCTCCTCAAACTCAACTACCCCCTCAACACCACTACACTACTCTCTCAACACTCAACTACCCACTCAACACACCCATTGCATATGATCTTATATTTTCTCTCATACTTTTTTTCTTCTTCTTATCTCTCTCCTCCTTCACCTTTTTCCACCTCATCCTCAATATGAGGTGTGAAAGAATGATTATTCTTTTACGTGTGTTTGATTTTTCTCTACATGACATTTTTAGTTTTTTTCTTTTCTGTCGGCACTCTGCTCCTTATAATTGAAAAACAAGAGAGCATATTTTCTATGATTTGTGCACATATAGTAAAGCAAAGTTCACAAAATGCACCAAAGAAACTAAGAGATTTATTTTTGTATTAGTGATCATCATTTGTTTATCTCAAATTGATTGTGTCATCGAATTAGCTGTGTGTGTTGGTTCAGACAAAACATGGTATATCCTTGCGTTGTCAAAACCCAATTATCAAATACAAGAATAAAGAATTATTGCTCTTGTCATATTTTGTATATAATTGCCCATCATATTCTTTGGTGCATAATTGGAGCCACATTTTCGTCATCAATCAATAATCACATTCGGTATCGTTGTTGATGTAATTGTATATAACACCCTTTCGTTTTTTAGCTCATTGATATATTGGAATGGTTAATCCAAGAGAAACATCTCACAAATTTTTGTGTGTGTTCATTCCTTGGTGTTCAATGAGGCCCGAGTAGCTGCATCTGTTACATGGCTCCCCGTGAGTGGAATGGAGGCACATGAGGTAGGTACTTGATCATCCTAACACGGCCAATCATTGACGACGATGCGATAGCCCACAAAAAGGATTTGCGTGTGGTCAGTCCTGATGGGATCCATGGGTGGTGCATTGGCCCGTCTGACCGGGATGGTTGGGTATTACACCATGTGGTCGGCGACTAATAGAGTCAAAAAGTAACTGTCAGCCGGATTCAAAAGCTCTTAACTCTAGCCGTTACAACGAGTGAGAGCTGAGAGCTAATTTTTAATTAGTCGAATAACGAGTCAAACTTAATTTGATTAATTATAATTGTGAGTGAGAGTCGTGATCGATATAACTTACAAAAAAAATTAAATATCATACATGTTATAAAAAAAAATGAAAGGTTACGTCTATATAACTGGTGGGGGCATTTGCCCCACATGATTTAAAAAAATCTAGCATTTGCCCCCACATTTGCCCCTATATAAGTGTTATGTTTACCCTATACAGTAGAAAATGCCCCACAAAGTAAAAAGAGCCCCACAATATGATGTATTTTTTAATTTATAGATTTATGTGTGTTATATTGCTCCCATCATAATAAATTTTTGGATCGTGAATGGATTAGAAAAAGATATCTTCTGTTATAACAAGGTGTAATATTGCATATTACTTGGGGAAAATTTAGATCCTATCCTGAAGAGCAGTGTTTTAAGACTCGGCTCAGTCATCGACTCGGTGGGGGTACTGAGTTAATGGGTCACTGGTCAGACCAGTGAATCATTGGTTTAAATGCTTGACTCGGTCTATATTAAAAAATTATAAAAAAAATTAAATGCAGTATGAAATTAAACATATAAGCAATAAAAGTCGTGTATAATCACAAAGCAATTGGTGGTGCAGTGGTAAAACCTTCTCTTTCCTTGCCTCAGGTCCTGTGTTCGACTCTCCACTGCACCAATTTTTTAACCAGTTAGGTAACCGAGTCTCGGTCCAACCGGTCGGACCGGCCGGTCCGAGCCGAGTTTTAAAACACTGCTGAAGAGTTATTGTGCCCTTAAATTTAAGAAACGATTCCTTGATTATATTTGTTTGGCTAAAATTCCTGACATAGATTATTAACTTCAGAACAAAACCAAGGCCACGTGTTGGCTTTTAATCTAACAAACATGAAATATGCATGGGCATCAAACCCAACATTATTCGAGCTAGAGACATAAGAGTTGGGTGAGATGAAGGGTGAAGGGTTCAAGTTCGAATCCGGATGATGATTAATTTACTAATATTTAATTAATTTGCTTATAAAAAAACAAAATCAAACCCAACTTTATACAGTCCAAATGGTACTACAGTACTACAGCACAAGAATCGCGTGCTTGTTCTCATCCAAAAACCTTATCTACTTTTAAACTTTAACCTTCTATTTTAATGCTTGAGTCATCCTTTTTTTTTTGGAGTATTTAATGGAGTTATCTTTTCTGGTTATTATTTTTTGAAGTTCTTTTCTGGTTATTAAACCGGGAGGAAAGTAGAGAAAATGTGTTCAACGAGTCACATTTTTCGCATGCCCGTATTGAACAATGCCAAGCTTAAAGTATTTAATTTGAAATATACTCGGTTTTTTTTTTCATGTTGGAAATATAAATTGCGCCCTTTAATAATTTATCACTGGACCTTTTCCACCCAACCTTAAAATATACACGATTTTGTTTTTTGTTATATTGGAAAGATTAATTGCGCTCTCCAGGAATTGATCCATGAACCTCCCTCACCCAACTCATATCTTCTAACTCTTACCACTTGAGTTATTATTTGAAGACGTTTTTTTAAAACTATTTCTAATATCTTTTGAAAATATTAATTATTTCTATTGGATTTTTAAAGTGAAAATAATTTTTATATTTGAAAATAAACAAAAATTAATTTCTCTTCAAATATAATTAATTTTTTATTCAACCGTAAAATAACTTATTTTTAAGCAGACTTAAAAGATGCCGAACACATTCGAAGGTAGCTCAGTTGGCAACGCAGACTGAGTGTGTGGGCAGAGTTCTCGGGTTCAATCCCCACAATACACTCTAGGGGAGTGATGAAGAGCCTTAACTGTGACTAAATCCCGAATAAAGCTACATTCAAAGGGTGGCTGATTACTGGATGTAAATAAATAAATAAAACTAAGCTACCAAATATTCTTCCATCAATAGTGTATTCCTTATTCAGTTGCATTCTCGAATAAAATCATAAGACAAAGCAAAAAAGTTGAAGAGTATTATTTTGGTAACAGAGTGAACATGAATTATACATAATAGGATTCTCATTATATAGTCGGTGAGCCCAAAACCCTAGTCATAAATACATTAATAACGACTTATAAACAGTAGCATTTGACTAATCTTGAAGATCAAGTGTCGGCATGTACATAAGATATCCTTACAAGAATTAAATTGGTCAAACCCTTCCACTAATTAACATCCCAAAACAAAATTTCTTTACAAGGACAAAATTGAACAAAATATTTCACTAGCATATCGGTTGACATGACGTCTCAACTTGCTAAGTCTCTTGGTGGTTGATTGGATACGAGGGACATATTTGGCATGGTGATAAATGGTTTTAACATCATATAAACAGTAGTTAAAATCGAGTCACCACCAATTATTATTTCAACGATATGATTCAATAAAAATACTAAAATAAAATAAAGGGGAGAAATATAGAAAATATTAAAAGTTATTCATTACATCCCTTCGATGTGTGATAATAACAATAATAGGAGAGAAATATTAAGATGAGTTAATGTGTGAAACCACATAATGAGTGAAATCAATTGTTTTTTTTTTTCTTCTGCAAAGCCAACAAATATCCTTGCTGACTTACATCATTTTAGTCTTGTTTGGAAGAAGTTATTTGAGTCTATTCAATAACATAAGTGTTTATGTAGTTTTGTAAAACTAAAACACTTGTTTATGAAGAATTGACATATCTACTAGTAATTGCCTAAGTCATAGTAATATCTTTATAAATTGCTTAATGAGTTATTTAAAAATAGCAAACTAAATAATTGAATTTTAAATATGCATGTCTGAGTTGTAACACAAAGCTGTGACATGATTGGTAAGATACTACCTACTTCCGTTTTTGCCCCCTAATTTTCGTGACATAATCTTCGTGAGGCGGGTTAATATCGGCAATGTAGAAAGTTTCCCGCGGGCCATAGCAGTTAGTTATAGAAAAGAAGTAATTAGTACGCGGCTATCGTGTGGAGCCCACGCCTACTCGGCTTCCAACAATTTGGAAACGCTGACTCACCAATCCTAATCCTTCATCCATCCATCCCTTGTTGTATTGTGTCTGTTCCAATCCAAATCCTCTCTATTTAAATCAACACCCCATAGTCCCATACCCCTCTGCCCCTGCTCATTCACTATAAATTCTCATCTCTGTCAAAGCTTCATTCCGCTCTCGTCTCTCACATTTCACTACTCTCCTTCTTCTTAATTTTTTCAGTCATGGCTTTTGGTACCAGAGCAGCTTCTCCTTTCGACTGCATCATCTTCGGTAAGTTACTAATACCTCGGTTATGTTTTGTTTTCAGTTTAAAAGTTCGTTTGAGACATTGGAATTCGAGATCACATATTTCAATGTCTCAAACATTCTATGGAAGAAATATACTTTCAAATTGAAAACCAAAACCAAAGAGACGCTTCATCTTCATCCACGTCAAAACAAAACCATATATCACTTCTTGTAATTAACAACTCTTATAACTAATTAAACAGATTTAGACGACACCTTGTACCCTTCCACCACCGGAATCGGCGCCTCCGTCAAGAAAAACATCGACCTCTTCCTCATCGAGAAATGCGGCTTCTCACCGGCTAAAGCCTCCTCCCTCCGCGTTGAACTCTTCAAAACCTACGGCAGCACCCTCGCCGGTTTGCGAGTAATCACTCAACTATAACCAAATTCCATTTTCAAATTTCAATCAATCAACACTCTCTTCAAATTCAACAATAATCACTCACCTCAACTTGTTAATTACTTGCAGGCACTAGGCTATGATGTCAGCGCTGAAGATTACCACAGTTTCGTCCACGGAAGGCTACCTTACGATCAAATCAAACCTGATTTTCAGTTACGCAACCTCCTACGCTCCATCCAACAAAGAAAAATTGTATGTTATTTTCAAATTGAATTTTTCTTCCATTAACTTCAAATTAATTGTTATTTATGTATCTTCCTAATTTTGGAAAATTTCTTTTGAAGATTTTTACAAATTCAGATAGGATTCACGCGCTGAGATCGTTGGATCGTCTCGGAATCCAGGACTGTTTTGAGCAAATCATATGCTTCGAGACCATGAACCCGAATCTCCCTCACGCGACCCGACCCGATGAGTTCCCGGTTCTGCTGAAACCGTCGCTGGATGCTGTCAAGGTTGCTATCCACACTGCCAACGTGGATCCTCGTCGTACGGTGAGACGATGTTAACTACTCTTCGAGATGTCGTTTTCTTACACGAAATAAAAACAAATTGAAATTTTTATATGAATTTAATTAAAATGTTTTAAATAAATGGAGAATAAGAATACCTAACACGTTTCAATTTTTGATTGCAGCTGTTTTTGGATGACAGTGTTCACAATGTTGCTGCGGGAAAAGAAATGGGTCTTCACACAGTATTGGTAACTTTCTTTCTTAACCGACGTCGTATCATGATGATTAATAATTATGATTAATTATGACTAATTAATGGATTTAATTTTGTGAAGGTTGGGAAGACGGTGAAATGCAAAGGAGCAGATTATGCGGTGGAGAGTGTGCATAGTGTTGCTGAGGTGATTCCGGAGATCTGGGCAAATGGAATGGACGGTGGAGATGATGATCAGAGGATCAAACGGTCGAAGAGCGAATTGGATTCTGTTCTCTCAACTGCTGCAGTTGGAGCTTGAGGAGGTGTGAATGAATCTGATGCTGCTGTAAATACCCGACCAATAAAACAAACGATGATGTGATGTGACCAGCAAAATAAAAAATCATATGGATGATGACGAAGACTATGAGCTAATGTCACCCTCCATGGCCAGATTTATTGGCGTCATGTTAATCATGTGTGAATATTGTAAAGATGTCATCATGGTGTACAAATTAACCATCGTCCACGGAAATTAATAAAATATCCTAATTGTATCAAAGGCATCAAATCAAATGGATAACTAATGAAGTCAAGTTAGTACTAAATCTATTAGAAGCTTTCAGTTTCCACGTTGTTTGCACTATGATATGATAGCTGCAAAAATGTAATTTTATATGTTTTCGGTGGGTGGAGTATCGTTAAGCACAAATTCCATTTGAATTATGAAATTTAAACGAAACCATTGGTCGGTTTGGTTGGTTTGCCCATATTTAAAAGATGTTACATGACTTGACTCCATCGATTAAGCATTTTACAATGAAAGCCACTTGTTAGGACTTAGGATCATGTTCACATCGGAATCTTTAAGAGATTAAGATGGGCCGAATCAAACCCAAGCTAATTAGTGTTTCTGCAGAGAGTATGTGTGAAGCTGTTCCTTCCTGTCGCATGAAAAATCTTTCAATGGAATCACTCAAATAAGTTATATAATTAATTAATTAAATCGACAAAAAAGTTATAATTAATTAAATATGAGAGGGTTACGTGATATGTCAAAAAAAAGAGGGTCACCTGATATAGATGATCAACGACAATATATGGTTCTTCGTTAATGTAAACATAAGATAAGTCTATCAAAGAAAAGATTTTTTTGTCTTGGTATTCGAAGCGTAAAAAAAAATTGTAGATAAGATCACTAGATCAATCATATTGGCATCTTGAGGTTGGTTTTCAGCAATCAAGGAACTCATGTAAACCGTGATGAATTGATTACGGGGCCGCACGTAAATCTACTGAACGCTCCCGATAGGTGCAATGAACCAAAACCAACCCGCTTTTCGAAATCAAAATTTTACCAATTTTTCATACGAAATATAAGAAGAAATCTCATGGCATTCTCGAGAAGGGTTTCCCTTCCAATGAACAATGGAGGTCAGCTTCAACGCTAATCATCTGATTGATGTTAGGTTAGATGAACAAGTGAAAGTCATCTTGAAGTAGCATATGTGTCAGGCTTGCTTCATGCAGGAACCTAGTTCTTTGGAAAAGTCTTGAGCTTTGCAAGTACATTTGAATCGATTGGTAGCTAGAAGAACACATTGTAGAGATTGTTCTCAGCGAGTGTCATGATAAGAGATTTAGGAAAGAAGATATCAAAAATAGGACAAACTCAAACTCGAATCTCATAGCAAACTCTCAATTAAATGCTTAAGAAACTCAAGTATCTACTAACATTGCTGTAACTTGTTGGATTTTTTTGCCAATTTTTTATATTATGAGTTTTCTGTTTTGTCAATACTCAATACACTACGTTTAGTTTTTTGTCAATGAGTGGTGGAAGTAATCCATCAATGGGCTGCAGCCCACTAGCCCAGTCCATTTAAAACATTTTTAACCTGGCACCCAATCACCCATGTATAATCAGAAGAACTCAATACTAACATCAGGGAAGAAAAACAGAACACACTGCTAACAGTCTCGGAACACCTTTATTTGAAATTAATCTGCAATCACCTCAATTAGAGATGCTAAAACACTCCTTTTTACTAGGACTTCTGCAATTTATGCAGTGGAAATTAGACACATGGAGGGTGATTAAAGTTCCACAACTTTGAACTATTGCTTCACCTGGTACGTCAATCAACCCCTTTTTTCAGGATTTCATTTTAGCAAATAGGTTAGGGCATTTGAATTATAGCAGATCATTCATTGAAAAACAGGTATTTTGTTAGAGGCTCCTTCCATTCACATTTTCCGGCGTAGTTTGATTTCACATTGCAATGCTCTAGAATCACTTCTGATTAGTCTTAACTTACAAAGACGGAATCACTCCTAGTTAGTCTTCTAAGTAAACGTGACTAATATTGTGTGTAAATTGTAAAATCAAACATACAATTAATATCTTGCTCATTGTTTAAATTTTACTATTCAATTCATTCATAATATTGATCACAAAATTCTCACTTCACCCGAGTTCAGTCAGTAATTTTGGCATCACTAGTCTGACATAGGTTATAGATCAAGCTAAAGCAAATTAACATTCCAGCACATGATATATCAACACAATAATCATAAAAAACAGTAAAATTAAAGGTACAAGAGTTTGACATTTATCACATAAATTTGATCATAAGTACATCAGAACATCACTGAATAAACCATTTTCTGAATCTCATACATCATAGGGTTGTTTCCCAGTGAACTTAACCTCAATAGGACTCACATTCTTACCAATAGACCTGAAGTTCTGTCCAACCCCTTGGCGACCAGGGTTCACCTTCTCAGGGTACACACCATCCTTAGGGTGCAAATACTGAACCTCCCCATTAGGAAACACCCTGTAGAATTGGTACTTGATCTTGTACTTGGACCTCAACCTAGTCCCAAGAGCCAAACACTGCTCTTTCCTCGCCAATTTCAGCAGGTTGGGACCCTCCCTCATGATGGCGGCGCCGCCAGTGGGCATCTCAAAGATCTGTTCCTTCGGGGATTCCCATGTGATAACATAGAATTCCTCGACCTGGGCCTTGCGCAACAAGCCACCAGTGCTGCCTCCGAAGATTGGGGAGGGTGTGTTTGGGTCAAGTTCTGGTGGGGTGAACCCAACGGGTGCTGCTTCCTTTGTTGCTACTGGTGCCTCTGTTTTCTCATCAGCTGCTCTGATTGTTGTTGTTGTTGTTCTTGGGGATGTTGTGAACTTCAGGGGTTTGGTGTTGGTGAAGGACAAGGTGGGTGATTGTTTCCATGGGGCGGAGACACGGCCAGAGAGGGGTGGGCTGAAGAGGGAGGCTTGGGTTGCCATTGCCATGGAAGGACTTTGGATGAAGGTTGAGGTAAGAATGATGGGCTTGTGAGAGATCTGTTGAAACTAGTAAAGAAGTGGTTTGTAAGAGATTTTGGATGGATGGTGTAAGTGTGGATATGGATAAGGTGATAGAGCTTTGAGCCAATTAGAGTGGATGATTTTGATTCCATGTCACACAAGCCTCACACCTCAGAATAGTCAAATTCTAAAGGATTTTCAACAAAAATCTAAAATCTATTGTCTTAGTGCATTTTAGTTCTGGGTTAGAGACAATGCAAACATGATTTTTTGTATCTCAATGACTAATAAAAAAATAGAATTTCTCATTTAATGTGGATAGGAGAAATAAGATTTTAACATTAACGTGAATTCACTTAGTTCTAGAGAAATCCAAAAGCACACTTAATGAAAAGAATTGCCTATCAATCTAGAGAATACTACTGTGGACTTTTTTTTTTATTTTTCAGACATCAAATAAATCTTTGTTACTATTATGTACATAACTAATTTTCATTTACTAAAAAAGTGTTAAGAATGAGTATTTTAAAAAAGTAAACTCGATTTGATAATGAAAGATACCAAAATCATGCCTAATCTAGCCTAGCTCTACTAATTACAATCCTTATCATCCCAGTAAACATACTTATCTTCTGATTTAAGTGTGTAACTGTTTGTCACAAAGTGAACAAATTGAAAAGTGTTTTCTTCACACTAATTAGTAAAAATGGATTACTGATTCTTCATCTCTGCCTTGGTTCTTGTCCTGCCTTTGCTTACTCTAGGAATTTTCATCTGTCATGGCTTGTCTTCCTTTGCTTCTTCATTCTCAAAATTGCAATCAAAACAGTTTCAGAAGGCATTGTTGAATGAGCTTCAAGTTCAACTAATTAAAGCAATGCCAGCACGATAATTTGAAGGCAACTATTATTGTAAATTTCACACACTTTGTCTTGCATAACAAATCATGGTACATGTACTGAAACTGTTCATGTTTATTCACCTAAATTCCGTGGTGGTTCGATACATGAATGTCTAGAATTCAATAAGAGGATAGAACCTAGCAGAGTGGTTTTAGATAGATATACTATTGGGTATTCCCTTCCCAGAGAGTCCACCCTCCCTTGAATAATCTGAGGTGTTAGGATACAGAAGGGTATAAGGAAACTTCACTGGCCCGTTTCTGTTTTTCAACCTTGTGTCCTTGTTCCTTTTCATAATATTGCTCTCAATCTCCAACAGCCTCTTTGAGAATCGCTCGAACGCCGCCAATGCTTCAGCGTCTAAAGTCCATTCAGGATTGTCACTCTGCCCAAGGTAAACCTCTTCAGTTGAATGCCTGGACAGAACTTCTATCAGTGACACACCAAGGAGAGTTTGGAATTGGGCTGTGATTGTTTTCAGGAATGCTAAGTCAGGGTTTGACTCAAGCTCTTCATACTCTGGAGTACCTGGCTCTGGCATGAACCTGCGACTAACCGTTGGACGGTTGGGGAGGTAACCAGCATAAGGGTATTGTCCAAAATTCACAGCTGCATGCAATGCAGAAGCCACCCATATGATAATAGTGCATGATTGAATGAGCTCAATTTTAGTTCTCATCTCAGGCCACCAGGACCTGTCTTTTAAGTCGCCATGACCCTCATTGCGGAGTTCTTTCCACCAGAGCTGGAGTTCAGAGTCATTCTCAACCATGTCATCAGATGTGTAATAGAAGTTACAATATTCCCTCACCCAGATTTCAATTGCATCCCAGATTTCTAGGCCGTCAACTGCAAACGGGTAGTCCTCTATCAGAAGTTTTAGTCCATGAGGGCTGCTTGAATCTGGAACTGCCATTCCTCTGAAAATCATTGAAATAGAATCACAATTTGTTACTTTTGATAAATTAGAAATTTCCCTCATAATCTCGTTTTTATCAAGCTCAATGGCGTAGTGTGATTCATATAGCCAATATTATTTAGTAGGATAAGACTTTTGTCGTTGTTGTTTGATAGATTAGAAATTAGGATCTATATAATTAATTTTCTGGACTCACCTCTTAAGCAGATCAGCAGGAAGTGCCTGCTCTGGAAATACCCAGTTTTTGTATATAACAGCTGACATTTCCAAGGCAAATTTGCCAGGGAAAACGGTTTTCTCTAGTACTCCTCCAGCATTGATGAGTGTGTGCCGAGCTAAAGCGTTGATATGCATTGTATCCTTGAAGTGTGGCTTCAAGAGCTTGTGTATTGGGTGAAGAACACTCAATTGCCTGTGTGTAGCTATTACAAATGGTTCAATCACTGCATGAGTGTTTAACCTGCAGTAGAGTCACAGTTTTCTTGTTATCTATATTTTGTTTTCAAGTTTGAATAGCTTTGCTATTATTGAGATTAGTTTTGTTGATGTCATACCAATGGACAACCAGTTGATGATATCCTGAATCATTCACAGCAGCATATGCTTTAGCCAACTGCCAAACAGTAGCTGCTACTCCTTCTTGTGCCGGAGTAAAAACTTTGCTGACAGCTCCGCGTTGCTCCCCTTGTGGATGAGGTAAGCTTAATTCAATCGCTAGCGGCTTCAATGTGCCATCATCTTGTAGGAACAAGAGTGTTCTAGTGGCATAAGTCTTTGTATTGGTAGAGTTTATTCGACTTAAGTATGGCATCAATGCATCATGATGATCTAATATATACAGCTTGTTATTTTCAAGAGCCTGCAACATAAATATGCTTGATTGTGAGTGACATAGAGATTTAACAAGCTTAGCATGTTTTAATATGGATCTAGTTTCATTTTCATATAACCATAGTAACAGAATAAGTGAATCTTAATATGGATCTAGTTTCATTTTCATATAACCATAGTAACAGAAGAAGTGAATCCTACTTAGTACCTCATCTATTGTGAGCCCATCCAAATTATTTTCTATGTCCTTTGCTCTGATTGAGCTATTTTGGTCTCCATAGACTGTGGGGTCTAGCTTGCTGGCCGGGGGGAATTCCTGCGTGTAACATTGAGATACTGGTCATACAAAAGTCTTAGTTCACTAAGTGAGATCGGAATAATTAATAAAAGTCTAAACAGCCTTTTTTTTGTATAGTATTTACTTGGAGACGACGGATGATAACAGGATTAACCCCGGCAAGCATTTCTCTTGCAAATTCTTCGTCTGTCCTCCATGCAGTCTTACTTACTGCAATTATAACAATGTTAATGTTTCTTAAATGAAAAACCATAGCAATGAATCCATCAAAATAAAGTGAAATATGGGGAAAGCATTTTATTACTATACCTTTGATCACATCAGGTACTGGGAATTTGAGGAATCTCTCACCATCATTCCTAACAAGTTCTTTGAACAGTTCATATGGAACTAGTTCTCTAATTTTACTCTGTATAGGTCCACTTGGTAGCTTAAAAGTTCCCTCATAAATATCAAGTATGTCTTCAAAGGTGTCAAACTCATTAATAGTTTTGTCACACAGAGACCTAAGCTCTGGAAACAAAACCTGAGCAACGGATTTCAGTGCATAAGCCAGAAAATCTGAGAACTTGACATGGCCAAACCGTTCATCTCTCGGAACATAAATGCTTAGGTCTAGAAGGTGCAATCTTGACTCAGTTTTGGGATCTGCAACCATGACACAATCAAGTTACTCATTGTTAATATTGAAAGTATTTGCTAACGAATACTTGGCACACTTGTGAAGTAAAATGAAGAATCTAATTCCAATGTAGTTTTTCTTGCTAACCGGTTTTGGTATGTGGACGACTAGTTCTTCCTCTACGGGGATATGGAAACTTTTGTGATCCTCCAATAACAGGGCGAACATAATCTGAACCATCATCTGGAATTCCCAAATCATTGTAGTATGCATAGTCATAGACTCTATCCCATTCACTGAGTTTCCCGAACCCTTTTCCGCGGAGGACTAGTAGTTCTTCTTCCCTGAACTTGCGCAGTGGCTCGGGTGTTTGCCATGGAAGATAAGCCTGGATCACAATTCACAAATGCAGGTTGTCTCAACTTTCATCTATGTTTTATGCAGGTATTGTGCATGGCTAATAATGTGTTTGCATTGCAGTTAATAATATTGTTTTTTGGTGAATGAAGTTAATAGTATGTTTGAATGCAGGTTGTCTCAACTTTCATCTAAGTAAAAGTTCCCTCATAAATATCCTCAAATTAGTCCCTGTCTTTATCTCGCCGTCTGATATAAGTCCCTCACCGGAAAAATTTGTGCAAAAGGTCCTCATCATTGCAAAATGTATGGAGCCGGTCCTCGCCGGAGCCCGGAGCCCGGAGCTCCGACGAGTGATGATATGACCTGCTGACTGTGTTAATAAAACTTACGTGGATTTAAAATAAAAAATAAAAAATGAAAGAAGAAGATGGATTTGATTTTGTTAATTAATTTAGGGTTAGATTCTTAATTTATTTTATTTTTTGTTAAATTAATTTAATTTTCTGATGTGGTATTTTTTATTTTTTATTTTAAATCCACGTAAGTTTTATTAACACAGTCAGCAAGTCATATCATCACTCGTCGGAGCTTCGGGCTCCGGCGAGGACCGGCTCCATACATTTTGCAATGATGAGGACCTTTTGCACAAATTTTTCCGGCGAGGGACTTGGATCAGACGGCGAGACAAAGACAGGGACTAATTTGAGGATTAAGCCTTGTTTTTATTACAAATATTATCAGATTCGGAAGGGTTTTGATAGAATGTGATTTTATTTTAACTTTAACTACATAGATGAACCATTTTAACCTCACCAAAATAGCTGTTAGGAAATAACACAGCTGAAGAAGTAAAATAAACCATGCACGCAATCAAAAACACAAGAATATTATGTGGAAACTCCAAAAGTGAAGAAAAACCACGGTCGTTGTCAAAACCGACAACCAGAGAATAAACACTATGTGAAAATTGTTACAACACATAGACTTTACTCTCAACCAACTCATGACCCCAATACACCCACACTCTCCAAAGTGAATATTTGAACTACATCTCACAATGCTCTAAAACAAGAGCATAAGAGAAAAAGAAAACACAAATATAAACTGAAATTGTTTCACGTGCTACATCTTTAGTGTTTTGGTGTGTTGAAACAAGGAGCCTGAGATCCCTATATATAGTCTTGGACCCTCCCACCCCTCACTAATCTAAGCGATGTGAGACTTCTCCAAAATGCATAACTTAATCTTTTTTTCTCCTTCATTAGCAATGTGAGACTTACATTGCAATCAACCCCAACAATCTCCACCTTGATTGTAATGGTCTTCAATCTTCATTGTCTACACCGACAATCATTGTCTTCACCGACAAATTAAATTATCATACTCCACCATAAAAGAGTACACTGCACTTGGAACCAAACCATCCCAAGAATTTTCTTCACTTGGAACTAAACCATTCCAAGAATTTCCACTTGGAACTAAACCATTCCAAGAATTTCCAAATGTCGTGCTGAAAATTTATGGTGCAACTTCCATGTTGGCTTTCTCCGGAAGTTCATCAGCCATCGACATAACCACGTACCTTGCATCAATGCCAACCAATGCTCGCACGCTATCACCACACACCTCACATCTATTTCAACCAATGCCCGTGTGTCACCTGGACAATTTCATGCCCAGAACGCCTTGTGTAATCATGATTGCATCAACTCCTCCATTACAGCATCATCGCAGCTGCAGACCATACTTCTTCAGCACATTCACAATACCACACAAAGTGATATCCATTAAATCGGAAGATCTGATACCACTGTTAGGAAATAACACAGCTGAAGAAGTAAAATAAACCAGGAGCGCAATTAACAACACAAGAATATAACGTGGAAACTCCAAAACCGGAGAAAAAACCACGGGTGTTGTCAAAACCGACAACCAGAGAATAAACACTATGTGAAAATTGTTACAACACCCCCAGTACACCCACACTCTCCAGAGTAAATATTTGAACTACATCTCACAATGCTCTAAAACAAGAGCATTAGAGAAAAAAAAACACAAATATAAACTTAAAGTGTTTCCATGTACTACTACTTGGTGTTTTGGTGTGTTGAAACAAGAAGCTTAAGATCCCTATATATAGCATTGGACCCTCCCACCCCTCACTAATCTAAGCGATGTGTGACTTCTCCAAGGTACATAACTTGATATTTTTCTCCTTCAATAGTAATGTGGAACTTACATTGTAATCAACCCAACAATAGCCTACTAAAAAGTATAAGATACTTTCATTTCAAAAAAAATAAGAGATACTTTTGAGTTTTGAATCAATTCAAACCATAAAATTTTGTAATAGATGAATGAAATTTTTTTTTGACATAGGTGAATGGAAAGTTATTAAACGATTTGATTTATTAACAGTGAATGTTTATGATTTTGATTTCTAATTTTAAATTACAAAACTTTAATCTTCTTCTCGAATTTTTGTTCTGTTGTTTAAATTTTGTAAAGAAAAGTGAGAAAACAAAATGGGAACTCAAATAAACTTTTACACATGAAAGAAACTGAAAATAGAAATCTAAAGTAAACCAATTAGCTTTAGTTTTGGTTCGAATATGATAAAGTAAAATTGAATCTGAGGAATGTATTTATTTTATTATTTATTATTTCTAACACATTTATTTTTCTTCTTTTATTTTATTATAAAATATCTAAATAAATGTTATGCTATTTGTTTTTCATTCTATCTCAAAGAAAAAGAAGAAGGTTATGAATCTGTGAAGAACATTTATTGGGAAGACCTGCTACAACTTCATTGACGGGATCAAAATAAAAAAAAAAATTAATGGAACAATAATTGTACAAGGTACTAAATAAATTAAATACTTGTGGGGCTCCTTGGTCCAGCTCCCATGGGCCTTGAGACTACGACGTACTCCTCCTCCATATTAAGTCCATATACGCCAAAGGTTTATATAATTGTTAAACTCATATTATTAATATAGTGTGTCAAAAAACACACAAAAAAAAAGTGTGTGTTTTGACTTTTGACCATAGTTAAATGCAATACGAAAATACTTTCATCTAAATTCATGAAAGACTATGAATCATTTCGCCCGGTGGTCAATTTAACTCACATATAGAAAAAGCAATTAACTCATAATAAGCTTGGTCCCCTCTTAATAACTTATGAATGTGTCTCTTCAAAAAAAAAAATACTTATGAATGTGATTGTGTACCTGCTGCTATTATTTAATTAATTAATTGATGTAAGAGTACTTCGATTCGTAATTTTATAGAAGTACTAGAATTTATCTTCTTAACCAATGAAGTAATGTGCTTTAATCTTATGCTTTTATCCATAAAAAAATGTTTTAAAAACAACTTGGGTCAGTGTCTTTTAATTATCCTAAATTTTTTAATTGTGTGTGAGCTCACGCATCTCCAAGATGGCCTTGGGCCTAACCAAAAAGTGAAGGTATCATAGAAAAAAACAATTTATATAGCAGTAAATTAATTAAACTCTTTTTCATATGGAAGTCTATTACTTTCAAAAAAATTGTATAGCAGTTCATATTAAACTTTCAAAAAAAATAATTAAACTCAGATCAATGGAAGTCTATTATATTTACCTTATTTGCAAAGAAGACACGATCCTGAGTGTAACGATGAGCAGGGTAAACCCAAGAATTGCAGACAAAGTGAACAGAACCATGCCCTGGAATGTCTTCAATGGTCACTGTCTTGAGGTAGAACTGGCTATGGTGATTGTTTCTGATTATAAATGCCCCAGGAACTCCCATCCTCTCATGATCCCACTCAAATGTAGCACTGAACTCTGTGTCTGTTGCTGTTGTCAAAGATGAAATGCTTGAAATCCACCTCTCCAAGTGTGCAACTTTTCCATGCTTCCCTTGCAGCCCCTTTCCTAATTACATGATTCACAAACCATAACAAAAATTTATTTTTGCCTCTTCTATAAATCAATAAATTCAAACAGAAAAATACAACAATACCAGAAGTTTAACGAATTATAAATATGATTAGCTATTTTTTTCTTAAAATCAATCTAATTCGCAGAAACTACTCGATGCATGTTTAGATACAAAATGAAAAACATATGGTGACACCAAAATCACGGTAAACAATCACAAAATACTAAAGGAAGTTGTTTTTGTCCATCATGATTGTGATTTTGTGTATTCAAACAATGAATTATTCCCAAAATTTGATTTTAATTTAAGAATTAATTGTAGAAAGAATTTGAAAAAAATGTAACTAGTACTGTACTCTATTTGGATATAAACTAGTTTTAGCAAAAAAGAGAAAGTCAAACAAAAATAAACAAGTTTAATTATTTATTTTGGTTTTTTCCTTATTTTGTTTTAAACACCCTTTTTACCAAAAGAAAATGTTGCAAAACTTGGAAGAAATGTGACATTCTATCTGTTCAATTCAGATCCTTTGCTTCTTGCTTACTCTTCTTGTCATGAGCAACAGTGCCTCATGGCCAAAGTAAGAGGATCAAGTGTAGGTCTGCTGAAAACTCAATCAAAAATTACTCCGAGTCAAAATTATGATGAACAGAAATAAATTCTTTTAGTTTTTGCTTTTGCTATTTATAATTTTGACTTGACCATGATTTTTAAATGCGTTTCCAAACATGCAGCACTCTAAGAGATTGAGATCAGAGAAGGGGGAGAGAGGGACCTGGGTCAGGAATAGTGGCGCTAATGAGCTGAAGAGAGACACCCTTTCCCAGAAACTCATGGATTCGATCAAGAATGTTGGCTTTGATGTCATGGAAATCTAACAGACTCTTCTTCATCAGAACCACTCTCCCTCTAACACCCTTGTTGCTCCTCTCCATCTCCATGATTCTTCTTGCTATCTCTCAACTGCTACAAACCAAACACCAATATTGTCAACAGAATATTACATTAAAAGGAAAATAATTAAGAACAAACATTAGAGGTATATAGTACTGGGGGGAAAAGATTGCATTAAATATGTACCTGCCGTTTCTTGCAAATCTGGCAGAGGAAAGACGTACCGGTTGTTTACAATTGGACTTAGCACTTTATGGCTTCCTTCCTTGTGATATCCTGTTACTAGTCTTATAGGCTCTTGGCAGTTGGCACACACACATGTAAATGAATTTTGTTTCCTAATATTTATAAGGAAAAAAACAAATTATCATCCAATACACAGCTTCACCTGATAGCTAGGGTGATAGAAATAAAATAAAATAATAATGAAGAGAAAAATATGATGTAATAAAAAATAGAAAACGAGACAAAAAGATATATTACAGTTGAAAGATAGTTGAAATTCTTAAGCATCTAGTTCAAATTTTGTTATCTAAGCGATCCTTATGAAGAATGATTTGTTGAGAAAAATCTACTTACTTAATGTAATTTCTAAGACTTAAGAGTATTAGTCTCATAGCTGACATTAAAAAAATAAAAGAGAAAATGAGATTAATAGTTATAAGATGAGTTTAAAAAAAAATTAATGATTAGAGTGAAAGTGAAACTACATGAACCCCTTTTAAACAAAATTAAGAGGATTCACTCTTAGAGAAAATAAATTATGTGCAAATATGAAAGTTCCTTTAGAGTTTAGACAAATGATTTTCTCATGATTCAACCTTTAAATTAACTTGATTGGTTTTGGTTTGGACAAAGGAAAAGGTACCGAAAAAGAGTAATGATAGTTGGAGCTTGGGAGTTGGGACCCAGATGGAGTTATGATCTTTATCTCTTGACAAATGCATAATCAAAGAATCTGATTCTAGCTATAGCATGGCAATTGGAACCCATGATGTTTACATTTCAGTATTGTATTCCAAAATTGCTACTGTATCCACTAGCTTGCAAACGTCTAATTGTGTCTCGTGTTATACAATTATCATTATAATTAGTGCTGATACAATTGGTTTTACGACTATTTTGATTTTTTTTTAGATAAGCGACTATTTTGATGATATCATTCATTTTGTAATCTACAAATGACTTGTGTGAAAAAAATAAAAGTCCTGCATGATGGGTATAATTTTTAAATTGGAAAAAAAAAATACTCTTAGTTTCTTACACGCCGCCAGGTTATTTAATTTCAAAAAGGAGCTTAGAAAACCAATTTGGATTTTTTTATTTTATTTAGTTTGACATAGAGTGAGTGACTAATTGACTAATGGTTTAATATTATATATGTATGCCTGCCATACTATTTGTGAACCATTCTCTGTCTGAATTTATTAAAAAAGATTTGTGATGATAATTAAGAATGATTATGTGTTCAATTTCTTTTTATTGACGAATATCATCACCCGTTAACAATTAGATTTTTTTTTTTACTATACAAAATTGGAATTATGATATTATACCAAATACGAAACACACTGGAGTTTTTTTTTTTTTTTTGACAAAACATAGTGGAGTATTTTTTTTTTGAAAGGTACATAGGAGTTTTTTTTTGAAACTGGTACATAGGAGTTTAATTGGCCGTAACTTTTGCTTTTCAAAAAGGATTTATTCCAAACATGAACCTTCTTTTATCAAATCAAGTGAATCAGATAGGTCTGATAATATCTTCTGATGTACCAAAAAAAAAAGATAGGTTTGATAATATATTTTTGGTTTGATACTATTGTAATTCTTTATTTCTTGTTTTTATGCATGTGTGTGAGATTTTGTTTTAAATTCAAAAGTATGATTTTTTTTATTTGGAGATATCTTATCTTCACTAATTTGGTGTGAGAGCTGAGAATGATGTCTTTTATCAATATCCTTCTCTTTCATTTTTTTGCTTTCATCCTCATACAATGTCTTTCCGATTAATTTAGACATGTAAATTTGGATAAAATAGGCTTTTAACCATCGGTATTGGTAATCACCATTTTCCTTGTAGTGCACCATTTTTTTCACATTTAATTTTTATACTCATACTTCTTAAATTTTATTATCTATAACTCTTTTATAACTTTTTTTCTAAATCACTTTGACTTTGTATTTTTAGTTAGAGGAGTGCTACGTGGTACGATAAAAAAGGCATGAGAGTTATTTAGTGGCGGTTCTGAAGCGCCACAAAATTACAAACAAAATTACAATTATAAAAAAAAAAAGAACAACTACACTTTTTGACAGTTTAAAACCGCCAGAAAATGCTTCGTGCGTGGTACACGAGACTCCACGACGTGCCCACAGCATTTTCCTTTAGTTATCATAAAGGTAAAAACCAAAAACAAAGTTATCATAAATGTATAAGTGCAATGGTCTATGATATATACACGTCGCTATAATATACGAGTCGTTTTGAATTTGTGATGTTCTAAATTATTTAAATGAACAAATTTTAATAGCTTATATATGTTTATATACATTAAATTCGTGGCTGATTACAAATTATAACACTTTTTTTTTACACTCTCTTTTCACTTCTATTTTATTTTTATTTTTGTTTTTCTCGTATTTTTCAATATCATAGTAGCATATCACATCTTATATTATTTTTTCCCACTTTAAACTTTAGTGGGTCCAAATAATAGTAGTAATTGGGCTTATGCTTTCTTTATCGGGTGCACATGTGATACACGACGAATATAAGACTTCGTTTGGTTGGAGGGAGGGGAAAAGAAAGGGAAAGAAAACATGGAAATCGAGGAGTGAACTTGGATTAGACCTTAATCAAAGTTCACTCCTCAATTTCCGTATTTTCTTTCCCTTTTATTTCTCCTCCCTCCAACCAAACATAGCCTAAAGCTAGCCCACAAGAACATTATTATTTATTACGTATATAGTGGCTAGTAACGGGACAACTTTTTTCTTAAGGCTGGTCGGAATTGGCTCATTAAGAAAATTTGGGATCCACAAATTTTATTTTGAGGCCAAATACCCAGTTTATTAGAATTTGATATAATGTGGATTGTAAAATGTTTTAAGGGATTGTAAAATAGAGATCAATAGAATTCACTATAAATAGATAAGGTCTCTAACCCTAAAAGCGTGCTAGTGTGCACTAGATATGTGCGGAGTGCACCACAATTTGGTGGTGCGCAAGTGTGCCGCAATTTGGCGGTGCGCGAGGGCACACAACAATTGGGCAGTTGAGGGAAACTGCTATTGTAAACATAATTGATTATTGGGAGTCAATAAAAGGAGCTATATCTACTATATAGCCGTAGAGGTAGGCACAATTTGCCGAACTGCGTGACCAAAGTTTTTCTGTGTGGTTTATTCGTGGCGCTCTATCGTACTGCCTGAAACAAGTTGTGCCTTTTCCCAACAAGTGATATCAGAGCGCCTGGTTCGTTGGACCGAGGCTGGTGCGCCGAAAGTATCCTTAACGGTGTGGTCAGGTGGAGTGTTCTGTTTCTCACGGTGGAGCAAACGGCGGTGCAAGGTTGGGTATCTTCCGCAGCGGATAAAGGTCATGAGGATTGCATAAGTCACCGAGAGGAGAATATGACAGATCTAACAGACATAGGACAGGGTGTTGAGCAAGATGGAGTTCGAGTGTCAGAGTGCAACGGACATGTTGACCAAGACAGTCACCACCAATCTCGAAAATCGGAGTCAAGAAACTGAAGCAACAGATCATCACAAGGGAGTTTGGAATTCGCCAAGGTGGAGATTGTTGGGAATTGGCTCATTAGAAAAATCTGGGGCCCACGTATTTTATTTTGAGGCAAATATTCAGTTTATTAGGATTTGATTTAATGTGGATTGTAAAGGTTTTAAGGGATTGATATAGGATCTATTAGGATTTAATTGTAAAATAGAGATCAATAGAATCCACTATAAATAGATAAAGTTCATAATCCTAAAAGTATGGTAGTGTGCACCAGATGTGTGCGGAGTGCGCCGCATATGGGTGGTGCGCGAGAGTACACAACAATTGGACAATTGAGAGAAACTGCTATTGTAAACATAATTGACTATTGAGAATCAATAAAATGAGCTATAGCTACTCTATAGTCGCAGAGGTAGGCACAATTTGCCGAACTGCGTGACCAAAGTTTTTATGTGTGGTTTATTCGTGCTTTCTCGCTCTATCGTATTGCCTGAATCAAGTTGTGTCTTTTCCCAACAAGGCCCATAGTCTTGTCTAGAAGAGTTAGAGACCCAGCTGTAGAGTTTAGTAAAACTGTAAAAGTTTAAACATTATTGTCATATCTATTAAACAATGTTAGGAGCAGACCCTCACTAGTTGCTAAGTGGATATGATAAATTGCTAATCTTTGATTCTCCTACTTATTCATCTCAACTTCAAGCGAAGAAACATTAACATATTGTAAGCATGAAGTTGGAACTTTGATGATTACAAAAACCTCAACACAAAAAGGAAATTTCGACAAAGCTAACCAACAACACAATAATGTAAAAAGAAGTTAATTACTAACAAACAACATAATGAAACAAGATCTAAATTAAAGAGATGATTAACATATACAAATATGTTATTAGAGCTCGTTTTATCTTCACATCATTATAAAATCACTATGGCATAAATGTAGACTATTTAGAATTCTTTGGGTATTAAAACACAAGCATAACCATTGGCTATATTCTGAAATACCTCATCACTCATTCTGTTGAGGGAAGCCCAACACAATCAAGTTGCTTGTACCGATATATACTATTGGGCTTTTAGTAACTCATCATTATCATTCCTCTGCTAACTACGAAAGGCTTGACTAGAACTTACAATAATGAATAATCAGCTCACCCCATGACCATAATCGGCTTGACTTCACATAATTATAACCACTTTTCTTGTGGATTTACATGTCTATCAATCACAATTCCATTGACTCAAGAAAATGTAAATGATGAATGAGTCATGGATAATGCAGAAATTGAGCGGAAAAAGTTAAGATGGTTTTAGATCCTTTTATTCTAAGATTTCTCGTGACCTTGTATTCTCCATATACATTAAATTGGTGACAAATATAAGTGTTTATGGAGAGATAGACAGAGACAAAGTTTTAATGACACTGGATCATGATTCAACACCCACTTATGCATTTCCTCCCCTCATGGAAACAACCGGTAAAAAAATCTTACATTAATGTGAATGAGCACATTTTGGAAGGTAGACATGAACAACCGGAAATGGTGCACACATACATTTCCTAGTCCTTGTAATATTGTGAGAAGTACTACTAAATACTAATATCTTCTCTATCTCTGCACGAGGACATTGTTGCCATCCTAACATCACCATAATAACCGACATCAAGCTCCATAATACCCCATTTATTGGTACCTCTCTTTCTGGGAACCTTCCAACCTAACTCAAATGAGAATCTAGATAGAATAATTACGATAGGATGTTGTTGTTTCTCGTCTCTTATGCATTGTCTTTTTTTAACAGGTGTGAGATAAGTATGAAGAAGATCTTGTTTCATTTTCAATTGCACTTTTTGTGTACAAAAATATTAAATTCACACACACACACACACAAAGCTTAAATTCACAAACACACAAAAAGTGCAATTGAAAATGAAACAAGATCTTCTACATACTTATCTCACACCTGTTAAAAAGAGACAATGCAGACTAGATGAGCAAAAACAACAACTTGTTAAGATAATTATTTTATCCAGCTCCTCGTCCGAGCCAGGTTGAGAGGCCTACAAAAGGAAAGCTATCGATAAAGGGAGTACTATGAAACTTTATGTTGGGTGTTATGATGATGTCAGGGATGAGGATGGAAACAATGATATCATGGAGAGGTTGAGAAGATATAGCATCAACATTATTGTATAAAATATTACAAGGACTAGGAGAATGTATGTGTAAACCCCTTGCTATGTGTCCATGCCTACCTTCCATGATGTGCTCTTAACACCAATGCCACGAATATATTACACCCTTGCTATGTGTAAAAAATTTCGGTTGAGGTTGATCAAGTTGGGGGGGGGGGGGGGGGGAATGCAAATTGTGTTGAAGCTTCTAGTGACATGTGAAACCTTCTATCTATCTATTCTCTCCATATATAAATATTCATAATATCTCAACAATTTAATACATATGAATAGATATAGATCAAAATGAAGGTCTTGTGAAATCTCAACATTGAAAGGATTTTAATCCATCCTAATTTTCTTAATCAATTCATGCATTATCCAATGCTCATTCATCATTTACATACCTTCTCCCGAGACATGGAATTTTGACTAACACTTACCACAAAGCAACCATCGTAGAACAAGAAAGGGAACTATTGCTCAAAATCTTCATTTTGCCAAAATCTTCCTCGACTATAGCTTCATTTTTAAGATTGTGCGAAAAGTGCCCTAATGAATAACAGTCAAAGTAATGTCAATGTTGGCTAGAAGATAAAATCTTGTATATGAAATTCCAATTTGCAAAGTTTGAAGCTTCCGTCTTCACATCAGCCATTTGATGTTGAGGATTTAAAAGGAGGAAGGGATATGTGTTAGTGAAGTTTCGTGGATGATGAAGCATATTAAAAGAAAAGAAATAGACAAATCTTACTAAAAAGATAAAAATTCTTACTTGGAGAAGGAAAACCTCATCATGAAGAATGCCCATGAAGGAAGACGACTTTGGAAGCTACTTTAGGGTTTTGCTCGGTTCTTTCATTCGCTAATACCCTTACTTCCTTGAACAGATGAATGCTTGTAAGGATGTCCATCAGGCGAGTTTGAGTGAATTCAATCCTATTTTACCCAACCCTTGAAAACCAAAGATGGTGAACTAATGATCGATTTTGATCAAGTAAGCATGTGGATTCATAGGGCTTTGGGTGATGCGGTGTTGCATGTGGAGGTGACCAGGCCAAGCGCATTAGAGAAGGACATTGAATCCTCACCGTGGAAAAGAGATAGGGACAACACAGTGGAGGTGACCAACAAAAATGACCATGACATTGTGGAGGTAGAATCCTGGCTTGGCATGCAACCTCCAATGGCAATGATGGGTGAGATGCTTCCATGGGCTTGCAATGATGAAATTAAGGTGGAACTCAAATATGAGGAAAAAAGATGAAAGCTTTTAGGTTTTTTTTCAGATCTGAGCCATTGCTAGAATCTAAAGCTCAAAGGTGATAGGAAATGGTGAAAGCTTTGAGCTTTAAGTTCTAATCTGAGCGATCGCTAAAAACTGAAGCTCAAAGGTGAGAGGAAAAGGTGAAAGCTTTGATCTTTATGTTCTGATCGAAGCCATCGCCAACAACTGAAGCTTATAGGTGAGAGAAAAAGGTGAATGCTTTGAGCTTTTTATTCTGATTTGAGTGAGGGGGGAAGGTGGGGGCTCTGAACTTTTTTTTTAAGATCTAAGCCATTGCTAAACACTGAGGCTCAGGGTTGAGAGGTAAAGGTGAAAGCTTTGATCTTTATGTTCTGATCTAAGCCATCGCCAAAAATTGAAGCTTATAGGTGAGAGAAAAAGGCGAAAGCTTTGAGCTTTTTGTTCTGATCTGAGTCATCGCTAAAAACTAAAGCTCAAAGGTGAGAAGGAAAGGTGGGGCTCTGAGCTTTTTTCTAGATCTAAGCCATTTCTAAACACTGAGGATCAGGGTTGAGCGGAAAAGATGAAATCTTTGAGCTTTTTGTTATGATCTAAGCTATTTTTAACCGCGGCTGCTCAGATCTATGAACAAAAGGTGAAAAGGTTTGAGCATTATGTTTTGATCTAAGCCATTTTTAACCGCTGAAGCTCAAATCTATGAATATAAGGTGAAAGCTTTGAGAAGAAAGGTGAAAACTTGAGTGTTATTTCAAATACAGGTCATCTTTCTGTAATGAAAAGTGAGATGCGGTGGGAAGAAGGTGAAGTAAGGGAAGCTTCGAGAGTGAAGAGAAGAAAAAGTAAAAACATAAAACTTTTTTGAAGATTTTTATGGGAAGTAAAAGCGAGAGGTGAATATAAAATGAGAGATTTTTTTATTTGATGTGACGTCATGCTTGACTAAGTGCTCTATCTTTCTTTAACTCGACCTGTTACAATCAGTACATGACCTATTGAATTCACATCTTGCACTAGTACATTGCACCTAACCTTGGCGTCGGGTACTTCTTTCCACCACCACCGCTCAAAACCTTCACCGCCATTGTCGCTCAATACTCACGACCATTATCGTTGTCGCCCAACATCCTTTAGCATCTTCATCACACTATACATTCCACGACAGGGGTCTAGGGTGTCATGTGAGCGATACCGGACGAGTGTCTATCCAAAATACTTTGTCATCACTCGCATGCTTATTAGGAAAACTTCTCAAGAGGTCACACATCCTCCACGACAAGCACACCAAACCTTGGATTTTTTATGAGTTAAGCTACCGAAAAGAATATGCACCTTATTGTTACGAGTAGTGTCAATCAAACTTTATAAGCCCTCCTTAACGTTTAGTTCCATACATACACAGACTCAAAATACTTATTGTTACGGTGTGAAATGAGTTCGGCCATGTGTCCCTTCACATTGAAGCCTTGTCAGAAGTCACTTTGTGATCGTACCTTCTCATTGCACGACAATCACTCCTCACCGTCATCGGTTACAGGTGTCACATAACTCACATCAATGTATGGCAACACTTTAAGACACAAAGCAAACAAAATTCTTTTATGAATTAACAAGAAAATTCGTTCGTATCATACTCAATGGATAGTAAAATACATGCTTAATCTCAAATAGAAATAGTTGTTATACTGATATCATTATCTTTCTTTTACCTTCATTTCCGTTTCTTATGCGTATTAACTTGTAAATTAAGTTATGATGGAGATTTTCAACTGCTTTATTTTGTATCAATGTCAGTACATTATATTGAGTTACAATATTAAACTGTATATTTTATAATGTTTACACTTATTTTATGTTTTAGTTAAATAAATTATCTTTTTTTAAATAAGTACTCCCACCGGTATTTTTTATAAGAAACATTTTGGAAATTTTTCTTGGTCCTTTTTATAAGAAACACTATTATAAAATTAAGTCTAATAATCAATACCATTGTAAATGGACATATTCCCAATACAAAAATATGTAGGGAAATTACAAGCATCCAATAGGTATGATCAACATTTATGGTAATTAGCATGATTGTTCTTGTAAAAAGAAAAAAAAACATCATTGGAATTAAGCATAGTAGTTAATTTTATAAAAAATATTAGTTTCCTTGGTTTGTGTGATTTTGTCCAAATATTTATTATAAAAAGGATGGAGGAGGGAGTATTTTTTTATTTTTTCAAAACTTTCAGTTCAACTACTTGATTTGTGGGTGAATTATTAATTTGGTGCCCTGGGCCTTTAGTTGGTGATTTTTTTTAGTCCTTCTATAGTATTTATCGTTACTATCCAAAACGGTTCATGTACAGGTAGAACTGGAAACTGATTTGTCTTATCCATATTCCATTCATCCATTGTATTGGCCTATCAATTTATAATTTTTTCGCCTGACACAAATCTTTATCATATGTGCATTTGCATGAACCCAATAAGATAAAATCCTCTTGCATTCCTTGCACTTAAGAGTGACCCTCTATTTGCATCTAAATATGCCATTGAACTTGTGATGGTTAGAGATGCTTTCTTTTGGGCTAAAGCCCTCCACATTATCAAAAAAAGAAAGAAAGAGATGCTTTCTTTTTATTTTCTACTATTTCTTTGCCAAAAAAATGTATTTTTATCTAAAACATACTTTAACAACTATTTGTTTCTTTATTAAACATTTAGTCGAAGGATCATCCTATATGATACTTATACAGTAAGATTTGTTAAGAGATATCAACCACTTAATGTGATCTCAAAGTTTCGATAAAATTACTATCCTGAATTAGGGGTTGTAGCATACCTTATGAAAAACAAACTTGGTTGATTTTTTGTTTGTTAACGTATAATAATCCAACAATTAATTAATTGTATCATAATTAAAATTAAATTTGTTTGATTAACAAAGAAAATGACATTGAACCGTAAAAAAAACATGAGAATTGACAAACACAAACACAAAGAATGATTGTAACTTTTGGTTGTGTCGTGGACGCGGAGGACATCGATCTCGATCATCATAGATTCTGACTCCAATCTTCAACGCTAACCTCCCAATTTCCTCTTCTTGATCTGCAAATTCCTCGAGGGAAAAGGAAAAACAATCCATACCCCTTTTTTGATCCACTCGTGTTGTAGCTGAATTCCGAAGATGCGAGGACCAACAACCCAGAAAGCATAGAGAGGATAAAAGGCGAAGATAGTGCTAACCCAAAACCAAAGATTCGATTTTAGAGCGTGAGAGATAATGGGGTCTGGAGAAACTGCAGCTTCTTCGTCTGGAACCACTAACATGTCTGGCTCAGGCATGTTATTTGATTTCAATTCATTGTTTTGTGATTCTGTTTGTTGTGTGTTCATCTAGATTTTGATTAGATTCGTTACTACGTTGAAAATTGTAATTTTTTTGACAAAAATTCCGGATCTTGTGGAATTTTTTTGGTTTTGATCTTTTTCAAATTGAATGGTGTTTTTGGTGGAAGAGAGTTTTCCACTGGTTTTGAAAAGCATTACTTTTTGTCGCGGTTTTTCGATAGATTGGATGGGCTACAATGTTATATTCCTTTGAGGGTTGCTGCTAGGGCAAGTATGTAGTCATGACTGGTTATTTTGGGGGGTTTTTTATTATGTGATAGATGATTATTTCAAAGCTTTCTTTGGGCTGAAATGGGGGAGTGGCAAGTTATGAAGAATCAATCGGTCATTAATCTGTTTCAGACTGCGAAAAACTGACCTTTTGGGTTCACATAGGTTATGGCGACTCGGTTCTTTCTTGTGTTCAAAATGGGGGGCTTTCATATGGCATCTAGGCATCCATATTAGCCAGTCTGCACTACTTCACTATCTGTAGCATGAAAATCTAGGAGTTGAAATCGAGTTTTGGGGTGATAGAGGCCAATGACAGTTTTTAACTAAGAATTTTGGGATGGCCATATTATGTTTTACTAATGTCTGACAAGAAGCATTTGCAATTTTTTAAGTGATTATATGAATCTTTCAAATGGCTCCATGAAAACTATATGTAGATAGATCCACCACTGCTAGAGCCTCCATCATAAGCATCTCCTTTATTGATGAGTTCCGCAATTAGGGTTATGAAAATTGTTAATCTGTTTTATCATATTGTTGAGGTTTGGGTGAGTGGGGAAGAGGGACTTGTCATGATAGGGATCTTATGGTGTTTAGGTTGCATGATTTTGGGAGAAAAGGTGATGGCCTTAAAGCTTAGGTTATATTTTCATCCTCTTTCTGCTTAAATAATTGGTAATTGCAAAATTTAGCTTGCAAGTGTGTACATAGTTAATGGGTTTGACACATTTTGTTCTTGTAGTTAAATTTGTTGCTTGGGTAAATCATGGAGTTTATATTTTCTCGGTTGGGCTTTTAGGGGGTCTAGTTGAAAGAGACACAAGGGATTATATTGAGTTCCATAGTGGTTGCAGTCTTGGTGAATCAAAAGATTTGAGGAATCTAATAAGCAAGAGGACTCAGAAGAGGAAAAGGAAAAATCGTCAAGCTATAAGTCCAGTGATATATAGGTAGCAACTATAGGAATACAAATATTAATTTTATAAGATAAAGCCTTAAAAGAGATTTGGGAGGGATTCAGAGAGTAGCAAAGTGTTTCTTGCAAATAAAGAGAGTTCCTAGAAGTAAAGAATCATGGTAATGGGGAGAGAGTGTTCAAGAGAAGGCTCAAATTAAAAGAGTGTTTTAAAGCCTGTCTCCTTTGAAAATTGGCAAAAGAGACATTTGCACTCTGTTAAACTAATCCTTTGAAAAAATTACTTAAAACTAGTGTTTAGATTCTATTTTCTATGTTTCATTGTATCTCATATACTGATTAGAAATTCTGTGTATTGCAGGGCTTCACAAGAAGCACCAATTGGAGCTAGAAAATTTGACACTAACCACACAACCCTTCAAAACACTAAAATTCTTCACATTTTCCGTTATTCAATACTTGAAGAAAACTGCATTTTATCTGTTGGGAAAAGGTGGATGGCTTCTGCTTTTAAGTTTTGTGGTAGGGGCTCTTGGCATAATGCTGATCACCTTTGATGGTCCTCATGAAAAGGTATTCTCATTTATTCTATCAATAACTTATGTATGAGTGTGTATGACAGTCCTAAATCATACAGAATTTCATGGATAATCATTTATTTCTGGGGTCTTTTTGGCTGTTGTACTAACAAGTAATAACCCTTGTTGTCAAATTTGAATCTAGATATTAAAGCCTCAAATCTGCAATACAAGGTCAAAACCTGAAACCAGTTTTAGTTTCATTCTGATGTTATTTTTTGAACTTTGAAGATGATTCTAGCTAAAATGAATGTTCATAATTTCGTTACATGTGGTGCTAAATGTAAGATGAATTTTTTTTTGCCGCTTCAATGTTGCAAACAATTAATATACCCAGTCCTCCCTAGAATAAAAAACCTATGGCCATTCTTCACTTCTTACTACTCTCATATGTTAAATTTCAGGCAGTTTTTTGTTCACTTTTATTAGATGCTCATGCTCCTATGACACTGATATGCACGTTGTTTTTGCAGCATCTTGAGGAGCTGCTTAAATATTTCCGCTTTGGACTTTGGTGGGTCGTCCTTGGAATTGCATCTTCAATTGGTCTTGGTGAGTAAAACGTAGGCATGCATGGATATGACTTATTTTACCCAGATGAGGTTCTTGATTATGTTATACAGTTAGTTACTAGTTAGTAAAACAGTTGGTCTTTAGGCAGCTTGGGTGATTTGGAGTTACAGAAAAACATTTTCTTGCAACACATAGGTTTGATAGTTGATACTTGTAAGCAATAATCATCTATTTGGTACCCCAATATCTTGATTATATATGCCTTGTAGCCTTGAGTTCTCATTTTGTGCTCTTATCTTGTTAGCTTTTTCGTTTTTTTATTTTCTTTTTGGTAAAATTTTCCCTTTCCGTTTTCTTCAATTCAGGATCTGGTTTGCATACTTTTGTTCTATACTTGGGTCCCCACATAGCATTCTTTACATTGAAAGCCATGCAATGTGGGCGAGTTGATTTGAAAAGTGCTCCATATGATACAATACAGTTAGATAGAGGTCCTTCTTGGCTTGATAAAGACTGCTCCCAATTTGGGCCACCGTTGTTAGAATATAGTTCACACATTCCACTCAGCAGTATTTTGAGTCAAGTTGTGCTGGAGGCTGTTCTATGGGGTATGGGAACAGCTATTGGAGAGCTTCCTCCTTACTTTATCTCCAGGGCAGGTATAATGTTTATATCATATGTCTTGTATTTCTCTTAATTTAAATAAGTCATTGTTAAATCGGTATAAAAGTCTGACTATTAAGATATGCTTACCATACAAATGGTCTATTTACAAGTAACTTTGTCTTTATACTTATTTCATTACCAGGATGGTGTGAAGCTCTGGATCTTCAGTTATTTCGTTCAATGCTTCTTAGATGGAAAAGAAAAGAAAAAAGAATAAGCCATTTAGTTTTTAAAGAAATAAATTATGCCAAGACTATAATAGATTAGCCACTATTGAAAATTCTCCAAATTAAAGCTCAACCTCAGCTTCGGAACCGTACTAGTTCACATTATCTACCTAATCCAAGTATATACTTATGGTAAACTGAAAAAATCATCTTAGTGTCTGAAGCCAGGGTATTTTAGTTCTTTTATGTTGTCCGAAAATAATGGATAATGTTGTATATTATTAATTACTTTTAAAATGAATGAAATAACCAAACCAGAGACTTTGTTTACAAATAATGGAATTGTTAGAAATTTTGACTCTATTAGAAAATGAATAATTAAATTGTGTAAAACGTGTATAACTAATGGATGGAACACTAAAATGAATTGCATCCTAATATGCGCCTGCACCTTCTTTGGCAAACAAAATGTTTGGCGTAAGCTGTATCATAGTCAAACTTCATGTATCTATTTGTAGTTTTCACCACTTCCGTTTTGATTCAGTACTTTTTGATCTCTATCTTTCTATTTCTTCTGAAACTTTCTGAGTTCTATCTCGTCTGATTTAACATGATGATTAACTTACTTATTTTTCAGTAATTTGGTGCTTTATTAGTTAGTTACTCTATGAGTTGGTTTGTACATGATTCTATTCAAATCATTTGTGTAGCACGCTTGTCTGGTAGCAAATTGGATTCAATTGAAGAATTGGATACTGAAAACAATGGAATCATGGCAACCTACGTTAACAAGATCAAGCGTTGGTTTCTATCTCACACTCAGCATTTGAATTTTTTAACCATTATGGCGCTTGCTTCGGTTAGTGTTAACTTTCTTCTTTAGTAGTATGATATTTTTCTTCATTAAATAGACCGAACAGTATCTTTTGTGAATAAATTCCCTAGGTATTGCTTCGTTGTATTTTATATAGTAAGTCTTTCCCTTATAGCAAACATATCAGAGTTGGGTTGTTAGTCAGGTAATGGAGATTCTGCAAACAGTGTCTGTCATTTCCCTTTCTCTGTGTTGATATTGAGCTTTCCTTCAGGGGAATAAGCTTGAGGGAGTAACTTATGCTGATTAGTGAAAATCTTTACTCAGTTAGTACTATTTAATGGTTTCTCTATTTTTGTCCTGCAAATTATAGTTGTTTATTCTATATCTTATACTGCTTATATTTGATTCTTCATAATCCACTACTTTAAAAGTATTTAAATGAGTCATATCCAAATCCTTATTCATCAGGGTGCTTGAGTCCTTTTTTTTATGCCTCTGTACCTATTCTCATATAAAATCGAGTTTAATAGAATGAGTTGACGATTCCTTTGGTCAAGGTGCATCCTACAAAATAGCATTTTCAATTAACTAAACAACATCTGTTGTATAAACATTCGAACTGTCCATTAACTTAGTTTATATTTCAGGTTCCAAATCCTCTATTTGACCTTGCCGGTATCATGTGTGGACAATTTGGCATTCCATTTTGGAAGTTCTTTCTTGCCACTTTCATCGGAAAGGCAATTATTAAAACTCACATACAGGTTTGTATAAGTTTAGACTCATCTTCTATCCTTACCAACTAATTTCGCTTTTTATGCCATGCCTTTGCTTTGCTTTTCAATGGCTCCAAATTAAGACTCAGCTTGTTAACATTTTATTATTTATTAAATGGTACTAAAAGGTTTAAGTATATCTAGGCTTACACTGTTACACTGGGTGTGAACAGATCATAACTCATATATAGATATGTTAGGAACTAGAAAATAGCACAATGACTAAGAGTGAAAATAGGATAGATGAACACTGAATCCTCTGGAAAATACCCAGAAGCAGTGTTTTAGGGAATTACAAATAACAGTAGAAAATTAAAGATAAGAAACTGAGGCAATTCGAGAGTGCCTCTACTCTCCCAAGCCTAATCCCAAATCAAGCCTACCTTCTCTCTCACACAATACATGCTTATATAATCCCCAATCTCTCTCTCTCTCTCTACCTGCACAGCTCATGCCACCTCAGCAAGCGGTTACTCCTCTCAAGGGAAAAGATTTGGTGCATTGCACCTCTTCCTCTTACTTTCATGGACTCTAGTAGTATTGGGCCTATTCCTAATAATTGGGTTCCTATCAAGATATATTGTGCACAGAGCTTGTAGTCTATAAACTATAATATAATGCTTTTGATTCACCCTCTATGCTATATTTGTTGTGCAGACGGTATTTATCATCTCAGTTTGCAATAATCAGCTCCTTAACTGGATAGAGAATGAATTTATCTGGGTTCTCGGCCATATACCTGGTTTTGAATCTATCTTGCCGTCTTTGATTGCTAAGCTCCATGCTGCTAAAGATAAGTATCTCAAAGCATCCCATCCAGTTTCCCCAAATATCCAGGTAACTGTTGGCTGCAAGTTAACGTGTTTATCAATGTTTCTCATCATCAATAATATCCCTCATAATCTGGTTTTTGCCGAGCTCAATGGCGTAGTGTGATCCACTTCACTTTGTGGGATAAGACTTTTATTGTTGTTTGTTTAAGTGCTCATATTGAATGACAGCCTCAAGAGTCTTATTCTAATTTTTGATTACTTTTTCCTAAAAAAAATTGATCTATAATTTTCAGGGGAAAAAATGGGATTTCTCAATTGCTTCAGTGTGGAACACTGTGGTGTGGCTTATGCTTATGAACTTCTTTGTCAAGATAGTGAATTCAACTGCTCAGAGTTATGTGAAGAAACAGCAGGAGAAAGAGCTAGCTGCATCAACAGAATAGAATGTTCATGTTCTGCTTGCACATTGCTTTGTTTTTTTTAAGCTACTCTTGCAAGCAGAAATGTTGAACTTACTGCTCTTCCTGTGAAAGTGAAATTTACTCATTGAATTAGAGTTAGAGGTCTTGTTAGGAGCGCTTCTATAGGCATCAATATACGAACACAATAGGTAACATAAGCTGTGACTTTCATTTTAGGCAACAATTATTTGGGATGGCTCATAGATTTTTAACCACACTATTGCTGTTTACCATGGAATTACTCTAATCCTACTATTCTTTTGGAATTGCAAAACTATTTGCTTTTTTTTATGAGTATTTGACAGTAGACTCTCTCTCTCTCTCTCTCTCTCTCTCTCTCTCTCTCTCTCTCTCTCTCTCTCTCTCTCTCTCTCATATTAAACACTAACATTAGGCCTTAGAGTGTGTTTGTTTTATTGTTTCCTGTTTTCCAATGCACGATCAACATGAAAACAAGCTTCTTGTCCCACTAGGAAGAGTCCATTTTAGCCATCTTATGTTTTAAAGAGTTATGATTCATTCAAATTATCTATCACATCTTTACTTTCTCTTTCTTGATTCCTATTTTTTTTTTCTGAACTTCATTTCGACTTATGTGGAAAGTGTGAATGAACCTTGATTCTGTTTCAAACGTTAGTTTCCAGTTGAGATATGAGCTTGTTTGTTTTTACGTTTCAACCACTTTCAATGCCAGTTTGGGGAATTCCAAGGCATTTTAACCAATGGGTCCAAGTTGAAGGATTGGACCGAAAACACGTTCACATTCAAGTCCATATAAAAACAAACACACACATAGTGGACCTAAATGATGTGCTGAAGAGATTTTAACTCATGATTCTTGGCATTATTAGCATATAGTGAATAAGCGGAAATTATAATGGAAATGGTGTGGCAGATGAGTTAAATTGAAAAGTGGAAACTTGCAAACAAAGCAAGACCATGTGCCGAAACATACAATTTGTGCTGAAAAGCAAGTAGAGAAAGGTATAGTAATTTTTTTTAGAATATTTCCATTTCAGTTTTACTAACCTTTTTTAAACTATAAAAGTGATGTATAGATTTCATGTTTAGAATCACTTTTAATATTTATAGTTTCACTTTCCCTATATTAGTTTACAAAATGTAACTTCATATTGCATATGATATGTGATTTAGTTAAAAGACTTCTTCATTCACTTTTTTCTTCAAAATGAGTGTTAAAATTTATTACTACTCATTGACGCTAAGGTATCCAAAGATACCCTTAATTATTACGCAAGAGATTGAGTTTAGGCTTTAGAACTTCATTTAATGTTTTAAAATGTGCACAATTCTGATTTTTTCTATAAAATAGTAATTGTCACAAGATTGATGATGTGCATGTGATATAGTATCATATAAACTTCCAACTTTCCTCCACTTTGTGTCTCCTGATTGATGATGGCTATTAAATTGATGGAATGGTTATGAAGTCCAAAGTCCTCCCAATAAAAATTAATGTTACTAAATTATGCACTATTAGAACATTTGACATTATTTATATATTAATGTTCATTATCGTAATAATAAGTTAATAACAACCCAACCAACCGCGTATTGCTATAATTAAAATATGAATACTTTAAATATTGATAGTACCATCCAGGTAGTAAATAATTGGAAGCAGTCCATGTCATCAAAGCATAGGGAAATTTGTGACCACGTGATTTAGGTCATGGTTTGATCGAGTCTATTTAAAAATCAATAAATTACAATAGTAGTAGTGCACTTTGGTTTTAATAATGTGTCATTTAATTAATTAATTAGTAATTGCCTTGGTCCTTACTCCTTAATAATAGTACTAGAGTTTATGTATCAGCTGGTGGAGATTACTTGTCCATGGAAAAAGAATAATATCTGTATTCACTTGAAAGATTCTGTAACCTCGTGTGCTTCTCGATGACTGTGTTGAATCGAGACATTAATGGACAATTATAATTAAATCAACCTAGCTAAAGAGAGACCCTCCATTAATTTATCATAACTGCTCCCATTATTTAAATGACACGTTGACATGACCTAAGGTTGCTTGTGTTTTTTGTTTTTTCGGATGCAAGAGAAGAGAAAAGAGCTTTTACTAGAACAAAGCAAGCTTTCACCAATACAACAATTACTATTAGAACATGTTTAAGAATCAGTAAAGTAGTAAATGCTGTATTTAATTATTGTTAGTGGCAAGATCCTAGATCTCTTCTCTGTCCGTAGGATCTAAATAGAACAGTCAATGTTTGTTTTTAAAAATAACTAAAAGAGGTGGCTAAAGCCATTGCATCAACTCAAGTGGTTGGAGTAGTGCATATAAATAGTTGCGGGTTTGAAAAATAAATAAAAAAACATAGATTAGAAGAAAGTTCTGAGCATACTTTTCCATCTAGATTAAAACAGTAAAACCTCTCTTGGAGCCCTTGAAAGAGCTCTCTTGGTACCATGCATGTGCTAGGACCGCCAATCGATTGTGGGACGACGCATCTCTAGATTATACTTGTAAACAGATTAAACCCAGTAGACCAAAGCTACTTCAAAATCATTTGCCTTGCTGAGCCCTAAAAGGAGCTTTCATACCTAGAACTTAGGTTTTTGGGACAATCAATCCACAATGTGTGTATGTCAATTGATGGTCGAGAATTCTCTCATATATACAACAATCATTATTGATACAAAAGTGAATCATTTATCTATTTTTATAAGTGATGTTTGTCGCATGTTTCATCACTAAACTTCTATTATTAATACAATTAAGAATTTTTTTTTACGTGATTGCGACATTGCGTTGTCCAATGTCATTATTGTTTGATGAAGGTAATGTAATTGTAGATTTTTTCCAAGTTTTGTTCAATAATTCACTTGTTACCCCCGTGAAATCTGATTGATTTTTTAAAGAACTTACACATTGAATGCATGTATATTTTTCTCTTTGTTTCTCTTTTATATATTTAATTTTTTAAATAAGGAGCAAAACAAAAATTACATAAAAATAAAGCAAAAGCAAGAATTCCCAATGTGTGTATGTCAATTGATGGTTGAGAATTTTGTCATTTATACAACTATCATTATTTATATAAAAGTGAATCATTTGTCTATTTTTGTGTGATCACTGCACTTCTATTATTAATACAATTAAGAAATTTCTTTAACGTGATTGAGTTGTTCAATGTCATTATTGTTTGATGAAGGTAATGTAATTGTAGATTTTTTCAAGTTTTGTTAAATAATTCACCTATTACATTCGTGAAATCTGAATGAATTTTAAAAAACTTACACATTGAACGCACATATATACATTTTTCTCTTTGTTTCTCTTTTATATATTTAATTTTTTAACTAAAGAGCAAAATAAAATTTACATAAAAATAAAGTAAAAGCAAGAATTCCCAATTCTTTTGCAACCTCCTCATCTCCTATATAAGGTTGGGGGGAGAGAGAGAGGGGTCAGAGGGAGTATCAATGTGAATGGCTCTAAATGCACCTGGGACCTGGAGGTGGAAAAAGTGCTCAGAAAGTTAAAAGGCAGTTTTCTATTTCTTCTGTTTACTTCATGCCCTGGTGGTGGTGGTGGAACCACATTTGCTACACACTGCACCAGATACAGTACCTCTTCTCTTGTTGTATTTAATGGTTTCTGTTTTTGTGCTACTTACCTAATGGGAGAGGAAGCACAAGCAAAGGCACTTCAGAGGTACCCTTTTTCAATTGTAACACCATTTTGTGATTCTTTCTGTAAAAGACAAGACACAGGTGGGAGGAGTAGATTTTATGGTCCATTTGAGACTTGAAACAGTTATCAGATTGAGTTGAATCTGCTTCCAATTGGACCAGTTTGCTGGTACAGCTAGATTACAGAGACTACAGAATTTAGAGTAGTTTTATTCATCTGCTAGATTGATCACTGTCATGAATTTGATCACAGTACTACTACTATATGCATGGCATGGTATACAAGCTTTATCATTAGAGGTGGGTTTTGTGAACCATTTTTTTGCTGGTTTCAATCTAAAAGTTTTCAATTTGCCATCAATTAAACAATGGGTGCTCTGCTTTTCAATTTCTGCCAGTGACTGTTAAAAGAACAAATGCTTTTTTCTTTTCTTTTCTTTAGATGCCTGTTTGAGGGAAAATTCCCAAACTCAATTCCATTTGTTTTAGTTAAAGTTTGATGGTAAACAGAGAAAACTATAAGAGGTAGAAAATGGGATTATGTTTTATGTTTTCTCTGGGGCCTTGCAGAAAATTGCATTCAAATTACCCATACTTCACAGCTTGACCAATTAATGTATCATTTGTACTCCATTGCCTTTCAATAGGGGAAGCCAATGGTTCAGGTAGACAAGGGAAGGGTCCCCCAATTGTTAGTTAGTATTCAGCTGAGAGACAGAGATGGAGAGGGACTGGGAAGAAAATTGGGGAAGGAAAAATAATCTAGTTGAAATCTAGATGATGTGTTCATATTTGCTGTCTCTCTCTCTCTCCAATTGAATGATAGAGACATGTAACATCATTATGAGCGTAAAGCTCTCAACTCTCAGTTAAGTATTTAATATAATTGCATATACGAAAATCAATATGAACTCAGGAGCTTTACTTAACATAAAACAACTCCATACCAGCATCTACATATGTGGTGTTCTTTCTTCACTTTAGGTCAACAACATGCTAGATATTTTTGAATTCATGACACTTACCAACAAGATGTTGCTAGATATTGTTCTCTGTTACAATTATTAAGGAAGAAATTGGTAGTCACCCTTTGTGCTGTCTACATTTAAATAAAAGTAGCAAGGTTGAAAAAGAATATAAAAGAAATAAAATTTATAATGGATGATGTGATGTTAAAAAAGAAAAGATAGAGTACAGGTGTGAAATATAACAAAAATGATTTAATTATTAAAAGCCAATTAATACAGGAGCAATAATTATTTAATTTAAGGAAGGAGCCCACCACCATCTACCCATTCCACCCTCCCAGTGGTTACTATTAATTAATTTCAAATTGTTATACAATGAATCTCAAAAGTCCAACCCACATGATTAGATATTGTGATACTTTTTAAAATTCTCTCATGGCTAAGATTTTTTGTGTGTCTCACTCTCACACAGTAATTGAGACTCTGCTTGTACCACTTTCTCAAGTAACGAAAGAACAAATATTATCTATCTAAAACAAACAGATATGAATATGAATTGGCCTTACTTACCCTTTCCTTTTCAAACATGTTGGCAAAGCTTTACTCCATTACTTTGTTTGCTTGCCCTATTGAATAGCTTTTTCTCATCTCAAGTTCGTCGTTCCACCAGTGCTTAATGGACACAATGCCTGCAACGTGGATTCACCTAGCACACTCTAAATGCTTGGACCTACCAATTACCCCTCACATAGATCTTTATTATTTATGCCCACATCTTTGCACCATCTTTCTTCAACCATTTACTACGTACCTTCAATCTGGTCTTTATTTCTCTTAACTGAAATGAAATGGAAAAATAAATAGAATATGGGCCCGACTAGGTAACTTAAGCAGCTACTGTCCATGGAAATCCCAAAGACTTACTCATGTTGAATAAGACTTACTCATTAGACTGAGAAATTCTAAGGCATTACTCTGTTTCAGTTACCTACATATGTTTTAGGATTTTTTTCGTGAATGGAATCTATATAGATTTTGTTATATACCATTTTGTACTTATGACAACTACTAGCTGCTAACAACATACCAAACGAAACAATGAAATTAGTAATCAATTGGTAGAGGAATGAATTCCACTTTCACAACGGGGAAAAACCCTTTGCAGTGTAACGCAAGTAAAAGGGATAAGGCTTAATAGCACTTTTGGTCCCCACGTTTCAAAAATGTGCAATATTAAACCCCCACATTTGAAAATAACATAATGGTACCTCAACGTTTATCTCCGTTAGAAGTTTTGGTCCCTCAGCTAATTTGCCGTTAGAAACTTAACGTTTTTGTGTGACCAAAAGTGCTATTAAGCCAGAAATAAAAAAATAAAACTTCATCGTCCAACAGCAACCGAATCCAGATCTTTTAATTCATCATCTTCATCATTCTTCCATCAAAACCACAAACTTCAAGCACCATAACCACAAAACCACCAAATATCTCATTTATATCACTTTTCCCTTTCTCTTTCCTTTAAAATCCCTAATCTGAAGAAAGCTTTCAATACACCATAACCACAAATCGTTCTCATTCCCTAACCCTTCTTCTACTAGAGCCTCCAAACAACAAGCCGTTGCAGCCATCGACCACCACCGCTCCTCACCATCGAGTCATTAGCTCACCACCAACATTTCAAAGCTTCTCAAAACAACGGAGTCACCACCTCTTCGAACCCAGATCTGAAGAAAGCTTTGATTTTTCTTTTCTTTTCTTTTCTTCACGTTGTAGATCTGATTGGGTTGCAGTGGGCGGGGGGTTCTGGGTTAGGGAGATGGCTTGATGGGTGGTGTTGTCTGTGTGGAATGGAAACGGGCTTGGGTGATATTGTTGGTGAAGAAGATATGATGTTAGAGGATGACTTGATGAAGATGATTTGCTGGAATGGGAAGGCCTGTTAGAGGATTTGATATTGTTGGTGAAGAAGATATTTAACACATATTTGGTGTTAGATTCCATGTTTTTTGTTTTATTTTTGGGTTTCTGGAACTGAGTTTAGAGTTGAAAAAAAGTCATGCTTTTATTCATGATTTATGTGTTGGGAAAAATCAATTTATTCATGATTTATGGTTTGGGTGGTGCCTGGGGAGGTTGGAGGTGAAGAAGAAGATAAAGATGATGAAGGGGAAGATTTTAATTAATTTCATAATATTTTCCATTTTTTGTTTAATTTTTAATTAGATTTTTGACGGAAAACGTTAAAATGTTAACGGTGGGACCAAAAATGCACACGTTGTCAAACGTGTGGGACTAATTTTGTTATTTTCAAACGTGGGAATTAATATTGCACATTTTTTAAACGTGGGGACCAAGAGTGCTATTAAGCCAAGGGATAATATCATAAATTCGACAACATATATAGTTGTCCATTATCATAACTTTGCAATGCAACGCAGGTAACTCTGTTCCATCAATTATTTTGTCCTAATTTACCCCTATCTGATGTTACACATCGCACATTTAATGAACTATGTGAATGATTTCTTAAGTTATTTAAAAAAACTATATATAGATATCCACCTAAGATAGAAGAAAGCAAAAGGAACAGTGATATAAATTATAAAGAACCACTAGATATAGAAACTTGTCTTTGTTGAACTACTACAGAGCTTTACAATTAATGCTTGATGAATGAATCATTTTCCTAAGATAGTGACGCATATTAATTCAATACAATTACAGGGATAATTATGGTAAGCTTTTGCCTACTCACCCTCAACCAAACTTATGTTTCAAGAATTTCAGATTCATCGCACAAGACCAAGTGACTACATCAAACCCAAATTTGATAATGAAAAATATTAAGCAGTAAGTTACAATATAACACTGTCATGTGGGTCACTTGTTATTATATTGTTATGTGCCTACTGTTTATCTTAATATTTTAAAAAATATATGGAAATTTGTCAAGTGTGCTAAGCATATCCCCATAAAAAGTACATGTGCTACTTGTATGGAACAATTAGCAACATGAGAAAAAGTCAATCCATTTTATAGTTTTCAAAATGTGAACAGAAAAGATGGGAAAATTGAAATAGCTTGACACTTTCCTATCACTAAATGGGTCAGTTACACTTACACCCTTATGCTGCCCAACTAAATTTTGTTATGACTAAAAGTTAGGTAACTTCGACTTCTATCACTACCACGAGTTACAACATGCTTTTGAGAGTTGATACCATGTGCTTCTAAAGATATTGATAGACCGGCAACATAGCCTCACAACATCATCAACAAAATCAAACACATAACATTTTAAAGTTAGTCATCTATTCTTACAATTGAGCAAACTTGTTGCCCAACTAAATAATGATTATAAAATACAGAAAAAGATACTTTTAATTTTATGAGGTATTGGAGTGGGGTCAGGAAGGTGCGATAAGTCATGGTTGATTTTAGGTGTGGTGACCTTCAGTCTTATCTTTCAGCATTCACAAGTTGGTAATGTGGGTATGGGGACTCACTTTGCTTATTCCATTTAATTGATTCCTTTCATGGGACCCTCTCAAGGGGAAAAGGACTCAATATTGTCTTTTTCGGTTTATCAAGAGGGGAACCAAGTGAAGATCTCTATGCTTTATCTCTGGCCCCTCAAAAAAAGTAACAGATAATAAGTGAATAAATGAATCACTGAATAAAGGTTGCCATCTCAAAATTCCCTTCATTTACATACTCACCATTTCTTAAAAGGAAGAAAAAAATGACTTTCCTGCCATTTCAACACAGGATGGAAAAAAATTCACTCCACTTATGCTGATATAAAAGTGATATTTAAACAATCATAAGCAATACATCCTAGCATTTTCAAACATACACTCAATGCACTTTAAAACCTCAATCATTTTAAAATTAACTTTTGCCATTAAGGTGTTTTGAATTCGGTGGCTACACTGAATCCAAACACTCATTATCAATTCATCAATTGAACTGGTCCATACCAGAGGTCCAGAACAAAGTTAAAATCATAGTGCATGATGATTTAATTAAAAATAAAAAAATGTCAAAAGCTATAGCCTTTTCAAAAAGCTAATTCCAATAAAGAGAAAAAGAACAAAAACAAATTAAAGCAATAGCTTCTCTTCTTAGGCCCTTATGCGAGTCTATCAGTTCTTGTTCATATCTTGTAGTTTTAGAGGCTGAAAAGGGAAAGGCTCGTTCCTATAGGCTTGTTGAGGTAAAGGGGTAAAGGTTGCAAAGAGAAGAGTTAGAACATTTGGTTAGTATGAAAAAATCAAAAGAAAATATTAAGACACTGGACACACGTGTATTATTATGCAAGAGACATGAGCAAAGTTTTTCACATCATCACAGGTGGGATGTCAGGACCCGCAATGTGTTGCTGCTTTTAGTTTGGTTTGATTGCCTTAGGTGGGCCAATGTCTCATGAGGGGACCTCTACCAAGGACAAACATGGAAAGCAAACTTCTCCTAATAGATGAATGGAAAAGGATCTACCTTACCAAACCAAGTACTATTATATACATTATTTAATCTTATTAAAATAATAAACTAACAGCTTAGAATAATAATAGTAACCAATATGTAGAAAACAACTTACTAGTTACTATATACACATAAGTCATGACTGTGATACTTACAGCACAGAGAAGCACATATCTAACTCATCAGCAAAAGAAATGGCCTTTGAAAAAAGCACTTGACCTGTCAATTATTTATCTACCTTCCCTAGTTTCTACATGTTAAAAATTTCAGTCATATTAGCAAATAAACAACTTGCTAGACCCCATTCCTAAAGAAAGCATATCTTGTATTCTTTGAAATTGCCATTACTTTTTCCACTCACATTTATATCTCACTATCCACCCAAATTTCACTCACCTTTAAAAATGAAAAACAATAGCAAACATTGTCAATCCAATAGTGGATTAGGGAAATCATCTTTGATATTTGAATATGTTTTTAAGAATACTATTGTAATATCAGCTAGACGAGTGCAGATTCCACCTTTTCCATATAGGCTTGTCAAAAAGATGTTTACTGCTCTAGTACCCTAAAGACAAAATGATAAAAAAGAGAAAGAGGAGAAACAAAAGAACATCTAGAGTAAACCTCCCATTACATCCCCAAAAGAAGAAAAGGTGGTTCTTTCCCTTCCTTTCCTCCAGCTTTTTTATCCTTTACTTTTTTCCACCTTGTCAACCACATCCTTCCTTCTAAAAAACCAATCGAATTTGATTAGACTTGATGATCAGCCATGTCAGATTATAAACACAAGTGTACAAAATGAATTTCTACACACAATTCAGGCACATCAAAGGTCTGCTCTATTTTCCCATCAAAATTTGTGGAATCCAAATCATCTTTGTTGGCCATGATCTATCTTCCATGTCTTCTCAACGCGCACAACATTGAGAAGGCACCATCTTCCACTTCAAAACCCCATGGTCTTAAGTTATGCTCCACTTGCATTATAATTCTACTCACCTGCGGGTTGTTTCTGCTCTGCAGGCTTCACTTGAACTGCAGTGGGCACTGGATGAACATATGAGAATCCAGCAGGAACAAATTGATGGTGGTTCCCAGAGGGTGGCATGGAAGCAAACTGGGAAGGATGCAGAAGACCCTGTGTGGTTAAGGCACTGCCTTTTGAATTGCTCACAGCTGCACCGTTTGAGGAAGTGCCAGAAGAGCCCTGCCGTTGCTGCACTTGCTCGGGGCCGCGCCGTTGAAGATAGAACCCACTTCCAGCAACTGTGGCGGTATTGGAGGTGGAATTGTTGGGTTGTGAAACTTGGGAATGCATGAAAGGATTTGAGAAGAATAGCTGGGCCTGCGGTAATGTCTGCTTTGATACTTGCTGCTTCTGTTGTTGTTGCTGCTGCTGCTGCTGTGGCAGTTGAGATTTACTCCCAGTACTGGAAGAGGGTGTTAGCTGAGGGCCACTGAGGATCGATGGCACATTCCGGCCACCAACGGGTGAGGATTTACGTGGTGGCACCGGAGAGTTCTTGGCTTGCTGGGAGGATAAGGAACAAGCTTGGCTGGTCTTGCTGTTGGTTGATGTAGAACCTGTCCTGGGGCTGCCAGTGTTTTTGGACATTGAGGAAGTTGTTGGTGAGCCAACCATAACAGGAGGGGATGGGGACTGGGTGGAGCTTGCAGGTTGCATTTGTGCTGTGGATGATTTTGGATTTGCTGCAAAAGATATTTGAGTGTGAGATTGCTGGGAACGACCCTGCTGTTGTGGAGGATTTTTCACTGATGATGGCGGTGTTGAAGCCATAGAAGGTGGCTGAGAAGTGGTTGTGGCCCTTGCTGAGTTCTTCCACTGGTTTGACTGAGCAACAGTGTTGCTGCTCTGTACAAGGCTTTGAGGAAACACAGAAACAGCATTGGGAAACTTGGTGGATATTGAAGATGTAGAAGGAAGAGTATCAGTGTAGACATTGCCGTTGCTTGTTGATGGTGTCTTGTTTCGAGCAGCAGCCGCGGCTGCTGCAGCAAATTGATTCTGCTTCTGAAGCTGGAGAATTTGCTGTTGTTGTTGCTGCTGCTGCTGACTTCGCTGTAGCTGAGAACTGGCTGCATTGGAGTTGATGGCAGCAGGCATAGCAGAAGCAGATGGCCGGGACGAAGCAGAACCAAGATGGAGACTACGACCTGAGCTATCAATAACATTGTTGGCAGCTAAAGATGAGGGATCAGACATGTCTGGCCTGGCAAAAGCAATTGATTGCCCCATTGTTGTTGGATTTTTTCCAGACATGGATTTTCTATCTTCTTCCAGGTTAGAGGAATTAGCTACATTTTTCCCCTCTTCAACTGCATGATAATTCTTCTTAAGCTGGGCACTGGCAGCTTGTGCTGCTGCCATTATCTGATAGTTATGATTGCTCTGCATAATTGAATGATTGTGCGCGAAAGATGAGAGGTCAAGGCCAGTGGCAGCAGCGGCTCCATTGATGGATGCAAATGACATGGCAAATGCTGGAGATGTTTCACCTCCAGCCTTCGAACCAGGGTGCTGCTGCTGCGGTTGCTTCTTTTCACCATGACTGCCATTAGAACCAGCACCACTAATTGCAGGAGTCATCAAAGCAAAGTTCGGTGCTTGCATTGGCATTGCAAAATTCTGGCCATAAATATTCATGGCAGCTCGAGTGAAACGGCTATCAGCAGTAGAAGGACTATCTTCACCACCCATCTCATTCTCAACTTGGCGAGCAGGATGAGAGGTGTGATGATTATTTAACTGCTGCCTCTGCTGCTGTTGTTGATGTTGTTGCTGTTGTTGATGTTGTTGCTGTTGTTGATGTTGTTGCTGCTGCAACTGTAGTGACTGTGAGGGTGGGTTTTTGGTAACAGGAAAACCTTGCAGGCTTCCTCCAACACCATTGGAGCTGCTAGCATGATTAGGCTTTTGTTGCTGATTCTGTGCATGTTTCTGTGAAGAGGATCCAGTAGAAATACTGGTATTCTGGTGGCCCTGTTGACTCTGCTGCGACTGAGCAGGATGCTGCTGCTGCTGAATCTGAGAAGGATGTATCATTTGAGATGAATAAAAAGACCCATTGAAGAAAGGAAAAGGAGGCTGGCCATGAGTTCCACGGTATGCAGGTGGACCACCAACATGTGCAGGTATTGGAAATGGGTAAGCATTGTTCTGCAAAATGGCTAAGTATTGAGTTTCGTTGCCAGGCATGCTCGGATAGCTGAAGCTCATTGCTGGGGTGGTGGAAGCCCCTGAACCGGAAGGAGCATTTGGCGGGGCTGAATTGGGTGTAACGGATGGTGCTCCATTGCTTGTAACCGGCAAAGACTTCATAGATCCAGGTCGAACAGATGCTGCAGCAGCTGCTTGCTGCTGATTCAGAGGGAAGATGAATGCAGGGCCATGCTAAAATTCAAGATAAGGCATCAATTAATTTTGTCCTTTAAAAGAAAAAACAGAAGACAAAATCAATCATTGCTATAAAGGACAAAAAAGACATACCAATATATTACTAGGAGCGGCTCCTGGGGGCAAACCTTGCTGAAGCAAAATTTGCTTCCTTGATGAATTATCCACATTTGCAGGCTGAGGAACTTTATCCTTCCCAATATGACTTGGAAACATGGTAAGACTCTGAACTTTGTCTTGAGTTGGGTTTACAGCCCTGGCAGGAACATTACCAAGCAATTCAGGGGAGGGCACAACATTAAGATTCCCTGCCTTTGCTCCATACATCGGTGCAGAGCCTGCGGCTGCTGGCCAGAATGGATTCATCCTCGCAATTTGTTGATGATACAATATATTGCGAGCAATGTAGCAGTGGGTTGCACATCTTTTAGGCCGAGGCTGATTAAAAAGCAGATGGGGAGGCTGCAGAAGTGGGAAAATAAATGATTAGTAACAAGTGAATTCACATTGTTTCAAAATCCAAAAAATTGGGTAGGAGAAATGCACATACCGGTATAGCTGCAGGAGTCACAGTAGTGCCATCCATGGATACAACTCCTTGTAGAGGTGTCATATATCTAAAAATGAGAAGAGAGTCACATCAAGTTTGTACACAATGATATCCCAAACAACAGTGAACACAAAAGAATTGACCCGGACATACCCCATGGAAGGAAGCCCACCAGGCCAGTTGGGAGGAACAGACATTGGAAGAGGCAATGAGTTGGTTTGAACTGAAATGAGAAGAGGGAGAAAAACTCATAAGGCACTCAGAAACAGCAAAAACTGAAGCTAAGAAGTGTTGTTTAACTCAAAAAAATGAACTTACCATTTTTCTCTGAGTTAGTTTGCTGCTGCTGGTGCTGCCTATGAGCATTTTGATGCTGCTTCTTGCTAACACTACTGCCATTGCCACTAGTATCCATTCTATCAGCTTTCTCCAAATCAAGTTGCAGGTCAATACCTCTTTCTTTCTGCACAATAGCCAGTTTTTGGGATTCAGATTCTTCAGCTTTTCTTCTCACTTTCTCCATTTCAACAACCACTCCCTCTTCCTTGTTCATTCTCAATGATTTCTCCTCATCTTTCTTCACTTCCTGCACAAACCAGACCCCAAATATCTTTAGTACCTATTCTCCCATAAAAAGAAACCATAGCCATGTGGTGGACCCCACTAACCTTATCAGCCTCAGCTACTAAATTATTCTCCACCACATCCCTTTCTGGTGAAGACTTCCCTGTCGGAGGTGGCGCCTGAAAATTCCACCGGAGAAAAATTTTAAAATTAATAAAAAAAAAATATGAAAATTCGAGAGAGTTGCGATGATTGAAGAAGAAAAGGAAAATCACCATCAGATCTATCTGGAACTTCTCTTCTCGCTGGTTTACACTCTCATTCATTGTTTGATTCCTGAAGAAAATAGAAAATCAAGATCAGGATTCACCAAAAAGGAAAACGATAAAGAGACAATAGATAGAGAAAGCTGATGGTACTGACGATTTGGTCGCTTTCACTGCACTCTCGCTAGTGTCATCTACTTGTTGGAGCACTGTAGAAGAAGATTCCTTCTTTGGTGACTGAGGAGGCGCCACCTCCTTATTCAACCCTGCATCTTTTTGCTTCTCCGATTCCTCCGTCAACGCCTTAGAATCCGACGAAGCGTTGTTTCGCTCCGGCTTAACAGGCTCCGGCGAGGCCTGAACCGGTAGCGAATTCGTCAGATTTTCAGCTGCAGATCCTGGGTTGTTCTTAGCTGAATTCGACGAACTAGTTTCCATCTTTGAAGGCTGATCGCTCTCTACTTTCGTCGTTGACGAAACAGGGCTGCTCCTAATGCTTAACACCGATGGATTCTCCTCCTCGTTCTTCACCGGTCGCGGTCTCTTCCTCTTCGGAGCTGCAAAATCAAACAAACCCAGAAACAGAGTTAGAAAACCCTCCAATTCTTAGAAGAAAAGTTTACAGAGGATAGAGAACCCACCAACAGCAGACATGGGAGTGGCAGCGGAGGAGCTTGAATTCTGAGGCGGTGAAGGAATCCTGGACTTTCCATCACTGGAAGATTTATTATTGGTTTGTTCTCGGGAATCGAACTTGCCTGAAGAAGATTCATGGTTGTTGGCGATGATTTCTTGCTTGGAAGGTCCTTGACCTTGAGGCTGTCTCATCATGCCGTACAACACTTCGGCGATCTCTATCTCGATCTCGTCCTGGCTCGCCTTCGGCGACGATTTCGGTGGCCGGAACTTGGGTCCTCCTCCATTCTGCTTCTGCAATAACAAGAAAAGAAACAAACCACTGTTACTCACAATCACAATCACAATCTCCCACAACAACACAAACACACACAGTGACAGCTCAGAACTCACTATCTTCTTTCTCCCTGAAGCGTTTGACGATGACGGCGAGGCCGGAGCTCCCGCTGCCCTCACCGGTGAAGATGAAGGCTGACGGTGATTTTGCTCCGCCACTATCCCACCACCGCTTGAAGCCCAGCATTCGTGCGACCTCTTCGTTGAAGCTGAAAATGGAGAAAAACAGGACAAAAACGTCATCAGAACGCTGTAATTGCAGTGTCGTGAATCGCGGATTCAGGGACTGGTTTTCCATTTTTTACCTGAGCGTGCTTTTCTTGGCACAGACACTCCGATCATCTCATCGGCGGCCTTCCACGTCGTCGGCGGCGCTGGTCTAAAAACTTTCGCCGGAGGGAAGCTCTTCCGATGATGATGCGAGTGGTTCGTCAGCGAAGATGAAGAAGACAGCGACGAAGGATTCAACGGAAGCATTCTAACTGAACCAGCACCTCCGCCGTTTCCTCCTCCTCCTACTCCACCGTCTTCGTCGTCATCATCTTCTTCATCGTTGATGCTCTCATCTGAAGTATCCTCTCCTCCATCTTCCCTGCTGCTATGCATCAACCTATCACCCCTCCTCCTCTTGCTCCTCCCCGATCGATCTCTCTCCCTTTCCCTCTCCCTCTCCCGATCTCGATCCTTCTTTCGATCTCTTAGTCTCGTCGGTTCCTGCAGCTCCATCCCTCCATCTTCCTCTGAAAAACAAAAACCACAAACAAATAGAAACAGTTAAAAACGATTGAATCCAAAGAGGTAGATACATAGATAGATAGATAGATAGATAGGGGGTTAGTTTGATGAGATCTGAGAGAGAATTGTGAACCTGGTGAGTCTCTGAGACTGTTAGTCCTGTGTCTTCTTCTGGTTAAACCATTTGCAGCCATGCTGGTTCTCCTAGCTTCTCTTATCCTGTCCATTCCTTCCACCTTCAATCAACCACTGGATTTTACCATTCTTCACACAGATTCACCCAATTCGCACAGAATAGAAACTGATTCTATTCCCCTGTTGAGTTATCAGAATTATCAGAGAGAGATCTTAGGGTAGTGCTGTGCTCTCTGTGCTTCTCTTATCTTCTTTCTTTCTTTCTTTCTTTCTTTCTTTCTTTCTTTCTCTGCTTCACCACTCTCTCTCTACTTTCTTACTTTCTCTCTCTTCCCCTTTCTCCGCACCCTCTATCTGTGCTCCAATCTCATCTCGTTTCCGCTATTTCACTCTCTCCAAAGACTCCTGAACGGCCACGATTCTCCACCGCGTCACCTGTCAAGATCTCCACCATTGATCTCTACCCCCACAATCTACGGACCACATTGGCTTATGCCATCATGGCACCATCGTCACCCTCCATCTCACCACTCATGTGAATCCGCCTTTTAGCCTTTTTCATCAGCTTCACCTCCACGTGTCCACCTCCATCTTTGGTACAATATCTTTTATATTTAATTATCCTCAATCAATGCGTGCAAATTTGTTCTACTAGGAACTTCTTGCTATTTATTTATTCCTTTTTACCAAAAAGGTGACAGGTTGTATCCGGTAGCCGGGAAATTGTTAAAAGGAAAGATCAAAATCTCAATCTCAAAATCAAACATGAAACAACACCACCATCACAAGGAATCATATCGTTCCCACCGGTCAAATTCATTATTTCGGTTCCACGTTTACCCTTTCTATATTTTAATTTTTTCTATGTACACCGGTAAACAGGAGTACTATATAATTTTCAGAATGGACTAGACTGGTGGGCCCGCTGGGAATATATAAATAAACAATCTTCCAGAAAAAAGAAACCATTTCTGCTCTACGGACCAGATCGTCTTGTTATCAGCAACACGAGTTTTCCCAGCGTCGGATCTGTCCTACGTGGCAGTAGCATTCATTAAAAAAACAAGCAGATTCCAATGGACGAGCGAGTCCGACATGGCACCTAAACCTAGAGGTTCGGGCTCGTACGTCTTCAGAGCAAAATCTCACCGTCGAAGCTTGAAACTGTGTGATGATTGGACGGCTAAGATGAGCGCCGAAGCGAGAGTAACTCGCAATCACGGTCACGGAACTTCCAAGGAGAGTGGGCCCCGCAATAGCTGCCGATCTAGAAATTATTTTCTTCACCTCTGGCCTAATTGTCACGTTCGCGAGATGTGGTAGCTTCGTGACATACAAATGGGTCCCACCATTATAAAATTTCATAAATATATTAATGAGCTTATCTAATCTAATCTAATCTAATCTAATCTAATGGAGTATAAATAAATAAATCTAGCCGCGGTCAAAATGTACACGGCAGTTAAAAAACCAATTACTTTACTAATTAAGTAGTATAATTAATGATGGGGCACAGCAAAACCAAACAGGTTTCCCACATGCACCACGCGCCGGCGATATTAATTTGGTTGGACAGAGTGGCAAGTGGTCTTGGCACGTGGCAAAGAAAGAGTGAGACACGTGGCGTTGGATATTGGTGTTCGTTACAGTTCTCTACTACGCTTTTGAGCAGGTAAATATCTTTTTTTTCTGAACATAATTAAGTGTGAAAGATAGACTCACTTTGGGGTTTTTGAGTGACTGGTTTTAACTTGAAAAGGCAAAGCTGATTTATTTATTATTTTTTCAAAGGCTTAAAAAAGAAATATAATATCAGCGTGGAATCCGGAGAAAGTGTTGGGAAAGGGAAAAAAGGAATTGTATTTATTTCGAGAAAGGGTAATAAAATAAAATGATGTAATAAATGAAATGAAACGAAATCAAATTTGATAAGGCACAGCCGAGTGGAGTTATCTGATAAAATATTATTATTATATTATATCTTGGAGTAAGTGTGCCACGTCATAACGGGCCCACTTGGAAATGTAGACCTATATTAATAGGTTGTCGTGTTGCGGGGCGCTTTCATTCTCCCTCGCTCACTCGCTGTCGTGAAGACCCACGCTTTTGCCACGTACACACTCAGACTGCCACGTCATTAAGCCTATGTGGCTTGGTCTGTGACGGGAAGAAAAAACCCTAGCCGTCACCACAGCGTCACTCACTTCACTTCCTTCCTTTCTTACGCTATTTTCCTTTTTCTAATTTGGTTATTAATTTAGTATTATACTTTAGTAACTCACTCACTCACTTCCCATTAATCATTTAATTATTTCTTTTTAAGTTAGTGCTAAGTCCTTTTCAAAGTTCCTATATATTCCACACAAAAAAACCTTCCAATTACCTCCTTCAATGTCTTTTGAAAATTGTTCTGCACTTACTTACGAGGCATATTTCCAATTCATGTTTCCTCTTGTAAAAAATAAAAATAAAAATCCAATTCATAATAACATCATTACATAAAGTAGACTTAATAAACCGCAATGCTATTACCTATTGCGATTGTTTTTTAGTGGAGAATACAGTAGTTTAAATCGCGATTTAAATCGCTAAATCGAACAATTTCACGATTTAAGAACACCTTCTGATTTATTAGAATCATAATACTATTACCTATTTGCGATTGTTTTCCTTGTTGGTGGAGGTAGTTAAAATTGCGATTTAAATCGCTAAATCGAACAATTTTACGATTTAAGATTTAATTACAAGTAAAATTGCTTGTGAATTGCGATTTTGTTGGGTTCGCTAATTTATGGGTTCAACTCATTCCCAAATCGTGACCGGGTTCCTTTTTCTAAAACCCTAAGGTTCTCATTTCATGCAAACACTGCAATTGCCTCCATTGAAGTCAAACAAACTTCACCCCCCAAACAACCACCATCAACAACTACTCCTCAAACGATAAAGACCACATTGACAACGATGGCGACAAAGGCAAACAACTTATCTATGTTTGGTTGTTTACTCTCTGCTACTAGTATTTAGTTCCCTATTTTTCCTATGTTCTTCAATCCTTGATTTTAATTTTGCTAACTATATAAGAGAGGGTTTGTATCAAGCTATTTCTAGGTTTTTCTACAATAAGATACCATTTGATTTGGTAATAGGTGAAGAGTTTTTTATTATGTGTTAGTTAATTTCCTAACATGGTCAAGGATTCAAGCCCTTGTTCTATCATGAGAACAAACTCCGATTTTTTAAGCAAGTGTTTAAGTTGATTGTGGAGGTTATTGAAGCCATAAAGTTGTTTGGAGGAAAGTTGGTGGCCCTTTATTGACTGATGAGTGGGCTGACAAGAGGGGAGAATAATTTTGAAGTTCTGGGTGAATAGTCCTAAAGGAACAACAATGTGTTTTGAAGTCCATTGGTGCATCCACATACCCAACACAACATATATCATCTTTAAAATGCTTGATGAAGTGATGGAAAATGTTGGTGAGTAGAATTGCGTTCAAGTTGTGACAGACGATGCAACCAATTACATAGCTATCAGAGAGATGTTGATGGGGAAAATGAAGAAGTTGTATTGGATGCCTTGTGTAGCTTATAGTGTTGATCTTGTGTTAGAAGATTTTGAGAAAAATGTGTTCATTCACAAAGAGACAATTCCAAAGGGGAGAAAGATCGCAACCTATGTCTATTCAATAACACTTCTGTAATTCGCTTGTTTCAAAAACACACCAACGGGGGAGACTTGGTAAGGCCGGACATTAATCCAATTCTTATTTAACTTTAGGATACCTTCATGAGAATAATGCTACAAATTCTTCCAAACAATAAATAAGTGGAAATAATGTAACATTTTTATAATTTTTTTACTAAAAATGTATAAATCAAAATGAGGGAAAGGTCCACCTCAATTTTACATCAAAACAAAATTTTCACTGGCATTTCGGCTACAAGCCCATCCTCAGTTTTTGCAAGTTTCATAATATTCATGTATGAAAAGCAATTACATTCCGATCAAACCAACCATCCAAATCTCGTTAAAAATTTCCATCAATGTACCAGAAAGTTACAACATGATTGAATAAACCAAAATTAACCATGGATCACTCCCTTGCCGCTTATAACTTCACCAATGCGGTATGCTTTTTCTGTATCACCTCTGTTCTCAAGTATTCTATTAGCTGCCTCTGGACTTACTACCAGGACCATACCTATACCCATATTAAAGGTCCGTCTCATTTCAGAGTCTTCTATCTTCCCAGCCTAATGTGAGAGGTCATCAATATAGAATTATACTATAATTGTTGATGAAAAAATTCATAAACAACTTATAAAAATTTAAGGGAAAGCGATTGAAACATGTCTTACCTCCTGAAGCCACTTGAACACTGTAGGCACTTCCCATGAGTCTTTGTATATAAGAGCACCGAGGCCTTCTGGAAAAACTCGGGGTATGTTATCTGTGAAACCACCACCTGTGATGTGGGCTATTCCCTTCACCCCTCCCTTGCTAACTAAGTCAAGCACCTAATTTGAGAAGAAAAGAGATGTCTTCAAGATCAAAGCCGGAGGAAATTTTGAATAAAAATTGGAAGAAAAATAAAACAGTAAATTATGTAACAAAGAATGATGAATGACCTGTTCAACATAAATAGCAGTTGGGGCCATCAAAGCTTCACCAATTGTAATATCGCCACCAGGAAGTTTATCTTTCAATGAAAGCCCACTTTGAGCAAGGACACTGTTAAGATATATTGTTACATTTCAGTTCAGGAACTAACAATTTTAACAAAACTGATAGATTCTACTACTCAAGTCAAAACCAACCTTCTTACAAGTGAGAAACCATTAGAGTGAACTCCACTAGATGGCAGACCAATAATAATGTCACCAGCAGCAATGTTCTTGCCATTAATTACAGAATCTTGCTTAACAATGCCAACAGCACATCCACTTAGATCATACTCACCTTCTTTATAGAGACCAGGCATCTCTGCAGTCTGGAAGTGTGTAAAAATAACAAAGTGAGAAATGAGAAAAAACACATTATCTCTTTATCCCCAATTATATTAGTAGGTGGCTGAGTATATTAGTGAGAAATATAATTTATTTATCATGGTAGAGATTGGCTACAATAGACTCATGTGTTTAATCTATTCGGTGACAATGAAAGATTCCAACAATCTAATACTGATTGAATAAATAATGTCAACCTGAATAAATCTAGATGCAAGAATCCATACACCATTCACACCTGCACAAGATGACAGGCGGATCTCTAGACGATATTTGGAGAAATGGAATAAATCAAAGAGGAAGCAACTGAACATTATGCATTATCCCAACAAGCAGTTAAGCTACATGAATCCACAATTGCCATGAGACAAACCAATTTTTCCATAAAACCATTTAGAAAAATCTCTTCTTCACTAGTTCATCTTTTTCACTATATTTTCTTAGGTCTTCTTCTAACAGTATCAACATTTCCTCAACGAAGCCTGTGCCTTTTATTAGTCTTCTCATCAGACCAAATCATCACTCAATTTCAGATACAAATTGTTCCTGACCTTATCTTTTCTTGTACATATCCAATCATCCACCTTAGTCCCCTCAACATCGAAAGCTATCGATAAAACTTTGCAGAAAAAATGATATTTTATGGATGAATGATCCAGTTACTTCATAGTGTCTAACATGAACTGATAAGATCATGTGTTGGCAATACTAGCACATGAACTAAAGTAGATACTGAGATTAAAAAAAAGGCTACAAAATATTTCAATACCTCTCCTCCTAAAAGTACGCAATCAGATTGCTTACAACCATCAACAATGCCTTTGATAACCTGAACAATAAAAAATTAAACAAGGAGAGAAGCATGAATAAGCCTTCTTTTACCAATACACCGAAAGCTCAAACCAAAACACCAAATCCACATCCATTACCTGCTCAGCAACATCCACATCAAGGTGGCCAGTGGCAAAGTAATCAAGGAAAAACAAAGGCTTTGCCCCGGAAGTAACAATGTCATTGACACTCATTGCAACCTAAACAGAAACAACAACACTCAAAACTCAAAATCCAAACACAAAAAAAGCTCCAAAATTCAAAAATAAAAAATAAAAATCAGTTTCCACAATGTCTTACCAGATCAATCCCAATAGTGTCATGAATGCCAGTCTCAAAGGCAAGCATCACCTTCGTTCCAACACCGTCGGTACCGGCAACAAGGTACGAATCACCTGCTCAATAACAAGCTCAATCCAAACACAACTAGAAGCAGGAACAAAGCACGAGTGAAGATGAACAAAAAGTGTACCCAGAGGGAATAAACCACCAAAGCCTCCAATCCCTGGCGCCATCTTCGCTATTCTTCGGACGAGCTCAGAACCGGCGTCGATGTCAACGCCGGCGTCCCTGTACGTCAGACCTTTACCCTCAGCTCCAGCAACCACCGCGTTCTTGTCTCTCCTCGACGTCGACATTGATAATACGCCGCCGGTGTAACCACCGGTTGGACAGCGTAAACCGCGGCTGCTTATGGAGGAGCAGTTGGAATTGGTAGAGTTAGGTTTCGGTGACGGTACTGCAAGGTAACGCGATAGCTCTGTGCAAGCTCCTAAGTTCATTGCTGAGAGTAGTGAAAGAACAGAGAGAGAAGGGCGGCGCCGGTGCCGGAGATGGAAAATGCGGCGGCGGCGAGTGGAGACCGGCGAAAATGCGCGCCCTAAGGTTTGCGTTTATCGAACGGAGAAAGATTTCACTGTGTATGCGGCGTATGAAAGAGGAAAATGATAAAAACAAAAAAAATGTCTCTAAAACAATAAGTTTTAAATACTAACATTTTATTGAGCATAAGTTTTTAAAAGTGTAATTTATGATTAATCAGTTAACATCTTTCAATAAGATGGTCAGTAACTTAGTATGTAAGGGGCCAAGTTGGGGTTGTCTCGCTCATTCCTTGGTTGGTAGCCTCTTTATAGGTCACTCCTTCGACCCTCTACCTTCTTGCGTTCAGGCAACCTGATCATCACACCGGTCGACGCCATTAATGAACCGTTATGTGAGTTCATAGGTCCCTTGTAATTAAGTCGTTCATGTTCCTCATTAAGGCTCCTAACAATCAATCCCTCATCAGACCTTTCACCTTTGTAGGTCGTTGTCGTTACTTCATACCATCAAATCAGGCGTTTTGGGCTAATAAATGGTATAGGTCTAGCTTACACGGGCGATCACAATCAATCTAACCCGAACCAAACACATTTTGGTGGGTTGAATTTGGTCATTAAATCGGTTGAATTTTTTTTTATTACACGCAATCATCATTTGTTCGAGTATCACGTTTGGGCATTAAGATTCGAGGAACTCGAACCAACTCAATGCCATGTAAGTAAAAACATTTTCTCACTTAGTATTAACTTTAATGAGTGTATCTATAATCTATAATCTATCTATCTATCTATAATCTATAATCTATCTATAATCTATATCTATCTATAATCTATCTATCTATAATCTATAATCTATAATCTATATAAAGGAGAAGCTTTTGGGAGCTTTGATGGTAAATTAGTAATTTAATAAATTAGTGTACATGAACTAGAGATTGTCCATGGTTATTTTAGTAAATTTCAACTGAAATGATCAGGAATGCAATATGGGTCGTTCATATCTTTTAATCTTGACCGTATGTTGTTTTTGTAGTGCGGAATCGTTTATATTCCTCACAGCGTTCAGACTGTTTATTTCCCTTATGTTCCACACTTCCACTATATGAGCATTCAATTTTGAAGCATCAGGTCATCACTTAGTCATAACTTATTTGGAATTTGAAGCATCAGTTTGATTTCTCACACTATTTTATAACTCATAGTCACCTCATCTTCTAAACTGATCCATCTAGAAACCTTTCAACTCATGAAACTTTTCCTATATATTCATTGCCATGTAGGTGTTCCCCTTGCAATTGCCGGATTCTAGGCTTATGGGAACCAGGTAAACACTCCTCTTTGCAGAATTGTTAATTAGTCTAAACATTCCATATGATTTTGATAAATGATAACCAGGTTCCACTTACATATGTATACCCTGTTTCATGTATTTAGCCATTAAAAAACCTCCAGCAAGCAACTGGTGCAATACATTGTGCAACTATTGGCAAACGATTTAGGAATGATTTCATGTTTTCAGTTGAGGTACTGATTTGAGTTTAAATATTTTTATGTAGTTTTTTATATGAAAATGTTAGGGGTATGTGGCTAAGTGATTTTGATGCACACTGGATTGTGCTTCACATTGCATCTGAATGTTCATGCGAGAGAATTGTTGAGGTGGGCTTAGTTGGAGTAGGAAGATTGTTCTCTTATATGAAGTAAGCTCCCAAAGTCTGCATATTTATCTGTCTTGGTTTAATTTGTATAGAACTATTTTAGTTCGTTTTCATTATATGCTTCATTTTGTCTATATGAAAGTCAGTGTTGAATGCATTGTGTTTTTGGGAGCACCCTTTTGTGTCCTGAAAGAATTTTACCATAATTAACAGCTTTAGTGAAATGGATCACATTTTTTGGCTGTTTTGAGAAACACTGTTTGGGAAATGGTATATCTAAGAGACACTTTTTTTGGAATTTTAAATGGCAACATCTAATCTGTAATTAAAATTTTTCATTGCCTTCTTTGTGTAGCCCCTGCTGTCATATCATATATACGCTTGACTCATTGTGTATGGAGTTGCAGCACCAAAATAAAATGTTTTTTTGGCAGGGGCTAAAATAAAATGTTGATGGCATATTTCTATTGCAGCACTCCATCTGAAACTTGTTAAATGAAGAAAAGGACCAGTGTATAAATTCTATAGAAAGCTGAGGACCTTGTTGTAATAACTAGTAGTTAGTTACTTTACTATAAATATAAGTTTGTTATGTTAGTTTTGACATTGATTGTAACAAACTATCAGATTGAGAAATCTATCAAAAGCTTCGAGCTAGCTTTTGTGGTTGAGTATAGGCCTCCCAATTTCTAATATGTTTATTTCTGGCTATTGCTTTTATCTTGGTAGATCCTTAATTTCATGGAAGGCAAAGAAACAACCTACAGTATCACGATCTTCTAGTGAAGCTGAGTATCGAGCTCTTGCCTATGCTACATGTGAGCTTCAATGGTTATTGTTTCTTTTACATGATTTGCAGATTCCATGTGAGAAAACCCCTGTTTTATTTTGTGATAATCAAAGTGCACTTCACATTGCTGCTAATCCAGTGTTTCATGAACGCACAAAACATTTGGAGATTGATTGCCATATTGTTAGAGAGAAATTGCAAACTGGTGTGCTCAAATTACTGCCTATACCTACTGCATTACAGGTTGCTGATGTGTTTACCAAGGCTTTGCAGCCCCGGATTTTTCAAGGTTTTATTAGCAAGCTTGCTCTTATTGACATATTTCGCCCATCAGTTTGAGGGAGGCTGTTAAATGAAGAAAAGGACCAGTGTATAAATTCTATAGAAAGCTGAGGACCTTGTTGTAATAACTAGTAGTTAGTTACTTTACTATAAATATAAGTTTGTTATGTTAGTTTTGACATTGATTGTAACAAACTATCAGATTGAGAAATCTATCAAAAGCTTCGAGCTAGCTTTTGTGGTTGAGTATAGGCCTCCCAATTTCTAATAAAACTAATTGTGTAAAGTGTAGTATTTTCAAATGTGAGATGCCACAAAATATTTTGTCTTTGATGCATGCAGAAAAAAATTACATTTTATGTACGAAAAGTGTTCTGTTATTAACTATGCAACCGAATCAATGCAACCAATCCCCCTCCCATGTAAGCTGAAATTTATTAGATAGAAAATATGATAGTTTGACAAGGTCCTAAACAAGATCACACTTCTATGAAAGCAAATATTGAACCCTACTGAAACTGCCGTATTTGTTGGGCAATGATAAAGCTTTTCATCTTTGGGCTATGGTTTGTCTTTTAGGTAACTTTTTTGTACCCAACTTGGTGAATCAGAACTATATCATTAGATGAACACGGTATCATTGATAAGGGGAAAAGATACAATTTTGAAAGAGTTATTACAAACACTTTGTTTTTTAATAGTCTTGGTCCTTGAATTTTCATAAACATGCAGCTTGAATTTCTATTGTAGTTGAAGAAGACTCATTGAGGAAAGGATTGAATAGGTGGCTCCTGAAGCTTGCTGAATTTTCTATATGCTTAGCAAAGTTTCTATATGGGTAGTTGGAGGAACTCATGCTCACCTTTAATCAACTTATCTTTCGGCCTACATGCATTAGCTTTAGGATTTGGACTATATAAATTTGGATTCGTTTGCATGTTGATATAATATAACTTACCATGTGCTTCTCAGCTCTCTGGAAAGACAGGGGGCATATCACTTATATATGATATCCATAGGTTTTATAAGAAACCAAGAGGGCTATGCTATGCATAGATTTTCTACACAAGCTTTTGCAAAATTCCCACTCTATTTTTATCTTTAAAATTGATTATGAACTATAATTTTATAAATAATAGATCTTGACAGGTCAGAGGTCAGAGCTAAACAAGACAGTTCCTTTGGAGCACTTACTAAATGATCATCGGGAAGAGACAGTCTGCATGAGTTAGAAGCTTATGCCTTCAAAATTTTCTCACACAACATGTGAGCTTAGATGAAAGATACTATATGTTCTTCTATTTTTAACAACTATAATTCTCTCCTCCTACTATTATTCGACTACCAATATGTCAAATTACTAAAGTGGAGTTTTTTTTTTTTCGAAATAGCAAAATATTATTAATGAAAGGAAACCATGAGACCAACCTTCTCAAGTAGGCAAGGATAGAATGCAAAAGAAAATAAAAGCACAAACGCAAAGGGGCACACCAAGCAAAAGAACGACCAAGCACAGAAGAGGAAAGAGTGGCGCAACATCCACCCCCAGCAGGATTAAGCTGACCCAGGATTAAGCACACCATGGAGTTTATTTTTATACATGAAGGAAATAAAAACAACATTATTTAAAGTTGAAACTTAAGATAACACTTGCAATTAGGGGTAGAAATGGGTTGGGCTAGGCTAGGCTTTGTGAGGCCTAGGCCTGACCTGCAATCGAAACTCACGGCCCAAGCCTTAGCTCGTGGTTTTTCGTAGGCCAAATTTTAAGGTTTGGTCTTCTAGGAGGCCTAGCCTGGCCTACGAACCTGTTTGAAAGCCTACTTACCTAAAAAAATCCTCTTAAAGAGGCTAATAGGCCTTGGGGTGGTCGTGCGAGGTAGTCGGTGGCGGACGACGAGTGGCGGGCTAGCGGCGGTTGCTTCAAGCCTTGAGGAGAGCAGCCGCTAGGTGAGAGGCTGAAAGAGTTAGAGTTAACAGAGTGAAAGCAAAAGGAGAGAACGTTTCTAATTTAGGTTTTCATCTTAGGATTTCTTCTTTTTTAAGTTTTTGTATTTTTGTATTTTTTAGACATGATATTAAATTTATTAATATATATTTTTTGGTTACAATTAAATTTCTTTAATATATTAATAAATATATTTATTAAATTTTCAAAAAAAAATGATAAATGGGTCGGCTTATCAGGCCTAATAGGCTTATTTTGTAAGTCTAGGCCTAACTTTTTTTAGCTAATCTAGCTTTTTAAAAAGTCTTAGCTTGATCTTTTTACGAAATAAGTCTGGCCTAGGTCGTAGGCCCCCGATGAGCCGCTCACCCATTTCCACCTCTACTTGCAATAAATTTAAAACTTAACACTTGGAATAAATTTTTGTATTAAGATTTAATAGTGACATACGACTAATAGAGAAAGAAACGTGTGACATGATAGGTAGAATAGTGAAATTGATATGAAAGAAATGGTGGTGTGAATTCATTAAAATTGAAACCTTTATTTGTATGTTTTTTTAAAGGAAGGTAAGTATGTTATATATATGAAGCGGATGTGCTTTGTTCTGTCAACTATATAATGTTTATAATGTGCAGATTGAGAATGATTCAACTCTTGCAATAGGGTGGGTGATAGTAGTGACTAAGGGGCCTTGGAAGTCTTTGTTTCAAAAAAAACTTTTTGGGGACCAAAAGCTATGAAAAAATTCTCAGGACCAATTTAGATGTATCTGTTTAAGTTAGAGACTAAAAGCATATCAATCCTAAAAAGTATAACTCAAAAATCACCTCATTTTCCTTTTATATTTTTCGCTCTTATATTTTTTTCCATCTCATATTCTTTGTAGCGTTCTCTAGAGTAACAAATCGTACAGAACTATAAAAGCTATTTGCGACAATGATTACAACAACTCTCACTATTTCAAAAGTAGTTTATGTGGATGTTTTCCGAAATGTCATATAAGAAGGATTTTTTAATACAAATAAAAAATATAAAAATTTTTTTATCAAATTATTCTAATAATAATTCTTTAATGTTAATTTCTTTTTCAGAAATATCTTACAACAATCACATTTGTAAATTGTGTACTCTAAGTAGTATTGTATTGAATTTTCCAAATGATAAAATGACTTATTTTATAATTCTATAAAAAAATCAAATAATTTCACCTCATTATACTATTTATTATCTTTTTCATTTTTGTTTTCTTTAAAATACATTTCTTTAGTTTTCCAATGCACCAAAAAATAAATATAACTTTCTTTTTCATTTATTTTAGTTAATTAATTAGGAATAATTTGATAATTTCAGTTTCTTTGGTTTCTTTCTCAATGTAATTATTCCACTTATAAAAATTTAATGTAATTTCATATGCCTTTTACAGCTCATATATGTTTCATCAACTCTCAGCAATAAACTATTAAATTATTATAAAAAAATTAAATAATGCAACATTCTAATAAAAAATGACACAAAAAATTAATATAAATATTACGCTACTACAAAAAAAAGTCAGACACATGCATCACACAATAAAACCATGTGTAAATTTATGTTTTTTTCATATCTAAAATTAATTTTAGGTTATAAACTATCTTTTAATAAATGTAACAAATAATAAACAAAAACGTATATTTCTCCGTGCAACGCACGGGTAAAAAATACTAGTTCAACCTAAGAAAGTGAGTAATCTATTAAACAAATATGTTCGGGGACTAAAAATTATGAATTTTTTTTATAGGGAATATAAGTTAAGGAAAAATAACATATTTAACCATATTAAACTTTAAACTTTAATGGATATGCATATTTAGTGTAAACCAGTTTTACATTGATGACAAATCACAACATGACATGTAGAAAAAATAATAACCTTCGCTTTAAACTTTAATTAAAATAAAAATATAATTTTTAAGTTGGCAAAAGTCACTCTTTTTTGGTACATCAGAAGCCGAAAGGTTAAATTGAACCCGCCAGAGAATGATTATGAGACCTTCCCCTCCTCACTCTATATGTCACTCAACTCTTACTACTTGAACTATCATCTGAGAATTGACAAAACTCAATTGAATGTCTGATTAAACAAAATTCTACACCTTTAATCCTAGATTTTATCTATTCTTTTTCAATTTTCAATATAAATTACATTTCAAAAAATAATGTATTACAAATTTCTATTTAATTATTAAATATATTTTTTCTGTGGACAAGATAAAATGCTAGTTAATTTCTTTCTAGATGAAACATCTAATTAAAATCTCTCCCCACGGTTACTCCTTTTATTATCTCTTTTAAACGAAACAGTTGTACAACTTAAAATCCTCCCCCACCATTCAAAGAGTAACCCAAAATTTGAGAGTGAAAAACGATAAACTTTCCTTGTATCAAGCACTCCAAGAGGATTTTAGTCAATTGTGCTTATCCGCTAGCTAGAAATTGAATGAAAAATAAACCGATAGTAATAATTTGAACCACATGATTGGCTTTCACACTTGTAGATAGTCATAAAATTTATGTCTCGCCTTAGTTATAGTCCACACACTCAACAGAAATATAGAACCTCTACCATTTAGTTAAGAGATGAAATTTTGAACCTCTACCATTCTATAATCAAATGAACCTTTATCAAATATATCCTGCAAAATTAGATACAGTTAGATATAATTGGTCCACTTTTTATCCACCTACGCATGCACTAATCTAAAATGATTGATCTCTATTCTTGTGGCCTCTACAATCCCTACATTACCGCTTATCTTAATATATTATTAGTAAAATTGCCAACACATACTCTGATCGTGATGGTGACTAGATCCGAACCATTGTTAGTAAAATTTCTTTGGACCTTTTCTTATCTTGAAAATTTTATCTTCATTCAATGTCCTCGTCACCGACACCTTTGAATTCCCGCAAAAAAATGTATGCCATGGATTGAATATGGTAATTGAGGCTAAAATAACCTTTGTTGTAGCTATATATATTCATGCACAAAGCAAAGCGTAGCACAGATCTCTCCAGCAATTTGATAAGTTAGCAATCATGGCGGCCGGAGGATTTTCAACGGCGGCCGGGGAAACCCAATTTGAGGCAAGGATCACATTAACGGTCATAGTATCTTGCATAATGGCCGCCACCGGCGGCCTTATGTTTGGTTATGATGTTGGAATTTCAGGTACACACACGATCATCTCATGTCACATGACACATGAAGCTTGTGTCTATATATTAGTCACACTTTTAATTAAATTAGCATTGTTAATAGCATTTGAACAAATGCAGGTGGTGTGACATCAATGCCCAGTTTTTTGCAAAGGTTCTTCCCAGAAGTATACATAAGGACACAGCAACATGGGGAAGAAAGCAACTACTGCAAATATGACAATCAAAACCTTCAGTTGTTCACATCCTCTCTCTACCTTGCAGCTTTGGTAGCCGCCATGGTAGCCTCCACGATCACAAGAAAGCTAGGCCGCAAGCTAACTATGTTGATTGCTGGGGTTTTCTTCATTGTTGGCACAGTCTTGAATGCGTTGGCAAATAGCCTTATCATCCTCATTATTGGCAGGATCATACTGGGTTTCGGTGTTGGTTTCGCAAATCAGGTCCTTATAAATTGTTTTGTGTACAATGAATTTCAGACATTGTTTTTTCATTCCTTTAACATGTTTCTGATTCATGATTAATTCTGTTTTTCACAACAGGCTGTGCCAGTGTTTCTTTCTGAGATTGCTCCCACCAGAATTCGTGGTGCACTCAACATTCTCTTCCAGTTGAATGTCACCATTGGAATTCTCATTGCAAACCTTGTTAACTGGTTTGTTGCAAAGTAAGTTTAATTGGTGTAAAGATTTATGTTTGATTTTTTAAAAAATAAACCAAATCATAATGAGCGTTATTTTGATTGTTCAATTAAGTTTTTTTTGAATAGATTGTAATTAATGTATGTGTGAATTGGGAAATAGGATTGAAGGTGGATATGGGTGGAGAATATCACTAGCTTTGGCTGGGGTTCCTGCACTTATGCTAACATTGGGGGCCCTCATAGTGGATGACACTCCCAACAGTCTTATTGAAAGGGGTAGAGAAGATGAAGGGAAGGCTGTACTTAAGAAGATTCGTGGTGTGGAAAATGTTGATCCAGAGTTTGAGGATATCCTCAGAGCCAGTAAAGTGGCTAAAGAGGTCAAGAGTCCCTTCAGAGACCTTCTCAAGCGTCACAACCGTCCTCCACTAGTCATCGCTGTCATGATGCAAGTAAGTTCTCTTAGCAATCTTTCTACAATTGATTATGAAGTCATGACTCACGAGTAATTATTGAGAAATTGATTTTAATTTTCATTGTGAATAGATCTTCCAACAATTCACCGGAATCAACGCGATCATGTTCTACGCCCCGGTGTTGTTCAACACTCTTGGATTCAAAAGTGATGCTTCTTTGTACTCAGCTGTGATCACAGGAGCAGTGAATGTCCTCTCCACATTGGTATCCGTCTATTGTGTGGACAAAGCAGGGAGAAGGATTCTGCTATTGGAAGCATGTGCCCAAATGTTTCTCTCTCAGATGGTGATTGCTATAGTGCTCGGAGTGAAAGTGGGAGATTACTCAAACAGTTTAGGAAAGGGTTTTGCTGTCTTGGTGGTGATAATGGTGTGCACATTTGTGTCGTCTTTCGCGTGGTCATGGGGACCACTCGGGTGGTTGATTCCCAGTGAGACTTTTCCCCTCGAGACTCGATCTGCTGGGCAGAGTATTACCGTGTTCGTCAACATGCTTTGCACCTTCATCATTGCTCAGGCTTTCTTGTCCATGATGTGCCACATGAAGTTTGGAATTTTCTTGTTTTTCTCTGCCTGGGTGGTGGTGATGGGTTTGTTCACAATGTTCCTCATTCCAGAGACAAAGAATGTCCCCATTGAAGACATGAATGAGAAAGTCTGGAGTCAGCATTGGTTCTGGAAGACTTATATGGATGATTAGATTCAAAGACCATATGCATTTGGAAGTTCATAACTATGAATTTCCCATTGTAATTACTCTTTTTGGCACACATCTCACTCTCATCCAACAATGTCCATATTAGCGTTACAAAATTGTAAAGTGTTAATTGTTTAACACTCCAATTTTGCATATCTATTTTTGATGTACATCACATGATTCACATCTCATTTCCATTTTCTTTCTTTCTGCTCTTATATCTCAATTAAATTCTTTTCAAATCATATATCATCTCTTATATTTGTAAGTACAAGTGTGAACAAAATTCTATAGATGTATTTTATACCTTTTCCTAGGTGTAATTATATATAAATGAAACACTCTTACTTGTATATTCTTTTATTTCTGAGTAAACTGTTGTGGTTTGCAATGTTTTACTAGTACATTGTAGCGTGTGGAATCGTTATACTGGGAATTGTTTTTTTTTTTTGAGAGTATAAGGTCCTTGTCATTAATCATGCAAAGTAGCAACATCAAAGGCGAGAATAGCCTCCAAACCCGGAGGGCCATCCTCAATCCAAACATTACAAGGATAAGCAAGAGCATACTTGGCCATAAAATCAGCGGCCATATTCGCCGTACGGCGAGCATGAACAATCTCAAAAGCAATAAAAGAACTAGAAATAGAAATGCAATCCCTCACAATTGAGGCTAAATAAGAGTTATTTCTCCTAATATTACGCCAGGTATTGACCACAATGAGGCTATCTGTCTCGACCAGAACGTGAAGAAAGCCAAGATCAAGAGCCAATTGAAGAGCCCACCGCAAGCTGAGTGCTTCCCCAAGAGCCACCGACAACGATCCTCGATGCTTGCTACAACCTGAAGCCAATAACTGACCCGTCGTGTTTCTCACCACAAACCCGCAACCCATGGTTCTCTCCGCTGCTGCAGCAACATCAACGTTGAGCTTGAAGAACCGTGGGGGTGGAGGCTGCCACCTACCAGGGCCAGGTCCCGCCTGCGCAAGAGCTCCATGTGCGCGGGTTACTGAGTGAGTTGCTGCACCGGTAACCTCGCCATCCAGCCATGCTGCCACCGCCGCAGAGGAGGGTTGTGGAGGAACCATGCAGCACGAGAGAGCCCGCTGCAGAGTCTGGTCTACGGTATAGATTCTGTGTTCAAAAACCAGCTTGTTCCTGCGCTCCCATAGGGCCCAGCCAAGGCACATTATCTGACCCAGCAACCACTCATCCTTCAGCTTCATGATACCCAGCAGCCAGTCCTGGAAATGGAACTCCTCTGGAGGAGGGAAACGTACAGAGAGAGGAGAACTGAACCAGATTCGCGCAGCATCCGGGCAGTAGAAAAGAGCATGAACAATTGTCTCCTCATGGTCACCACAAGCAGGACAAAAAGGATCAGAGACAATTCCCTTTCGAGCTAGAACACCACGGGTAGGAAGGATGTCGTGAGCCACTCTCCACAAGAACTCTTTGCATCGTGGAAATTATACTGGGAATTGTTATTCACAGTTCACTGTTGTATATGCAGTTTGATTAGCTACCCTCAACACGTTGATCTAATCATCTTTAACAAAAAAAATGTTTAGTCAAGCTAGGTCGATACTTGATTGAGAGAAAAAAATGATTTTAGAAAATTAGAAAAAATATTATTTTAAAATTAGTAATTAATTAGTGAAAAGTAATTATTTTAATATAAAAAGTTGATAGTCAATTAAAGTGACATGGACTTAACATGTGTTATTAAAGTTTCATGAATGTTATGAATAAGGACTAAAGTCTATTAATATATAATAAGATGGTGATGGATTTCTCACACTAATTAAATAGAGGTGTCATGTAACCTTTTTCTTTTTAACAAAACACATATGCCCTATACTTATAAAAGCAACTATTTAGACTAAACAAGTTGAAGAATATTTGAAAATAAATACAAATGAGTAGTAGAAACATGCGGCGCCCAATGAATCTGATCCCCAATCTATCAAACTTGTCTAGTTTTTTCCCTTTTTTTAATTAAATTTCAATGAGGGGTGTCTAAACTAAATCAATAAGGGTTTGTTTATACTTTTACTACACTAAACCAATAAGGGTTTTTGGTACATAATCAATAAGGGTTTGTTTATACTTTTACTACACTTAAAAAAATATATGAAAGGAAAAAAATGAGATAAAAGAGTAGGTAAAGAGATTACATGGCAAAAGAGATTGCAATGTCATGACTGATTGTTTAGCAAATATGATTTTCTGTATCCATGATCATGTGTGGGCTGAGGAATAATCCTAGATTGTTGTCCCTTTTGCTTCCAGATGTACTAAATTTTGTTTCTTCTAAATGAAGGATTCAGACTCTAAAAATATGGTTCATTAATGGATTAGTCTTAACATAATAAACTGAAAAATTGCCCAAAAGGATAAATATAAACAAGTTTATAAGCTTTTAAGTGCAATGATGAATGAAATATAGTTAATTAAAACATCACATATTTATTGAAATTATACTAAAATAAAAAATTCATTCATTATATATAAGAGAAGAAAAAGACTTAGGCTCGCTTAGGAGAACTTATTTGAGCTTATCTGATAGCATAAAGGCTTGTGTCAGTGTTTGAGAGAGCTTATGCAAACAACTTATGACCTACCATAAGTTGTTTTGAGTTTATTTTCATAAGCTACTCATGATAGCTTATTTTTTAAAATTAAAATAGCTTATAAATAAGCACTTATGTCCCGCTTATATATGGTCGCTTTTGATCATAAACGCTTAATTGAGTTGTTTTCCCAAACTGAGTCTTAATATATAAAAAGATTATAAATAATTTGTTAGGTTCATTAACCGTTAAAATCAAAGTAAATTTAACAAAATTTAAATCTTAAATAAAATAACACGAAATGAAAAATATTTTATTCGTTTTGTTTCATTTAAAGTAATTTAAATAATAGCAACTTATACTTATCGTAACCAAAAAAATAATAAGTTAGGCGAGATCATCCTCATTTGATTTAGGGGCGTCTTGCTTTGGGAGGGTGTTTGTTTGGTTTTGTGCGGTTTGCCTTGTTTGTCTCGCTTAGTTTGTACATTCGTTGCGTTTTTCTCATTAATAAAGTTTAACTTTCAAAAAAAAAAAAGTTTCAAAAAAAAAATAGCAACTTATATAATTTATATATTTAGATTCCTCCTATATATTGTTTTCGATAAATCCAAAAATAGGCTAAATAAATAAGGCATCATCACTGGCTCTTCTCCCACCCATCCACCATCTCCATAACAAAGGAAGATATCACTCTCATCACAAGTGCAGTCACTAGTCATCATCTCAATTTTGGTGCTGTGTGCATGTGAATGTGAATCAGAAAAAAAGCATTGAAGTGAATACTACTTGATCGGAAATACATGGCTGGAGGAGGCTTCACCAGCGGCAGTGACGGAGGCAGAGATTTTGAGGCCAAGATAACGCCTATAATCATCATTTCATGCATCATGGCTGCCACCGGAGGTCTCATGTTTGGATATGATGTTGGTGTTTCAGGTAATATAACATTTTTGCTTGTTTTTTATAACTCAACGTGCACGATTACCTACCTAAAACCACAAAGAATAGTGTTCTCTTCTCACTTCTATCAAGTCACACACTAAGTGATAGACAAAAAGAGAAAATAAAAAAATAAATGATATGATAAATAATGTGATTTGATGAAGAATAAATATAAAAAGAATAAAAGGGAGTGGGAATGAGATTTGATGAAGCGTAAATTAATCAAAATCCCCAAGTCAAATTGTCATTTTGACGAAAGTAATATATTTCTACCAAAAAAATGGTTGGTTCAAATAATATATGTCTAATTCTCCTTAAATAAAATATCGACTTTGAATCTTATGAACAGAAAAAAACATTTGTTAGAAGAAGTAACCCAAAAAATATCGATATATTCGAGCTCAGATATGATTATAATCGAAGATACATGTCTTAAAAAAGTTTTAAAAAGTAACATATTCCTTCTTGTGAGGAAAAATCAATTTAACCACCAATGAAACTTGAGCTTGAACACAAACAAGTGCTAAGTGGTGGCCAAATACTTTTTAGAAAATGATATCTGTAGATTAAAAATGAAAACTATTGTTTTCCTTCAAAGTGTTGCATTAAAGTTATCAATATATTGAAATTTAAATGATGTATAGATTTCAATGAAATTGACCTTTTTTATTTCTTAACTATGTTTCACTAATCATTTAAGGTCATTACTCATTACATTGCTTAGGGGATCATTTTCTTTATCCATTTAGGTTAATTTCTTAACTGAGTTTTTAAATGTTATAGTTTAAAAAGTACCATGTGAGGTTATATGGATCAATAGAATTTATTTATAAAAGTATTAATTAAAAATAGGCATCTCATAAAATTACTCCAGCTTTAGGTGTTCCAATTATATTTTGATATGTGTCTTAAAAAATTAAACTCCAATTTATGTGTCAAAATATTACTAAACCATTTAACACTAATGATTTTTCTCACATTTACTTGGAGTAATTTAAACAACTCAATATATTGAATTTGAATGATGTAGGGTTTAAATGAAGGGGATATCTAGCTTTACTATCTGTTTTGAGTGATGGATGTAAACACTGTTATTAAATTACTGCGAATTAGCTGTGAAAATAACAAATTCACAACTACTTGGTAGCTAATATTCTGGCAACTATTTATTTAATTTTTGGTGATTGGATTGGTGGTTTTGATTTTGAATAAGGCGGTGTGACATCCATGCCACACTTCTTGAAGAAGTTCTTTCCGGAGGTATTCAGAAAGACAAAGGAAGAGGAAGAATTTAACAGCAACTACTGCAAATACGATAATCAAATGCTGCAATTGTTCACATCATCTCTGTATCTAGCTGGTTTAACAGTCACATTCTTTGCTTCCTACACCACCCGGAGGCTGGGCAGAAGGCTCACCATGTTGGTATCGGGCTTCTTCTTCATCGGTGGAGTTGCTTTTAATGTTGCTGCTCAAAACCTTGCCATGCTCTACATTGGTAGAATCTTACTTGGTTGTGGAGTTGGTTTTGCTAACCAGGTTATACCTATACTTATTTTTTTCTTAATTTTTACCATAAACCATGTTGATTAAAGTGGTCGTCTAACTTAGGCATGAGCTATTTAACAACATCTTACGTGGATTAATAATATTTAAGATAAGTAGATTGAACTAACAAGGTCTAGCATAACTGGTAAATAGTTGGACTTTTCATGCATTCAAGTGATCTAACACTTAAGTGCATATGAAAAATGATTTGTTAAGAGTGACATAACATTTAAGTGATCTTAAAGCCTTGAGAAGTCTTATGCCACCGACCGTATATATACATTGGAAAAAAATATAAGTGAATTGAAAATTTGTGAATCTTTTTACTTATTTATTTTAAATTTTAAAAATCATTGATATACCGAGTAAATGCTGAGTGTTGTCTTTTATAGTAGATTGTTGTATGGGATTCACTCCCAAATGTTGACTAGTAGACATTAGAATTGACACATGGTATGATATGACATATTTGGAGCCACATTTGGGATTGTCCATAGTATTTAGTCAACAATTGTCTTTGCAGGATAGAATCAAGGTTTTGTTTCCTATTTAAGGAGTTTAAAAGAATATACTAACGCGACTTCTCTGTGGTATAGTTTAACTATGCAATTTGGTGAGTAATTGCTGTTTCACGAGTCAAAACATAGTTAGCTGATGTGAGATCCTTGTGTGCCTCACAGTTTAAGACAAAAGTATGTTTTGTAGTTTTATATTAGCTGTGGTGAGAGATCATGGCCGACGAATCTGACCAACCTAAAAGAACAAAAATACATAATTTGATGATTAAAATATAAATGAAGTGGCCTATGCAAAGTTCAACTATTCAACTATTATTTTAGTGGTGTTGAGGAGGAAACTTCAAAGTAAGTAAGGATAACAAATTGCCCTTTGGAACTAATTGACTTAATGCAGTAATTTAATATTTTATTCTTTAAGTAAGTGGCTGTGGGTTTGATTTCTAATTCTTACCAATAAAAAGTAAAAAACTCATTGGACAACTTGTAAAGCTTAATCCGCTAATAGTTTTTTTTATAAACTAAGTCTGCTAATGGTGAGGCGAATGATTAATCTCACGACTATTTATAGGATGTGGAACTCACTAAAGTTTGTTGCTTTAATTTGATGATGATAGGCTGTGCCAGTGTTCCTTTCAGAGATCGCACCTCCAAGAATACGTGGAGCACTGAATATATTATTCCAGCTGGATGTCACTCTAGGCATTTTCTTTGCTAACCTTGTCAACTATGCCACCAACAAGTAAGTTATGAAATGAATTGTGTTAATAACGAAACTCGTTCGAAAATCACATTGAAATCAAAATGATAAAAACAAAAGTTAAGAAAAGTTGATTTCATCGAGCATGATTTTAAATTTACTGTGATTTTCAAACGAGTTTCTGTACTTAAAAGTTTGTTTGTGGAACAAATCATAGCTAGAACTAGAAGTTTAACTACTCTCACCATGTTCATAGAATCACGGGTGGATGGGGTTGGAGGCTATCTCTGGGTTTGGGTGGCATCCCAGCTCTGCTCCTCACCTTGGGAGCATTCTTGGTGGTGGACACCCCAAACAGCCTCGTCGAACGCGGTCGCATCGAAGAAGGAAGAGCCGTGCTGAGGAAGATTCGTGGCACCGATAACATTGAGCTTGAATTCTCGGACCTTGTTGAGGCTACTCGGGTGGCTAAGCAAGTGAAACACCCCTTCAGGAACATCCTCAAACGCAAGAACAGGCCCCAACTTGTCATTGCCATTGCCCTCCAGGTGTTTGTGTTATGTTCTGTCACATGTTCCTAACATGTAACTTGTTAGCTGAATGATCTTATTCTATCTTATTTGTTACTGACTAATCTTATTCTATCAGATTTTTCAGCAATTCACTGGCATCAATGCCATTATGTTTTATGCTCCAGTTCTTTTCAACACATTTGGATTCAAGAATGATGCTGCTCTCTACTCTGCTGTGATTGTTGGTGCTGTTAATTGTGTCTCCACTATTGTCTCAATCTATTCAGTGGACAGGCTTGGACGTAGAATGCTCTTACTAGAAGCTGGTTTTCAGATGCTATTGTCTCTAATGGTGATAGCAGTTGTGCTAGGAATCAAGGTGAAGGACCATTCTGAAGACCTCTCAAAAGGTTTTGCAGTGCTGGTGGTTGTGATGGTGTGCATTTTCGTGTCTGCGTTTGCGTGGTCATGGGGTCCTCTTGGATGGTTGATCCCGAGCGAGATATTCCCGTTGGAGACTCGCTCAGCCGGGCAGAGTCTTACCGTCTGTGTCAATTTGGCCTTCACCTTTCTCATTGCACAGGCCTTCCTCTCAATGATGTGCTCCTTAAAGTTTGGTATCTTCATTTTCTTCTCCGGGTGGGCCTTGATCATGTCAGTGTTTGTGTTTTTCCTTCTCCCTGAGACAAAGAATGTTCCCATTGAAGAGATGGTTGAGAGGGTGTGGAAGCAGCATTGGTTGTGGAAGAGGTTTGTTGAAAATGATTATGTTGAAGATGATCAGAAAGTAGCTGATGGAAAAGGTCCAACCAGAAATGAAAATGTCTAAGGATTTGTTCTGGCTTATAGTTTGTTTGTTTTGTCAAATAAATATTGTGGTTGGCTTTGGTTATCACAGCTAACCAAGTTATCATTTCTCACTATGTTAGATGGCCTACGCTTATAATATTGTAATGCCACGCCAAGTACCTTGTAACATTATAATATGGCTGTAATATGTACTAGGTTCTTAACTTTTTACTTGTCCTACCATTATTATTTCTTTGGGTCAATTTGTTTTTGGTAGTTCACGATCTTATTTTCTCCCCTGCAAAAACAAGGAATAGCACATGTTGAAGAAGAGCCATTCTGATGCAATAGCTTTGGAATGGAAGTGGAAAAATGAATTGAAGAGGATTAATTAAGATGGATGCATGCTTGGAGGGCTAGAATGCTATGAGTCATGATGTGTTATATGGCTAAGGTATCAAGATCCTCTCAAATGAAAACTTCACATGATTTTATTGAAGGACATATAAATATATAAATATAAGGATTCATATTTTAATCCATAACTCAAGAATTTTAATAGCACCTGTGCTAATAATTGTCTTGTTGTTCTTGTTGGGTGATCTACGTACGGCCAAATCATGTAATGTAATGTGACACAAGACGATTTCAAAGCATTTTACTAAATATTTGTGAGAAAGTATTAAGTTGTGGATCCCTCTTGCGGTGGTTTCTGGCTTTGCAAGTGGTGGCGTGGTGGTGAGCTAGATGTCCACGGTGGAGCACGATGGGGAAAGTACCTGTCGAAGACACTCCAAGCTGAAGTATCTATTAGTTCGAATAGCATAAAAAAAAGATTTTTCTACTGTTTTTGTATATTAATAAGAATTTCCAGAAAAAATAGAACAATTTTAATTCAATAATGCAAATAATGAAATTTTTAATCTAAAAAGAACATAATGAGCAAATGCCAAATATATAATGCTTATGTAATGAAATTGAATAGGTTAAACCCGTATTTATAGGATCTGCTATGAACTATAGTTATATCATTCAACCCTACTAAATCTATCATGAATAACTTATGAGAAAATGACTGTAATTGGACAACTTTTAAGTTATTGATCGTGTCAGCTCTGTTTTTGCTCGGCTAACTGTTGAACGAGATAAACTCTCTCTTTGGGTGTCCAAACCGATCAACACAATATTCATTTGATTATGAATTCTCTTGGCCGGGTCGACCAAGACTACATTGAGCCTTCGGTCAGGACAAAATGTTACTATTTTTTTTTTAAAGTTGGGTGTTTAAGGGAAAACAAGTTTAACAAATTAAAAGACCTTGTTTGTATTGGAGAATTGCTCACCACCTGATTTAGACACACAATAAATATTGATAATGTAGCTTTCAATGGGAAGGTTCTTCAAAATGAGTGCTATGCTTAATGCTTGTCTCATGTGCAAAGCAATGTGATAATCAATTGAGACAATGCATGGTGGTTGCCATTTATGATGATACTCACCTATCATCTGTTAGGCATAAAAATACAAAAGGTTCATCACGGCACCTACAAGTTTTCTGTAGCACACAAAGTGCAGTAGCTGCACAAATAGTAGAATTTTCTTTCCTTTCAAGTCTCCCAACCTTAAAAAATACCCACAACCAACACTGTCTGAGCCACAAATAGTATGATATAAAAGAAAATTAATATCATGTCAATAATCAATATTATTTTATCAAATATTTCTTTCAATTTGATTTTTTTTCTTAGACTATAAACAATTGTACTTTACTCCTGATCAGAGCAACTGTCAAAATGTATCAAAGAGTAACAGTTAACCACTAAATCATAAAGTTCAATTCGGAATTGGAGTTTTTCATTAATTCATTGAATTGCAGGTTTTTGAAAACAATTGAGTTAGCACTGAAAATAAGCTTGCCACATTATAAGGACAATATCATTTAACCATATCACTGTTCCTCTCAATTTCCACCACTATCCAGACTCAATTATAAATGAATAAAAGAGATGAACAGGAGAAAAAGAAAAAAACAGATTAAAGAAAAGACAGAATTGCTCGCCACCTTATTTTGATATATTCACATTTGTAAAATGTAAAGTACATCATCATAACTAAATATTGATTAAAAAATTAACCATTATAATTGTCATCATATCTTTACAATATGTATATGCATGTGTACTAAATTATACTTCAGCACTTCATTCTTTTAAGAAATTGTTGAAATTCAATTCTCAAACTTTCATGAAAGAGAAAACTCTTTGGTAAACCTCATACCGCTTAACACACCGACTGTCAGCTAATAAATTAGTTTCAATGCTATTGATTGTTCACATAACTTAATTAAGATTAAGAATGAAAAAAAAAACAATTTTTTTTATATCCAAAAAGCAGGGTACTAGTAGCAGTTATGAGTTATGAGTTAGACCCACCGCTACGCTATTATCCATCCAAACCATCATGCGGTGAGAATAGATTAAGCAGATTAATTATGTGTTGTTTCATCAAACCAAATATCAATTAACAAAAACACAGCAAGTCAGCAACCTATTAATTCGCTTTACCAATCTCTTAAAAGTTCCAACAGAGCCTCAAAGCCAGCCAGGTAGGTGTAGTCAAAACCATATATAAAGACCCCTTACCTCTGCAAAAAGAAAGCACACAAACCAAGGAGAAGCATCTATAATCACTTCTGCATAGCTCACAGCCATGACTTTGGTACAAAGAGCTGTGGTTTTGGTCATGGTGGTGATGGCAGCAGTGCAGGTTTCATATGCAGCTGTGCACAAGGTTGGTGACTCTGCTGGCTGGACTATCCTTGGCAATGTTGATTACAAGAAGTGGGCTGCTCCTAAGAACTTCCAAGTTGGTGACACTATTAGTGAGTTCTCACTCCAATTGTATATATGTTTACTCTTATTCATGTTTCTGTGTTGGCTTTTGTTCATTATTTTGATATGAATTTAAAACTTTTTGGGAGATGGAAGATAAGTACTTTCAAGAGCCGTTTATATATATTTGCAAAATGGGAAGACAAACAACATTTTATGATGAAACCTTTTTTCTAGCATGGGTCAATTGGGTCTTAAAAACTCACATTTCTTTCTTTATTTTTTTGTTTCCAAGTTCTCCACCATTGCACTTCCATGGCAATGACAAGCATTTCTATTTTCAATTTTGTTAAGATTAAATGTTGTTTTAGAGAAGGCTCTGCACATCAATGTCTGGATATAGGATGGAAAGTAATATAGTGAGCTAAAATCACAATGAGAAACAACCTCTCTTAATTTTTTTGTCATTTCACCGTAATGTCATTATAATTTTTTATGGTGTATCCAAACACGTGGTTGGACTTAATTTTCACTCACCTAATCAACTTTTTTGTTTTCTTAAGGCATATTTGGAAACTCTTTTAAAAAAAATCATAGCAAAACCCAAATTAATCATGATGAACAAAAGCTAAAGACAAAGGAAGTTGCTTGCTTCTATTTACCATGAATTTTAGCTCAATTTTCAAACAAGTTAATTTCAAAATATACGATTTGTGGTTTGTCTTTCAAAATGTAACGATAGAGATGCATTTTCTTGGGAGATCTTGAGGTGCATCATTTTGTAGCAGTTTTTAATTTTCACAAAAGGTTGCGAAGGTTAAAAATGATCAAAGTATAGTATGTTGAAGGATGTATGATGTCAGATATCTAAAAAATAATAATTTCTGATGGATGTGGCAAGAAAGTACTAATATTTATGTATCATCACCCAAATTTTTATGAAAGTTGTAAACCAGCACGACCCACCACTTTCACTAACACCAACTTTTTAGTCTCTGCCCTCTGGTGCTCTACACGAGTACAAAGAAACAAAACAACATGCAATGAACTTGTCGGTTGGCATTAATTACTATGGACATTTTAGAAATGCTAGTGATTTCATGGACATTCAACCCAAAATCATTGGAGAGCATGATCATTACTTAATTATGATTATTATTTATTACTACTCTAATAAGATAATTGATGGGGAAGTTAATTTGTGTTAATTAATTTTCAGTATTTGAATACAATGCCCAATTCCACAATGTGATGCGAGTGACGCATGCCATGTACAAGACATGCAATGCATCATCCCCAATTGCCACATTCAGCACAGGCAATGACTCCATAAAGATAACAAATCATGGTCACCATTTTTTCTTCTGTGGAGTCCCTGGCCACTGTCAAGCTGGACAGAAGGTTGACATTAATGTGATCAGTGTTTCTGCTGCTACAGCTGCTGCACCTACTCCTACTCCAGCTCCTTCATCACCATCATCATCACTGGCCACTCCATCTGCCAATGTACCTGCCCCTTCTCCTAATAATGCTACCCCATTGATTGTTCTGAAGGGACTTTTTGGTACGATGGGTTTGGCCATGGCAGTCCTTGCACTTTTCTCTAGCTATGCTTAGTAAGGAAAGTGTTCTCTAAATTTAGCTTGTGGGCCTTTTTCGCTTTCTTCTTGAAATGAAAAGAAACACATGTATTGGATATATGTTGCAATGTATATCTTTTCTTTAATTAGCATGTAGTAGGACTCTATGGTTGTGTGAATTTAAGACATTAGGTTGAGATAAATAGAAAAATATATGAACTTTAAATAAAATTCTTTCATTTTATCTTTTCTTTTCCTTCTTGCTTGATTTGGTTGTCTTTGATATATATAGAATAAAAGAGGGTTAAATGAGTTAACTAAGCTTGAACACATTTTAGCTCATAGGTTAAGTGATCCAAATTAAACTAATAAAAAAAATGTCTTTTTTTAGCAACTCAATTAGTTGTGTTAAATTGGGTTAGGTCAGTTATAATGACGGCTACGGCTTTGATAGTTCTATATGGAGTTCTCAAAACTAGGTGCACACAATAGTGTTTGTGTTTATGTTCTCATATTGATCAAAAACACATTCACTCCAAAGATACAAGAAACATGGATTGACCATAAACACATACCACAAAGTGTCTTTAAATGTTCCTTCACATATATCCAAACAAACAAGTTGATCTTAACCATTAAATTGTTACGTATTACATTCACACTTTACTTTATCTTCTATCTCATTCACATAAATCCAAACACACGCCTTGCGGGTCCAGGAAACCCAGCAAAGGAAGCATGCTGTGTAAATGATGGTTGGTGATACCTGATTTATTTGGTGCTTACCAACAAGGCACGCCACGGTCCCACTTTAAAGTTAAGGGGGGCACAATTTAATAACTTTTGCCATTCAATTAGAATAATAAAAGACAAGTAATATGGTTGCCATCATAATAGAGACAAAAAATTTAACAAATTGAAATAATATTTGAGAAGAAAACTATAAACAACATCCCAAAAACACTGTGAAGCATAATTATTATGAAACAATACATTTAAGTTGCAGGATCATTCCAATGAGATGCTTCCTGTGTGTCACCTTACGATGTGAATGCTTGAAGTTCACTCTTAGTCACCTATCTTTATTTTCTTTGTCTGGTACAAAGATGTATAAGACTAGTGGTAATCTGGTGTGATGAGAAAGACCCTCAATTTCACAAAGATTTCTGAGAAGGATCAGCTTTTGAGAGATCACTGTACATATCAGATATTGCTTTTGCAAAATATTCCTTTGCTTGAGGCCTCTTAATCTGAGAAGTTTAAATGTACATGTCAAAAACATACTTTAATGCCACACAATAAGAAGTTGAAGTGATAAACAGATAACATAAGGACACAGTGCTTGCCTTGAATGTTGGAGTCAGCAGACCATTTTCCATTGTAAATGGTTCATGCACCAAAGTGATAGCTTTTACAAATTCAAAACCTCTTAGCTACAGGGCATCAAATAAGGATACAAACGTTTAATAATATTGTTATTAAAGATGACACCAATTTACAAGGTAGCCGTAACATGCATGAATAACTTACCTGAGCCTCTCGTCCAACAGCATCCATGTCAGCCATGACCGTTGCCTTTGCTCTCGGATCATTGCAAAGTTGTGATAAGTCATTATGCTGCAACCCCATTTCCACAAAACAGAGAATCAGTTATCACATTAGATTGCTTTCATAAATTAGCACCAATACTTTGCAGCTAAATCAAATAATTAGAGTGAATTTCATAAACTTCCCTTAAACTTTGATAAAAATACAGGATTCAGCCTTCTTGATTTTAAAAACTACATAGGCCTAACTTACTTTAACATAATAAAAACTTCAAAGCAGTGAAACAGCCAGACAGGGTGCATAGAATGCATGAGTAACTGTGTGGAGTCTTTGTTTCACAAGAATAAAATCAGAGCAATTGAACAACCAAATAACTTGCAAAGAGGGAGTTATGATGTGAATTCCATTTTCAGAATGAAGAAAATAGAGAAATTAAATAATCAAAGGTCAGTAGCATTTCTATTGCTTTCAGATGATATTTTAAGCTTATTTGACTTTTCCATTTTCAATCCATGTGAATTAAGTGAAAGTGATTTATTTATAAGTAAGAAGAGGGAGCATTTATAACCACATGATCATTTGGCCATCCTGAATGGTATGCTCTCCATGATATTCTAAATTGTAAATCAACCAAAATAACAATTCATTGAATGGTTTCGAGAGACACCAGAAGTTGGATGGAGAGGATCCAAATCCCACATATTCAATCACCAAGTCAACAGGCAGTGTGAACTTAGCAATTAGCAAAATTGCAAAATGTCTATGAAACAACTTAAGAGTCAGGGGATTTTTATAAGATTAAAACAACCAATGAGTTTACTCTACCATTATGCCTTCTGAAGCCGCCCACGATTTCAAGACATCAGGATCCACCGAGACAACAGCTACCAAAAAAGCATTAAAGCTATCACCTACAAAAAAGAATAAAGAAGCATCAGCAAGCTAGAAAGGGATAGAGGAAGAGAGACACAAAAAGATGGCACACATGCAAACTGAAGAATGACTCTTTCCCTTACCGTATACAAAGCACTGTGCCACAAATTTGCATTTGACATACACATTTTCAATCTTCTCCGGAGCAATGTACTCGCCTTGTGCCAACTTGAAGATATTCTTTTTCCTAAAATGTAATGAAAAGCTTTGATTCATTAGCTAGATGAAATCAGTCAATGTTGTACAAGGTGTGCTGAGAAAGTAGACAGGAAGCTAGGGGTCATGTTTCTAGCTCATCTTGCTGAAGTTGAATATATATAAATGGAGGCAGCAAGCAGTTATATGTTTTATAACTATCATTCACTGAACAAAGCATAGGTGGAAGATAGCAAGTTCACTCTAATGTATCACTAAACTCGTTCAACAGTGCACCAATGGCAAATGAATTAAACAAAGATAATATCAATTGAAAATAGATTTCGATTTAAATGGTCTACCACTAAGCATGGTCCATGATAAAACGTTATGACGTCTTTAAATCCATATAGCCGATCCCAATCAGTGGGAAAATGCTTTGTTCGTGGTTGTGGTGGTTGTTATAATTAGCAATTTAGTGATAGATGGTACTTTAAGAAGCCGTATCTCATGCTAAATTAGGACAATAACTAGGATGGTGATATACTGCTATCTCACCTATCAATAATTTTGAGACGACCACCAGGTAACCATGTCCCAATATCTCCTGTATGCAGCCATCCCTCTTCATCAATGACTTCTCTCCTGCTCAGTTTTAGTCAAATTAAGGTCATTTAAAACAGGAGAAGGTAAATTTCATTTGTAAGAACCACAGAACAGGCAAGGCCATTACGTCTGAGCTTCATCTTTGTAATATCCTTTAAAAATAATGGGACCCCTGACACAAATTTCACCACGGGGCTGGGGCTGATCATCAGATGTATAGTTCATTTCTGGAACATCCACAAGTTTTACCTCTGAGATGAAAGAACAAAACTATTGTCACTAGGCATTACAAGCGCTAAAATAAACTTAAGAAGGAAAAAAAAAAAGGTTCAACTTTTACATTCTTTTCAATTTAGGAGGGGACAGAAAGAAAAGTGTTCAAATCCCACTTTAATATTATTATTGCTTACACATAGCCATTCAGATGATAATTTAGGTCCTTTAAAATGAGATAAGTTTCCCCACAGAAGCCTAATAGCATGAATAAATTAGACTTACAAATTCAGCAGATGCAGAAGCATAAATGCATCAGATGAGAATTCAGTTGACGTTTTAATTAAACAACTTATCAAATAAAGTAAATACTCTAGCCCTTGAAGTCAAAAGTACTAAGTGACATTTTGAATAACCACAAATGGGGTGACATTAAAAAAAACTAAGAGGGGAAATACTACAGTTTGGCCATTTTATGATCAAGTTGATTGGTAAATTACCTTGATAATTAATATGCAGAAGGTTATGTGATGTGAAATTTATACAAATTACTCACCACAGGCTGGGCTAGGAGAGCCAACATGACCACCAAGTTTGTCACCCTGATCAATACAACTTATAACACAAGTGGTCTCAGTCATTCCGTATCCTTCAGTCACACGCCCACCAAAGCAACTGTTAAATAGATGTCAAACACCATTTGGTCACGAAAAAATTAATTGAAAATGATAAGAGAAGGACAATTCTCTTTAGCAATGTTTACACCAACGTTATGCAAAACGTACATCTTTAAAAATTCCATGATATCAGGTGATAGAGGAGAGGCTCCTGACACCATAAGACGAACTCGTCCTCCAAGCTTTTCCTTTATCTTATTGAAAACTAATCTGTCCCACATTGGAGATGGGTTCTTGCCTGAAATAAAATGAATATATGGATGTTGAGAATAAGTTTTCAATTCAATAATATTACGGCAGACAAAGACAGGCAAATACAAAGGCATTGTCCTCGGGGTGAGGCCGAGAGAACGAGAAAGTAATTAAAGCTCAAACCACCATCTAAAAATGTTATAATTTGGTTCTAGTTAAAATGTGGAATCAATAGAAGAAAACAGAACAGGCCACCCCGTTCCAGTTTATCTGTATGCCAAACTCTGCCTTAAGTTCTCAGTTGAACCAAGTATTAGCCGTTCCGAGAAGGGAAGTAAGAAGACACATGAATGGTTTTATATGATATTTCTTAGAATGTGTTAAGCTTAACTATACTCCAAAAGCAAGTTTAGGGTTAGGGGTGAAGGTTGCTCTACTCTTTATATGGAACATTTTGGCCATATCTCTAGTTCATTTGGACTTCTCACCACCACACCTCCTCATGCCCAAGGCTAAACATCTGGAGCGTGGAATTTGCTAGAATGAACATCTGCGAATGGATCTAGGATAGGCTCTGATGCCATCTTAGAATTTAGGTTAGGCCTAACCCTACCTCAAAAGCTATCTTAGGCAGTGAGGTTGCTCTCCTCTTTATAACAATCATTTTGGCCATATCTCGTAGTTAATGTGGGACTTCTCAACATTACCCACCATGATAATTTGATCTATATGGGATTCATATCACAGCATCTAGGACCTTAATAAAAAAATGTAACCCTTCTTAATAAGTTATTAATGTGAATTCTTACAAAACTGATATTTTGTCAGAAAAATATAAGGAACTTGTGACATAGAAAGTTGAGCCTCAAGCTGTTTGTCCATAGAAAGTTGGAAAGATGGGTACACAACTGCACAAACTACTTTTACAGTACAGTTATGCCTAATCAGTCATAAACTTGTTTTATACTTCTGTAAGAGAGTAGAATTGGTCTTAGAATCAAATTTGCTCACACAATCAGAGCCATATCATAGCTGTTGATTTATAATATTTTACTAAATTCTAAGGCTGAAATTTGAGAACAAAGAAGCATGAGTTTGACTGCAGGTGACCTAAATTTTAAGCAAGAAACACAGAAAATGGAAGCGAAAAAATGCTAACTTCTCGAAAACATAATCAGTACTTCACTACCAATAATGTATTATCAACATCGAAAATAATGCTCTCAATTACAACACAAGCTTAGCAACAGCTTTTACTTCCATATCAAGTATATTTTGTTAAGCCTAAACCAGAAGTTGCAACTTTTTAGCTATGTGTACGATTCAAAGAGAACAAATTCCTGCTTTTTAAAAGTCAAAAAATTCTTTGAAAATGAGAATCAATCAACCACTACCCTCCCCCCCCCCCCTAAATAAATAGAGCTTTGTAAAAGGTAATCCAGCCATTGATAGCATAGCACTACCACAGAAGAATAGAGAGTCTATAACCACAACTGGCAAATGAAGAGTACGAGAATTGGTTTAAAGCAAATATTATTACTTATTAGGGTCAATGTTTAGGGAACAAAAGTGATCATAACAGTTACAGAATGTAATAAATAATTCAGGAAAAGAAGCTATATGAATATATGCCGTGCAAAAGATAACTTATTGTGAATATATTTTTACCATGCAATAGTGCCTGTCTTTTAGCATTGTAGGCAGCATTAAATATCCTCTCCCTCAGACCACCAGAAGTTTTAACAGCATTGATAATTCTGCCATAAAAATCCAATTGAATAGCACAATTAATATACAGGAAGTTAATGAACAGTTCAAAAATTACAGTATAAGTGTTGATTATTCTACCCAGCATATATTCTATTATATAGGCGAGGAACACTACAGAAGATAGTAGGTCTTAGAGCAGCTAGGTCATCCATTAATTTCATATTATCCTGCATCCAATAAAAATAAAATATCAGGCTTATATGAAAATATTACAGGGTATAGTGAAACAAAATTAACCATTTTAAAATCTCTGTTACTACATTATACAAGGTAGCACCTTGGCTTGACAAATTAGCACGACAAACTAAAGCATATTACATAACCAGATTAAATTACCAGATAAGCAGAAAGAGGCAGCTTTTATTCAGAAAATTTACATTCTAGATTGCATTCACAATCCGGATGTGGAGTATAAAAACTCCATCCAGAACTGAAGGATACTAAACTATTATAAAACAGTGTTATTTGTATAGCAGCTAACCAATGCATTTATTGAACTGGAGAGTATGTAAATGTGAATATGTTAGCCTGACAAAAAATTATATGGGCTCCTTATACCACAGTATAATGTCAGAGAAACCTCTATTTCTCTCTTATTTAAAATCTAAATAGCTATAAGCACCAGATCAAATCAAAGCAAATCTAAAGCGGAAATTACAATACTGATTTTCAGAATAGTATAAGCTCATTCAAAACTAGTAGACATATATATGTAAGGAAGAGAGAAGTCAATGTTGTTTAAGACACACACCCCCTGGTAGAATCCCACTGCAATGCCAAAATATACATTCAAGACCTGGTTTGCTCGCTCATATATGTGTGCCAAAGGGAGATAAGATATATAACTGAAAATCAAAAGAAACTAAGGTAAAGACATTAGAATAAACTATCATAGAAAAAGAACGGCAATGACTATTGGATACATTTAGAAAAAACTCACATATCAGAAGGGCCGAATTTTTCATCTAAAGAGGATCCAGCAACATTTGCAATGAAGTTTTCATTGGACAAGACAGCACCCTGTTCAGAATTTGTTGAGTAGAAATATGAAAATAAGCTACTATATGTAAAGAGAGCATTTTAGGGGAATAATATACCACCAAGAAAGGTAAACCATAATTTTATAGAGACTTACGCACCTTTGGGGTTCCAGTTGTACCACTAGTATAGCAAATCGTTACAACATCACTAGGTTTTGAAGGGCAAAAGGGTTGGAGATTGCTGTTCCCCTAAATCCAAACCACAAAACAATAAGTTAACAGTTATAAATACCAGCAGATCATATCAATTGCAACACCATTTAGCCATTTACAAAAGAAACTTAGAACTAATTGATCACAGTAAATAGTTAGAAAGAGCACAACATAAGTGACACTTCTTAATTAATTCTTCAAAACATATAATATAGTGAACACATTATGTACTGCTCCACAATATCCACATTCTTTGGCAGATACAATTGATTACCTGACTAAGCAGCTTTGAATATGTAATAACCTGAACACCAGCTGATGATGGAAGCGATGGAATTTGATCATCCATACCTCCAACTACCTGTATACTTATGAAAAATCAGCATGGACTTCATGAATGAACATTTAATTGTGAACGTAAGCCATAAATTCACACATACCACAATTAGACGGACAGTTGGAAGGTCAGACAAGTAGCTCAGCAACTGCGAGGCAAGATGACAAGATACATAAATTTTGAAAAAGAAGATTAAACATTGTATATTTTTTTTTATAAGCATTAAACATTGTATATTTAATACGCTAGTTAAAGATATAAACAGAAGTGGACAAGAATAGGGCTATATTTTTCTTTATTTTATCATAGCATAACCAATAAGTTGATGCTAATTACAAAATAGATAACGAAAACTCTTCTGCTGTCCCTCCAAAATTAAATGTTATCATCCTCATTCCTCATTCGGCAATTATGCTAATTATGATCCGCAAAATTTTTACTTACAAGCTTTTAAATGATACACCAACTTGTAATCACAGACACTTTATATTACACTTAGGAATAAGTATGCTCAATGTTGCGTATTTGCAGTTGCATCACACTTAAGTCATCAAAAAGGCGAATGATGATTCAACAGTATTCAATACGAAGTTAACATAAGGGATATGCTATATAAAGTTTTACGTTGAAGCTTGCATATACTTACTGAATTTAATGTTTGAGACACGCAAAATATAACTTGCACAAGAGCATGATTAGCAATATACTTGACAGCATCAGGACCTACAGAGCAAGCAATTTCTTCCTGTTAAATCTAAAGGTTAGGCTATGTTTAATATGAAAGAAAAAAAAATCCTTCATAAATGATAGGCACCATACCAAGAGTATCGTATAAAGGAACTGATACGTATGAATACGCACAGCAAGCATGATCAACAATGAGCCACTCAGGTCTGTTAATAAAATACAACCCTATGCTGGAACCCTGTAAATGAATATGTAAATCAATGGTTACATGATGTCATGACTCATGTGAAAAGTAAAATAAAAAAAAAATGTAAGAAATTTAGCCCCCACCTTTGGGACTCCATAATGAATCAAACCAGAGCCTATTGCTGACCGGGCAGCACCTGCTTCTCCATATGTCATCCATTTGTACCTGCAGAGTCCAGGAAGAATGGAAATAATGAAGTGCGTAAAATAAATTTGAATGGAAATAAAAGAGCCCAGAAAGCCTCATAGGTTAATAATTGAGATGCTTACTCTCCAACTGTTCCATCAACACGAACACGGGTTCCCAGATATTTGTAGTCTCGAAAAGTGTCAACTGCACGGCTATTTTTACAGAGTTTGACATTATATATCAATTTCTTAGGCACGAAAAGTAAATTGAATTCTCAGTAACGTTTTGCTCATTTAAGATTACTCATTGATCTTATGAAGTTCAAAATAAATAAAATTTTGCAGAGTAAAAGGAGAATGCTCACACAAAATTTTCATGCAGTGTACCAATTTCAGGATGATCAGGGAACCTGTTCATTAGTTTCAGCGGAGAACGTGCAGATCTGCCAAAAGGAATTCAAACAATATCAGACACTAGGCCCTAAAATTGTAGTAAATGACAACTGAAATAAAATATATTGCAAAAGGTATATACCTATACACGTTCCACTTTCCTGTGTGCAATTTCTCTGGGAGTACAACACTATACCCTTGTTCTGCTCAGAAGTAAAGATCAAAACTAAAGATATCAATAAAATGGCTGACAAAGAAAGTAATTGCAAGAAGGGGATAGGGTAAGGTAATAATACCATACCATTATTATTAAGCCATGCATAAATTCAATAGTCGTGATGAAAGTTCAACAAATCGAAGCATTATGAGTAGAACTAACCCAGTTTGCCATTTCTAAACTCTTTTTCTCAAATTCAAAAACTACAGAACGTGTAACTAAATAATGACAATTGACACTCCAATTTGAATCTTAGCACCATTCACTGTCTCCAAAAATTGTAAGGTGAATCCGAATAAAATTCATAGATGTAGGAGCAAAATAGATAGCAATGGCATTTGTTACATCAGGCTCCACTTCGTGCCGATTTATCTTATTGATACAATAAATGCTTACATAAGCCTAGTACACCAAGGTTGGGTACAGGAGGCCTATAAGATCATTCACAGGGAATCAACAATTTAAAGCCAAAACCTTGATGCAATTGGTCTAGATCATCCAAGTTGAGTGCACAAGGTTTATGTGAGTATTTCTCTATTAATACAGAGCAGGAAGTCCAGGTTCATCATAAGTATGGGTACATCAGTATCCAAAATTTCTACAATACTAAGTTAATAAAAGAAAATAAAATAAAAGCCACCTTTCTAGCTAACGAATTAAACAAAATAAAATTAATAAAAGAAACCCCCTATTAATGAAGTCGCAACTAGGATCAAATACTAGCAACATCCAGGTTTGTCCTATTCTGGGTGTGACTCCATAGACCATTCGCCAAAACCTTTATAACGACAAAACACTCCCCATCTTACGCAAGGTAAACATATCCTCATTCTATTGAATTTGAATTCCAAGTTCAACTCAATCACACACCAAGAGCTAGGAGACATAAGGGTTGGGTGGAACGAAGGGTGAAGGGTCCAGGGTTCGAACCCTGAGGAGGGACTAATTCACTAACATTACTAACAACTAACATTTGCCTATCAAAAAAATCACAAACAAAAAAATAAAAAATGAAACTTGTAGCTTCTATGCCTTCAATTTTTTTGTATTAATCAAAGGATTCACCCATGTCTGAATACTTCTCAAATGCATGAATCCAAGATAATAATAAATGGAGTGATGGGTCACATCCAATCAGCAATCATTATTATCACACTCACACATAAAAAGGGAGACAACCTGAACCTTCTCCCTGTCTGTGGGAACAACTTCCAACAACTCAAGTGAAGAATAACTGCAAATTATTCTGCACTGTAAATGCAAGGAAGCTGAAAACCATTGCATTGACCCTCCAAAATAGAATAAAACCATTGCATTGACCCTCCAAAAGAATAAAACTTTAGACACCCAATAATTAAATTCTGCACCTTTTAACTTTCTTCGATTCCAAATTATAAAAAAAAAATAAAAAAATTCACATCCAGAATCGGATCCATCATACACAGTATAATCACTATCTTATTATGAATCCATTATTTCCCGGGTGAGTTCTTAGGTGCAATATCAGCTAAAACAAGCGAAGAGAGGGAGGGAGTACCGTGGACGAACTCGCCGGCGGTGGGGTTAGATCGGAGGTGGGAGGTAGAATCATCAGCGGCGGCGATGAGGTGGGCGTTAATGGTCCTGAGACGACGTTGTGCGGCGGGTGTTTGATCCATGAAGCTCGAACGTGGAATTTTGATGCGATTGTGAGAGGTTTCGTGCGATTTGATGCAGAAAACACGAGAAATGAGAGGTTGAAGAAGATGATGATGATGATGATGTGTGAATGAATGTAAGAGCAAGAAGGAAGAAGCGGCACGCACAACAAGGTTAGTGTCAACTATAAATATTTTAATTATTAATTATTCTTATTAATAGTATTATTTTGTGGATTTTGATTCATGATGATGTTGTTGATAATGATACCTATTTGTTTGGATCTGCATTCATTTTATTTTATTGTTATCCAAAAAATTAATACACAAAAAGATCCCATTATCCGTTTGTCTGTTCGTGTAAACTTTGAGAACAGTATTCATGACTTATTAAATTAATATTATAGTATTACTTTTACTTCCCTTTTGGAGTTTTTGTGTCTTTTTCTTGCAAATTGTCAATTTGCCATGTGTAACGTGAGCGTTGATTTAATGATGCCAGCATTTGGGTAGTTTATAGTACAAAGGTAGATCAAAACTTCATTATCAGTATACGTTAAAAGAAAATGATGTCTGAAATTAAAGATACAATAAGCTGATGAATGTTAACTTTTTTTCTTGTTTTTAGATGGAAAAGGGAGATATACTAAGAATTTCAGGTCTTGGTGCCGGCAACTAATGAAAAGCGCATATTTTCTTGTCTTAAATAGAACGAATTGGAGGATATCCTAAAAGAATAAGATGAACAATGTTATTTTATTTTTTTTTATGTATTCTTCAAGAGAGACAATTATATTGAAACCGCGAACAATCATAATGTGGTCGTGGTGGGACTAGCTTATCAACATGAATTTTCTCCATTCACACAACTCAAATCCAATATTTTACTTATAGGAAGTCATACATGTATTACTTAAATCAATCATTCAATAATAACAATTAACAAACACTACTATTTATTTATACGTATTACCTTCTACGTTTTTCCAGAAAAAAGTTGACAATTTAGTCATTTTAAAAGAGCTAACAACTTCTATTTTTTATTGATACGATATTTTTTAAAATCTCTATTGATATAATATTAATTAAGAGAAACGTCAATAATATAATCTTATTTATTAATATTATTTAAAAGGAAAAATTAAATGTCATATAAATAAATAATCTTTAAAACAATCTATAATTATTTTCAGAATGAGTCAATAAAAAATATGTTAATAATATAATATTATTCATTATTATTATTTAAAAGGAAGAGTTAAATGAATAATATTTAAAACAATCTATATTTCTTTAGAGAATGAGTCAATAAAAAAAATTGTTAAAATACCATCAATGTGAAGTTATTTAAAAGCCAGTTTGGTAATACTTGTATTGGCATTAAGAACAGATAGCATTAGTATAAAATGAATGCAAAGCATGAGCGCATTTAGCAGAGGATTCACAAAGAAGTTGAAACACTAAGAAACTCGAGGTCCACACCCTCTAAACCTATAACTGAACAAACTATATATAAACCTTCCTTCACACCGATGATCCGTGACTCTCCCTATCAAGCATCAGTATGCAACATTTTAAATTGGTCCTCAATCTAAACTAAGAAGGATGAAGGATGCTATAATTTTGCAATATTTTAGACAATGGTTTGGACTTGGATCAAACACAAAGCTATTCCAATATATTAACAGAGAAGCTATAATATGTCATGTTGAGTTCCCAGTAAATCCTGTTGAGTTTAACAGAAGTCCAAACACAAGCTTAGAAGAGCTCCATTAATTGCTTCGAGACATCTGCATCAATGTGGGAATCAATATCAATATATACTGAGGCAGAATATAAACACTCAAGTTCAGTCAGACCATTCCCGAGACACTTCCTCTGACAAGTTAAGGGCTTACAAGATATAAAACTACTCTTCTTTATAATTTCTAACCAACACTAGCTTTCAAGTCTAAAATGGCAACATTAAAAAGAAATTCTACAACAGAGTCAAATGAAATCACACGAGGGAGATGGAAAAGATTCCTAAATTTTTTACTGTGCATGATTTATCCTAATTAAATATATATTTGTGAATCATATTCTTACTAAACTGCAACTCATATATCTATTTACTTAACCAACTATTTAGAATACATAATAAATCGAACATTGTTACTTGATGATTAAAACAGAGAAAGAATGGTACCTTGAAGAACGGAGGGGGTTGTCTGGAACTCCTGCCAGATATTCTCATGTGCAGCAACATCCATGTTCAGAAACTTGGCAGCAAGATATAAAGCTCCAGCTGCAATATGATGGGGTTTAAATTGAAGCCATAGAGAGCTGCGAAGCCTGCACAACATTTCAAAGCTTTAGAAAACCATACACTGACATATACCAATATTCCCAGCATTGCTCAACACAGAGAGATACATAAATTGTCAAACTAACCATCCGAGGCAACACTAACAGAAGATTCTTGAACAACTTAGCATATGTTTCCCACCATGACATATCATGTCAGCAATCAAAATGAATAATATGAACTAAATAATACAATTAGTATCAAACATCCATACCAAAGTGGAAAGCATAAAATTATGAACTTTTTCTTACCAACTATAAAAGCAGGAACTCAGGAAGAATACTATGCCAGAATCTGTGCAGGATTGCTGATAAGTGTACCAAACTATAGCATTATTTTACACTCATTTAGAGAATTTATCAGACTTCCAGACCCAACTCTGCTGTGGGGACTTTAAACTCCAGAATTTTGTGCAATTAAAATGAAAAAGCATGCTTTGAAAGCTGCTCGGTCCAAACAAATAAATCTTTCAATGCTAATGCCAATGCTACATTGCCACCTCTTCTCAATATTTTGACCTGGAGAGTGTTGCTACAGTGCATGTTGGAAATTCGGAGTACTTGCCAAAAAAATGCAGCTTATTCCACAAACTACAGAATAATTCTCAAAATCCATCAATATCTTTGATGCAGATGCAAACTGAAATTTCAAAATCTTCAGTGTGGAACTTCAAGAAATCGGAAGGTGGTGAAAATTGATATATACTTGCAAAATAGAAAAAATTGAAGCAAAAAACATCTCGGTTTTGTAACAAAGAATAGTAGTGTGTGTATTTTCTATAAAGTTGGTATGCATGGAAGAAAGGACAAATTTATGAAGTTTGCTTTCAGTATGAGGTGAAAAACTATCACATTCTGGTAATTTTTTTGGTTCACCAGTAAATGGCATTTCAGGGTGATGGAACACCCCCTCCTGATGTCAAAGTAGGAGAAGTACATGTTGAGCTAAGTTTAAACAGTCTAGCACTATTTTTTGAAATGAAACAGGGACATGAGACAAAAAGTTTGACATATTTTCATTCTCATCCTTCAATGTCAAGCAAATGACAATGGAATACATTATAATTTTCACAGTAGGTGTACAGAACGTTCTGAAGCACTGAAGGTCCAATTTCATCATTAAATCCAAGAGAAGAGTAAACGGGACAATGGCTGCTTGTAATAACACAGCACCATAGCATTTGAGCAAAACTTTCTGAAGGAATGAAAGTTCACTATTGTCTTTGAATCCAAAGGAAGAAAGGGTAAAGAGGGCCACTATACAACCCATCCAACTAAGAAGGCCTTTACACATTGAGCAATTTAACTCATAAGGAAGCAGGATCTCTTTCTATGCATAACCCATTCAAATTTGGCAGACCATTCATACAAATGGACAGCAGTGTCGGTACTATCAGTGTTGGCATTTCATGAAGATGATGAGCCATTATTTTACATTGGCAATTTCAAATTTGAGCCATTTAATTTTCATGAAGATCAACCACTCCAACCACAGGTATTTTCAAAGAACTAATGCTGACATCCAAAGAAAAAAGCAGTAGAGAACAAATGATGTCAAGAATGAAAACAAAATGTGAATAAGCTTCAGTACAGAGCTTGAATCTACAAGACACGAATAATATCTTGGGAGGATAAAGTGAGGTACAACATTTAATAAGATAATGTGGCTACAATGTTTGTGGGCATAAAACAAAAAAAGCATATGCATTTACTCTAAAAAAAATTGCTATAAATACATTTTCTAAAAAATTAGTGCAAACATTAGTTGAACGCAGACAAATAAATAATGACATTGATACAACCAATTATTTTGGCAGGTCCATAAGCACTATTCAATGAACAATTTGAATCGCTATTGTTACTAAGAGTGAAAGACTGCAAACATTAAGCACTACACATCATCCAAAAAGCACAGGAAATTAGCAGTAAGTCAAAAAAAAAAATAGCCAAGCATCTACTTCAAAAGTAAAACAACTATGTTACTTAATGGATTCCCATTTCAGATTTTCAACACCATTAGTAATTTAGGCTGCAACCTAGTTCACATAGAGGGGGATGGACTTAGAAAATTATGGACAATAATGCCAACTATCAAGAGTGGATCCTTAGTAGAGTAGTAATTTTAAAACAGAACTCGTTGCTAAATAGAAGTCAATTCTTACAATTTTGAGTATATAAATTAAATGTTTTCTTGTGTTCCAAATGAAAGTCAGTCAAACCTTAAACTCTACATTCCCATTACAAACTTCAAGATTGGATTCCATGCAAATGAGCAAAAAACAAGTGGCTATTTGGATAGCAGTAAAGTCTAAAAGATGATATCAGCAGAAGCAAAATATTTAAAATAAATTGACTAGGGATATGCTAGCAACACACTCCATGTGATTAGTTTATTTTTTATAAAGTCAACACATTCTTAAAAAAATGGGCAAGTGTGTTGACTTTTCTGAAAGTAGACCAATCACGTGGATTGTGCAGAAGAGTGTTTAAAAGTGTCTTCCAAAATAAATTTTAAATAGTTAAACAATGATACATTGTCTGAAATTTTGAACATCATACAATACTTTTTCACACATCAACTTCTTTGGTGGTTTTCATAGCCAACTCATTACCCGATATATCAACCATCAATGACTGGAAACATGTGAAAAAACTTAAGCTTTGAAAATGGATCAAAATTAAATCCAAATTCAAGACACATAGGGATATAAATGTCTAAACCAATCCATTAAATGTGGTCAAAATTGTGGAGGAAATTAAGACACATGCAAAACCACAAATAGGAAAGACTTCAAAAGATAGAGTTTTATCAGCAGATTCATGCCCAGGAAGTTTTTCAAAAATCAACTTATAGACCAAGTGTAAAGGTTTCCCTTCCATTTAAAAAAATAAAAAACAGTACCAGAAGAGATTATTTAGTCAAGAAAAAAAAAAACAGCAGCAGAAAAGAACTCCATTCACCTCTACATGTTCAATTGACTCTAGTTAAGAGGCCCCATTTTGATTAGTGAATAATGATTAGCCAAAATTTGCTCAGGACCGTGAAAGACTATGCCCATATATCACTTTCAGACTGTTTGCTTCTATCTACCTATTTTTCTTGTATTTTTTTTTTTACTTTTTGCCGTTTTATTACTTACTGCCAATTTACTTCTATGACCTTCCTTCCACCCAAGTTATGAAGTATTAGAGAGAGCCCCTTTGACATTTGACTAATGGGTATTGGCATAAACTACACCGGCATTGAGGGTTAGACAGAAAATCTGGGTTGGGGCTTGGGGCTCTCAGGTGGCCCAAAGAAAGGTTCATTGGACATATTCAGAGTAAAGCAATCCAATAGACATCAGCAGTTCAACTTCAGATGTAAAACAAAACTTTCCATGAACAGCATATCAATCCGCCAGCTAAGAATATCATACAAGCCTGCATGCTAATCTTGTGATGATCCTGCAATTATATGCATGCCAAAAAAATCAATATCCCATGACAGAATAGCTACACACAGAAGTTGCGCTAAAGCAAAATATTGAGAGAATCGACACTATCTTGAACCAAAACTTAGAAGGGGAGACACCAAGGTATCTTTCCACAGCCACTAGATCTCCAGACCTCATGCTAATTGGTTGAGATTTAACACCAAATGCCCCATGTCCTGTTTCCTAGACTACGTTTTTTTCATTCCAATCACTTTGTTAGATAACACGGGGCTAATCGGAACCAACAAATGGGATACCTGAAGAGGACACCAGTTAACAGCTCAGAACATCACATACAATCTCGATTTGAGCCAACTAGTTTGTCCTCAAAATGAATGCTACAAACAAACATCATTACTGCAATAGTGAAGGTATTAAGAATAAGAAAACTCACCCTTCACTGACCAAGTTTAATGCCAGATTCACCAAAACAGTCTTTGTTAGACCTAATTTCGTAAGAACAGAGGTAAGAGGTGCATATGGATGTTGCACACCGAGTTCAAAATTTAGGGTAGTAAGTATCAACTGTTCAGCCTCAAGCAACCGTTCCCGATACTGTTCAAACCAATCCTGTAAAATATTTCCAAACATGTTAGTATAATTATAAATTAACATTACAATCAAAGTTTAACTGGCATTAATTGGGTGTTTATTGCATGTCTTTCACAGGTAACATATTGCAGAAGAGGAAAGAACTCTGTAGTTTGAAGTGTACTTACAACGGGAAGCCGGTAGGACAACAATGCAAAATCTTGTTTATGTAATACTTCACTGGACGCTCTCAATACATTATTCAGCGGACGTGGACTTTCCTCTGACTTTCCAGCAAGAAAAAGAGCAGCAGTGGCAATCAACTGCAGCAAAAATTAAATTAATTAATTAAGTAAAAAAAACTTGTGTATAGAGGTGCAACATGAAGGAATAAACTATATTGAACAAATAATCTAAATGAAATGTAAAACACTAGCTCAATCATATAGATCAGCAACAAAATTTCAGTGCATTTCTAGTGGTAGAACAAATCCCGCCAATGTTGTGGACTTGTGGTTCTAATTGATGCACTTAATAAGAAAAGCAAAACATGAATTTAGAGCTAGAGCACAATGAAACACTCACAAATCTGTCGTGGCAAGCATGAGATCTGCGAACAAAAAACCGGTGGCACAGAACCATGGCCGTCCCAATAGTAGTTTGGGGCCTGTAAAGGAAAATGTTACGGTATTAGCTGGTACCAAATAGTCTCAGGATTCAGGCAAAGATTGAATCCATTTTTTAACAATATAATATAATCAGAAAAGCAATCCATAAAAAACTATAACTATGTGGCCAGTAACGTATGTCTTACAGCTCAAGCCGCATGCCAAGGTTCTGAAGGAATGCACAATAAGAGTACCGCAAGTGCGTCTCATGATGTGCATCAATACCATCTTTCCTCGATGGAGAGTTTCTATCAATATCGTCCCTTGACAAAAAGACCGGCTTATCATCGTCAAATATAGAGCAGTCAAGCTTGCCGCTAGCTGACGTAGAGGGATCAGTATCAGCATTGGATCTCGTCGGGTGAGATTGAAAACTACCAGACGAAGGGATATTATCATGGACTGTAAACGGAAGATAGTATTTCTGGCCTTCTTCCCAAGTAGTTGCTGAGTTTTTTCTCCTTTTCATAGATGACTGAACAACACCATAGTTGACATAATTAGCAGGGTCTACATTGTAAAAGTTAAAGTTGCTACCACCATAGTCCCCAAATTTTGTCTGGTGGCCATTGTAAGTGTTATAATTCCCCTGGTGGTAATTGTTCCGGCTTCTTTTCCTATTGGTGTTCCGAAAGTTGTTTACATCATCGGTGTACCAATAAGCACCATATAAGCTACGATCTTCCGCTTGAAAATTCCGCGCGAAAGACATAATTCCTGCGAAATCATGTAAACACAACATAATTAGACATGGAAATACAATTACATGCACACATAATTTCATCACAAACCACTTGTATATTTCCATTCAAATATTGTTCATATGATGCAATAAACCACCACAACAATCGAGATCCAATTTCATCATAGGCTAATCTTCAATTAATGGCAAATTCATCTCTGGAACATAATAACTACCAGAATTGAATATCCAATTTGTCTTCCCTAAATTAACAAAAACAAACGCAATTTCTGTATATTTATCGTATATCCGATGCAACAGAGAATCAAGAACATGAAGAATTTGATGCTGGAAAATCGATGAAGCAGATCCGATCGAACATGATTTTTGAAATTAAACAATCAGAAATTGAAACCAATTGACTGAGAGAGAACGGAATTTGGATGAACACCTGAGTATGCAGCGAAGACGATCTGGTGAATTGAGATCGGTGATTTGAAATTGGAACGGGGAAGAGAAATTAGGGTTTGAAACGAGAGGAAAGGGAAGGGAAGGTGAGAAAACGAAGAAAGAAGGATTGTTGATCTAAAATGGCAAGGATTGAAAAGGATGAGTTTGTTTGGTTTGGTTTGGGTTGGGTCTGGTTGGTAGTTGGTACCTTGCTATTAATCCAGCCCGATCCACGTTTCCACCTACATTTTAAGATTACCAATAATAATTCTTCAATAGATAATAATCATTTTTATAGTTTTCCTCTAAAATAAATTTTCGAATTTTAGACGTTATTTAAAAATAAATACAATTACAAAAAAACAGACTATGATAAATCCTATTGGTTGAGTTGTGATTTGTGAGTGGATAAAAATCGACATGAATTAGTTTTTACACGCCTGAGATTTTAATTTATACACCCTCACCTCATATCATGTTTAGTTTTTAATTTAAAAGGAATGAGCGTGGCTTTTGGATTTGGGTACCTCTAAGGTAACTCTACTTTGCACAAGAAGAATAATGGTGAAGCAAAAATCTCTAAGAGGTTGGATAGAGCGTTGGCAAATTGTGATTATCGCATGCAGTTTGCTAATATATGTTTAAGTTTTGGAGAAGGTCTATACTAATCATTAATGTCATCTTTCTTTTCCCAATAAAAAATCATTGTCCATTTTGTTATGTTCTTAGATTGAGCGAGACATGAGAATTATGAGAAGATTGTGGAAGGAAAGCAATCAAAGTTTGTATCGTAAATTGGATGTGGTAACTTCAGGCTCCGCAATTGTTAAGAATATTTTTCCGATTTTTTTTTTTGATAAGCCAAAATTATATTGAAGAGAAGTACAAGGGGTACTTCAACCCAATACAAAGAATATTTTTCCGATGTCTTTCACAAGAAAGGTGGGTTCAGACTCGTCTCAAAGAGGTATATGGAACTTGGCTTTTTGATGATTTCAGATCTCTTATGTTATGAACGAGAGCATAATTGGATGTATATAAAGGTTTTGAGGCATTTAAACATACTTTGGTACTAGAAGTTCATAGAGCAGCGGATCTGCTTTGCTACTAGAAGTTCAAGAACATTTCCTCTTGAGAGACTCATTTTCTACTTCTTAGTTCGGTTCTTTGTCAAGTTTTCCGATGTATAAAAAAAAATTAAATTTTTGACTAGCCGGTAAATCCTCACAGGTATATAACTATCCAAATTAGCTACTTCGTGAATCAATAATGTGTTGTACAATTAGCTACCAATGGAAGGAGCTCAATTATAATTCATAAATTTTCAAGTAAAACACCAAATTGGCCAGTAAAATTGAAATCCAAGAAATGCTTAATTGATACGTAGATGATCTTTATATTTTAAGCAATCAATCTCTTGCAAACACAGCAATATTTCTGCCACTTTCCACATGCAATACCATAGATCCTCCGGGGAAATCGTGGGCCTTATTTCGTTTGCATCAAAATCATCTCATACTGACCACCCAAAAATTGTTTTATCATTTTGCTGGGCCGTTTTTGCTTCCTTTGCTGGAGTTCTGCATCTTCTTGCTCAGCCACCCACCCCCTTTGGGGTTTTTCGCTATTGGGGTTCCCTCATCTCATCTCATCCTCATCCTTATCCTCATCATCATCCATTAGGGTGGCTTCTCTCCTAGTTTATTAAGTGTTTTTCCACAAAAGGTGGGGTTCTACCATATTTGTTAGTTTTATTACCCATTATTAAACTAAAATATTTAGTGGTGGTAAAAAACCAACTTAAGAACACACTTGTCGACTTGTCGTCCCCAAAAGATAGCTCGAATGGTAAGAGATAGAGATATAAGGGTTGGGTGGGATGAATGGTGAAGGGTTCGAACCCTAAAGAAGACTAATTTACTAACATTATTAACAATTAACATTTGTCTATAAAAAAAACAATTGTCGTAGAGTCTTAGAAATGTACAATGCCGTAGAGTCTTAGAAATGCTAAAAGCTATGATTTACACACAATATCAGCCGATCTTGCCAAATACCCAACTATTATTTGAAAATGACAATGATTTAACACAAGAGATTGAATAATGTGAGGTGTCAACAATGAACAATCCGACAAACCTATGATGTGATGAAACACATAGGAGAAGCTTAATTAGCACGGAATTTCCTCATCCAAAAACTATTTCCATACTACATGAGAGATCAATAAGCTGTCTGGTACTTCAATTTAATTTTAGGGATTTTTTTAGAGAAATTTTAGAAATTTAATTTTAGAAATACTTGATAAGCAACTGCTCTATTACAAGAGAATAAAAGCTCATATTTGCTCATATTTCACAATTAATAATTGATAAATTATTACTCGTGAAATTCCATTAATATATAAAAGCTCAATTGGAAGCAAATAGACACACTATTTATTCAAAGTCTATGGAAGGTTTTTGGTGAGTGAAAAACACTAGTCTCCAAAGAGTCCCCTCCGTTTTTGTTCCCCCTAGGACTCTTCTTGCCTAAATTTCTTAATGGTAGTAGTTGTTTCTTGTTGGTTCATTTCTCACGTTGGAAAACACAATATTATGTGACACACTCCTAACTAGCCTAACTCAACTGTCAAATTAGAAACAGTTGAGCTTTGTCCAAGTTAAGCTGCGTGGATCTTGTCCTAATCAAAAGTCTTCTAAGGATACCCATCAGTCATCTGTGTCTATTTCTAGATGCCATTCCTACTTACCCTACACAAGTACTCAACATGGCCATGTCTACATCACCTTCTTAAAGACCAAAATAAGAACCAAACAGTATTTAACTCGATTAACTATTTATGATCAATCTTTTTAGTATTGGTTTTTTACCTATTTTTCCGTTCATTGTTTGAGCAGTGACAAGTACAGACCAATGATCTTCTCTTTTTGTTTTTTAAGGTGGGAAAAAGAGAATGGTAGTTATCTAGAGTCCAGCCTATTAATAAAATGACAAGTAGTTCTTTGTTTTAAACCACAAAGTGTTCCCAAAAATATTCACAACAGATTTCATGCTGGTCAGCTAAGATGATCAGAATTGTTCTTTTATGATTTTGAGTTATTTTTCAACACTCTCGTGTTAACTTGAGGTGCCCTACCATATCAATATCTCACCACTATGGCGGAAGATCCACCATCTCGAAAGATCAAAAACATCCGGTAGCTTAGATTTTAGAAGAACAATAAGCATTCTCTCTATTAAGACAATACGAACTGCATTCACATGGACGTGAACGGAAGACCTCTGCCTAAACAAGAACAATCGCATGGCAGTTGATCTACACGTTTAGTGGTAACAAATAGTTGTTTCATCTAGTGCATGTCTAATTTTCTCAAAGTTCTCTTGTAAAATAAAAGCTGCATTGGGAAATTAGTTTGACCATTCTATGGATGTAAGCGACTTGAACATGATTGTTGCTAGTGAAAAATATTTATAAATACATAAAAATAGACAGGGAAATTTGAACTTACACAAAAAATAGACAGTTCATAAACTAACCATGATTCAGAGGCATAGGTGAGGCTATAACTTCACATTTAATTAAGGTAAAGAACGTTATTAAATCCACCAAATACCACTCCTTCATAACATCCAGCTAAGTTTTTGTGCACCATAACTTGGGCCTTAGTCAAATCAAAGCATTGCTGTGTTTAATTCTCTTTTACTTATAACAGCTGTGATTGTCATGACTCTTCTTTAATTTAATAGAGTGATCTTATTGGTGTATGGTCCCTTCCTCCTAGTACAGTTCAGCCACATTGGCGTCTTTCTCTGTAAACTGTAGCTGTTCCTTCCTCTTAAAACGTGCACACTGCAACTAGTTTCAGTTTTCAGCCCCCTCATGTTAATTCCAAAGCACCAAAAGGACAAAAGAAACGTGTGGTCCCTCTTTCACTTCAAGCAACACATGCTTCACTATCCCATATAAGCTGAATTGGAAGGTACTACTAAGTTCTTGATTTATAACTCTTTACCCTTGTCTGTTACAGACTAATAATAAGTTGGCTAGTACATTGCATCAACTCTTTAAGGGCCCTACTTGAGTGATACAAGTCAAAAATGCATCAGAAAGCATTCATCTTTACCTTCTTGGTGGTTCTGCAGATCTCAAGAATAAGAAGAAGAATGTGCTGCAAAGGTGAAACTATTTACATGTTACTAGCATATTTGGTTTCACGGTGAAAAGTTCTAGCATATTTGGTTTCACGGTGAAAAGTTCTTGAACCCATTATGGTCAGAAGTTACTACAAGTCTTAACTTCTGAGTAATCGTACCTTAGATTTTGTGATGGTGAAACCAAACATGCACACAATAGTTCATGATGACAATTACTCAAGGAGCTTAAAAACTTAGCATGTTCTCAAATTTTAGATAAGTCCTCTAAGAGTCGGTTTTGATGCGGTCCAAAGAACACTTTTTGAAGCTTATTTAGTGATTTTTTAGTAGATAAGCTTTTATCCAAACAGCCTCTAAGTGCATGTTTGAAAACACATTGACAATTGATTGATTCTAAATCCAAAATCAATTATGGGAAGAAACTTCCGTAAGTAGCTTCATGGTATTAGAACTGGTTCTGAAAAAAGAGAAATTGATCCAAATACACTATAAATCTTAAATCTCAGAACAAATAAAAGCAATCCACTAACTGATAATGTGACATTTTGAGATGTCTTACATAATAGTGAAGGTAAAGTGTTAACTGTCCTTGAAGTTTATTGAATTTGGTAGAACTCTCTGCTTTGGGAAATTATCTGCATAGTATCATAGCCCCATTAATTAATGACAAATCACATGTTTAAGTTTTTTGTTTTTCTCACACTGCTGTCACTTAACATTATTGTCTAGTTCAATAATAGTCCACGGGAGGACCACTGAATGCATAAGGATATTGTACTTATAAACAAAAGAAGCCAATGTGTAATAATTGAAAGATTTACCTCAAAGTTTATTAGCTGTCAGGAATTAATTAGAGCCTGTCCAAATCTTAATGAAAGCTTTTTTCAAGAGCTGAACATGATACACACAACTTGTTTTCCCTTTCTTAGGACAATTAAGTCACCTTCACTTAGAAAATATAACAAACTGAACCAGCTGTGACCAACTTATTCAGAGGGTAGGTTGGTCACTTCATTGATATCCCTTCAATCTTTAACTCAGCTGCCACATGCTCTGAAACTACTCTCATGTGGCCACATGCTTGGGACTCCTCCATGTTAAGTCCCTGCATGCAAGGGGAGTCAAATTAGTAAACTTATCTTTGTTTGACTAGCAGATTAATTTAATGCATGATGAAGATCCTTAAGCTTATGTGTTCATTAAGCTTTAATATAACTTGAAACAATGTCATATGCTTTATTTTGTCTTTTTGTGTGTTTTTCTATCCTGCATAGATCATTATGTACTTTCTTAGAGATCTAAAAGAAAAATGGCTATATGCATTCACTTGATCTAGAAAATGTTTATCAGTTACCCTTTGCAATCCTCAATCTTAAGATAAATTTGGCTTTTATCTGAACAGTTTTTCCTCTTTTCCCCCCTTTTAGCAGTTGAGAGAATCCTACCTATTTTAACTTTCAAATGATTGACCATGCTAAAATCTCTTCAGAAGTGTGCAATTATAGAGTTATTTAGGCTGATGCAAGATCACTAAGGTAAACCCACCAAACAAAATCAATGGTAGTTGGTAAAACCCTCAATAAATTTGAAAATTTTCTACTCCTTTCCCACAATCCATGGAATGGGAAAGGAAAGTGGAAGAAACAAACTACTACAACTACTAAAGTAAAAGCACGCGGACACAATAACGTGTTTAAATATGAGTTTAGTGCAACGGGAACAGACCTTTATCACAATCTATAATAAGTTTAGTTCATTTTCTGTCTCGGAATGAATGCTCACACCTGTTTGAACTTGTGACTCACAGGATAAACTTGCTTGTAAAGAATTCTAATTGCTAAGTGAAAAAGGTTTTTGTTTTTTACTTCCCAAGGTATCCATGTGCTGTCCCTATATTCTAAACAGATTCATAAGTCACTTGTTTGGGGTTTACCAGACCATTTGATTTTTATAATCTCACTGTCCTGACAGTTAAAAAAAGCAGTCATTAAATATTGAATGCACATTAAAGCACCCCCTTCTACTTTATAAATCACAATTCCCATGCACATGATACAGAGCTCAACCACATCTCACAGTATCCAACTCCACACAACTTCATCTTCTCTTCTCTTCTCTTCCAACCTCAGAAGTCAGAACAGGAAAAAAATGGTCTCCCTTGAACCTGTTCAGGGTAACCCCAGATCTATAGATGCACCTTCAAGTCCTAGAATTTCTTTCTCAGCTGAGTTCCTAGATGATGAAAACTTCATCTCCATAAGTCCAAACCCTGTGTATGAAAGAGATCATCAAGAAAAGGAACAGAGGAATCCAGAGTTTGAGTTCCTATCAAGCAAAGGGAGCAACAACAACACTGTGGTAACTGCTGATGAGCTTTTCTTTGAAGGGAAGCTCTTACCGTTCTGGCAGATGCAGCATCTAGAGAAGCTTAACAAGATCAGCCTCAAACCCAAAGATGAAAGGGAATTACAAGAGGAAGAGGGACAAGTGGAAGTGGTGGTAGTGAGTAACAGCAACAAGGAAGATAGTAGTAGAGTGAATAATTGGTTTGTGGATGATGACCCATCTCCTAGACCACCAAAGTGCACTGTTCTTTGGAAAGAGTTGTTGAGGTTGAAGAAGCAACGCTCATCAACCTTATCACCCTCTTCTTCTTCCTCTTCATCTTCCTCATCCGCGAGCTCGCTCGGGGATGTTGCGGCCAAAGAAGGTAAAGATGGGACAAGGAGTAAAGATCAGCAGCATGTGAAGAGGTTGAAGAAAGGGTTGGAGAGGACAAGGTCAGCTACTATTAGAATTAGACCAATGATCAATGTTCCAATTTGCACACAGGTGAAGAGCAGTGCCTTGCCTCCTCTTTTTCCACCTAAGAAAGGGAAATTGGAGAGGTAAATTACTTCAAGATTATGCAGCTGAATTTCATTTAGTTTTTGAATAAGTTTGTAATTTTTTTGCTTATTTCTTATATATTTATTTCTACAAGTTATGTTGTGCCATGGTAGATTTAGGTGATGATAGCTTAATTTGGTTGGATCTGAGAAATGATAATGTAAATTCTGACTTGTATAATCATTGGATTGTGCATTCATCAGTAGAGGCCAGTGATGTTTTCTGCTTGTCACTGTGTGTAGATCCAGAATTCCTGAACGTGAGTCCCACAATGGTAACTATCAGCCACAGACATGTGATCAACGGTCTCAAAATTAATGAGTGGTAAGAGTTATAACTTAAGAGAGAGAGAGAGTATAGAGAGCAATTTGAGTGTACGCCTAACGGTCTTTAAGCATTATTTTCTGTTGAAGAACTTGTGATTTTTATAGCATTGAAGATCATATATAGATACAATGCACTAACTAATGCAGCATGGTCAACATTCATATATAAGAGTGAGTGAGATGGAAATGTGCATCTTGTTAGAATTTTTGGGTATGATAATCCTGGATAACTTCGAAAATCGTGTTTGCACACTTTCCGAACAAAGTATTTCGACCCTATTCTTGTCTGGGTTCACGAAATCCTTGTTGAGATAATTTTGAAGATCAATCTGCTTCTGGCAATAGAGTACAGATCAGAAAGTAGAGAGCGATTCTGGTTTTGTTTTCTGTGTGTTTTTCCCTTAGGCTGCAAGCAACCTTATATAGAAGGTTGTGTTTGCACGAATGATCACAATTGTTCCGAAAAGTCACAATTCTTCAAACAATTTCAAACTAGGGTCACAACTGTTCAGAAAAAAATTCGAACGGGGCGCTGCCCCGCACCCCGCCCGCTGCGCGTAATTGCATCAGCCTATAGTAGATCACATTACTACTAAAATACATTGATGATTCTAAAATCACCAACAAATCCCCCCATTTTAGTGTAATCCTTGATCTACTCAGTTCATAACACACAGATATAACGATCAAACAAATGCATAAATGAAAATATCTTGCGATTGAATTTCCACTTTAGTACAAATACACATTCCAAATACTCGAGAATCGGGGTGTCTTTAAAGATTGAACCCGTCAACCCATTTGAATATCTAAAGATACTGTACACATATGTTTCTACAACACTCTACTATTCATACTTGACACTTTATAAGCCATGTGTCCTTATCCATTAATAAGCATATAGGAAGCCAAGTCCAAGCTTCTTGAAGCGGCAAAACTTCATGCTTACATAGGTGATCCTTTTAATCTTGCACCTGCATTTACAATTTTCCAAAAGAACCATTAAGAAGATATACTTCAACCTAGCCATCACTTGCAGGTCTGAGCACATACCTTGGGAAGATAAACACAAGTGCTCCAATCTCTAACTATGATCTTTCCACATTGAATTCAGCTTCTAACGTTGTATTAGAAGGGAATTGGGTATAACATAGGTAGTAGATTTAAATGGACTTTAATCCCATTCCAATTACCGACTTCTTCACTAAGTCTCTAGCTAACCCTTTCGTCAAGTGGTCAGCTAAGTTTTGTTGCGACCGAACAAACTCAATGGATATCACCTCATTCAAGATTAATTCCTTAATCATACTATGTCTAACACCCAAGTGTCTAGACTTTCCATTGCACATTTGACTATAAACCTTGGCCAATGTGGCAGCACTATCACAACGGATAGAAATTGGTGATATCGGTTTAGGCCATAATGGAATCTCATATACCAAGTTTCTTAGCCATTCCGCTTCTTTACCAGCAGCAGCCAAAGCCACAAACTCTGATTCCATTGTAGAACTAGTTATACATGTTTGCTTCTTGGAAGCCCACGAGATGGCACCTCCCCCAAGCAAGAACACCCAACCACTTGTAGAGGATGAGTCTTCAACATTATTTATCCAACTAGCATCCGAATAACCCTCTAATACCGAAGGAAATCCCACATATGACAATCCATAATTCATAGTACCCTTCAAGTACTTGAATACCCTAGTTATCGCATGCCAATGATGTCTACTAGGATTACTAGTAAATCTGCTCAACTTTCCAACCGCAAAAGCAATATCCGGTCTAGTGCTAATCATAGCATACATCAAAGAGCCTATAGCTCTTGAATATTCGAACTGATCCACAGGTTTACCTGTATTTGGCATAAGTTTTTCACTCGGATCCATGGGAGTACTAACCGGAGAACAACTTTCATGATTAAACTTCTTGAGTATTTTCTCAATGTAATGAGATTGCGTAATTACAATCCCCTTATTCTCCCGTTTAATCTTAATACCAAGAATAGCATCCGCTTCTCCCATATCCTTCATGGAGAACTTTGATGACAAGAAATTCTTTGTTTTATCAACTTGATTTTGGTCCGTGCCAAAGATCAACATGTCATCCACATATAGACAAATAATGACTCCTTTACAGGATGTATCAAATTTGCTATATACACATTTGTCAGCTTGGTTTAGAATAAAACCACAAGACAAAACAACCTCATCAAATTTTTGATGCCATTGCTTCGGAACTTGTTTCAGCCCATACAACGACTTAACTAGCTTACACACCTTATGCTCATTACCATGCATTACAAATCCTTCAGGTTGCTTCATATACACTTCTTCTTCCAAATCACCATTCAGGAATGCTGTTTTGACATCCATTTGATGGATCACTAGATTGTGAATAGCCGCTAAAGCAATCAACAATCTAATAGTAGTGATACGAGCAACTGGAGCATAGGTATCGAAGTAATCAATCCCTTCCTTCTGTCTAAAGCCTTGGATTACCAATCTAGCTTTAAACTTGTCAATTGTACCATCGACTTTCATCTTCTTTTTGAAGATCCATTTGCAACCCAATGGTTTACAACCTGGTGGTAAATCAGATAATACCCAAGTATTATTTTCCATGATAGAACTCATCTCTTCATCAATTGCTTCTTTCCAAAAAGCAGAATCTCGAGATTTCACAGCTTCATCATACGTTCTTGGATCCTCCTCTATACTATAGCAATAATAGTATTGATTATCAATCTGATCCTTTGATCCCTCAACTAAATATAATTGAAAATCCGAACCATAAGATTTAGGTTTTCTAGCTCTTTTGCTTTTCCGAGGTTCGAGTGTCTCACTTGGTACATCAGTTGAATGATCATCCTTTGTAGGTTCATCCGACTTAGATATAAGGTCCTTTGGTCTAGGTATAGAAGAGAAACATTTCTCATCAAATATGGCATCTCTTGATTCTATAATTGTGTTAATAGAAACCGAGTCATTAGGTTCTATAACATAGAACCTATAGGCTTTGGAATGTTCAGCATATCCAACGAAGATGCAAGCTACACCCTTTTCACCCAAAGTTTTCCTTTTAGGATCCGGGAGTCTAACCACGGCCCTGCAACCCCAAACACGTAGAAATGTTAAGTTGGGTCGTTTCTTATACCAAAGTTCATATGGGGTAGTCTTGTTCCTTTTATTAGGAACCCTATTTAACAAATAGCAAGCCGTTAACATGGCTTCTCCCCAAAACCCTTCACTCAAACCAGAATAGGATAACATGGCGTTCACCATTTCTTTAAGAACTCTATTCTTCCTTTCAGCCACACCATTTTGTTGAGGTGTATAAGGTGCCGTAGTCTCATGAATGATTCCTACGGATTGGAAGAATTCAGGATCATAATATTCACCATTTTCTATGTGTTTTTCCCTTAGGCTGCAAGCAACCTTATATAGAAGGTTGTGTTTGCACGAATGATCACAATTGTTCCGAAAAGTCACAATTCTTCAAACAATTTCAAACTAGGGTCACAACTGTTCAGAAAAAAATTCGAACGGGGCGCTGCCCCGCCCCTTGGACCCCGGTTCGTATTCGCGGTCAATTATGCGTTGGCTCACCGAGCGTGCACTCCGCACTAACCTGACTCGATTCCGAGCCTAACGCGTAATTGCATCAGCCTATAGTAGATCACATTACTACTAAAATACATTGATGATTCTAAAATCACCAACACATCTGGCATGAGAACACTTTGGATCCTCTCTTGAAACTCACTTTAGCACATTTTTAACTATTGATTTTATCATCCAATGGTTTAGATTAGTCAAATAAGTGAGTAATTAGTCAATGATATAGACATAATAGTTTACAAATGATCCATACTGCATAAAAACTTACCTTACAATACTATATGCACGGTTTGTGTTGTTGTCCGATGATTTATATATGAATAAAATAACTTCTCTCATCAATCTCTCCACTTTCAACCTACATGTCATAATATAATTGGAGAACTGTGTAAAAATAACATGTATGGAAGTATATCTAAGTTTTGTGTGCATAGGCATGAAAATGTATTCATTGTTCTTTGGATGAAGAGGTTACTCCTTCTAAGAAACTAGCGAATATGAGATTGAGACAAACTACCACCTTCCTCTCTCTATTAAGTATATAATCTGTATTAAACTGCCTAACAAAGAAGTAGCTTTTGTAAATAAGTAGTTTTTATGACTTATAAGATGAGAGCATGACCTCTAAACAGGTAATCATCCAAAATTCAGCAACTTCTATTCTTTGATTTAGGGCTATAACTAATATATCAGTAATTTAAAATGTGATTCAAGGTTCTCCAAGTTGCTCTCGAAAGCTTTGAATTTAAAATGTGGCCTTTTTCGAAGCATCGATTGGGCTGTTACGGGGGAGGTAGCAAGACCACATTCACTCGAGGCAAAAGACAATCTTAACGAGGTTACTTGAACATGAAAGGTCATACTCCATCCTTAATCATTCATCTTCACGGGTTAAAGGCATAATGATAAAATATAACGACACATTAATGAAGAACCTTCAGATCCCAAAAGCCTAATAAGTAGCCGGTCATAACCGCCCAATAATTAATGGTAGCAGCTACTGTTACTCAATGAGACAAAGATTATAAACACAACCTCAACAGTCCAAGAGGCAAGGAAGAGGTCTATAAAAGAAGTCACAGAGCCAGAGAAGAACCAACTTCACTCTAACACTAATCCTAGGCCCTATGCTTGGACTCTTGTCTATAAGTTTAGGACCCCCAGAGTTTAGGGAGAACGGGTCTTAACTAACTCTAACTATACATTTATTCTAATTGGCCCTAACTATTTTTTAACTACAACTATTACTAGTGTCTTCTAATTTTCCTTTCATAAACTTGAGTAGTCTTCCGTAATATATAACATTATTTTGAAGTGTTCTATTTTATTCTATTCGGTTGTACCTTATTGCATTTCATTTCAATCTTCATTACATAGGAAGTTAATAATTTGATTCACAGTAAACATGAAAAACAGCTGATACACACACATGACATAACTACACTAGAAACAGAGCATGTGTGCATGTTTGGTAAAATGTTAAAACTAACTTGGAACTCACAAAACGGACATGAATTGACTTCTAAATTTATCCAAACATAATAATAAAGGATGCCTATACAAGGATATATATAATATACAAGTTCAACCAACATTCCATCTTTCAAGGAACTGAGAGTCAAACTTGAAAGAATATTTTCAACCAATCTGAAAGTACGCTCCAAGTTAAAACAATAAATCTGCATGTTCTCCAGCAAGAGAATGCTGAAATGAAGTTTGATCTTCTGTTGACGAGTTGATAATGAAAATTTCCACCAAAATCAGCACAAAAAGAATGAAAATTTCTTGACAAAGGGAAAGTCTTCACCCCAAATATGGAAAATCCCTCAAGGTGCAGGAGGTGATAAGAAATTATTTCCGGAAGTGCTGTTAATAAGGATGCAAAAGTCAGCAAAGCAACAATTGTATAACTCATTGACATGAGTGTAAAGGTGTTCTTATTTACCTGAGACTCAGTCCTGGTTTTCCAATGAGATTTGCTGGAATTTGACCGGTCAAATTGTTATTTTGTAAAAATCTGCAACAACCAGAGAGAGCAAATTAGGTAACATGAAACAGCAAAGAAGATAAACAACATTAATATCCAAGCCTTTTCCCACTAGGTGGGGGAAAACAACATGAAATGACAAATTAACTGACAGAACTTCCTTAAGAGGGGGTGGCACCCAAGATTCGAAGGATACATAATTTAAAAATAAAAGACATGTATGAGCTACATTACTATCAAAGTAACTAGATTTTTCCTATTTGTAAATTTCTGATGAACAAATTTCTTGCATTGATTGGATAAAAGTATGCAACAACTGAACAATCAAGTTTCTTATTTCTTCAATATACACATAATCCACCAAGTTTCCTCAGAATACTTATGGATTAGGCCAAAGCCAAAATGCATTTAGCTATCAATAAATTTCCGTTCTGATGCTCCCTAATGTATTGTAATTGTAACCAAATATGAAAAGATAGTAAGTGGGCCAAAATTTTGTTTGGGCCCAGTTGATTTTCCAGAGATAATGGAAATTATCAGTATTTGGGAATTAGTTAAGATGAATTTTTTTTGGAGGGGGGGGGGGTCAGGAAAAATTTTACACACTGAAATAGCAAAAGGAAAAGCTTTGCTTGTAACCTCTAGTATATCTTAGGGGGTAGAACTTACACTTCATGTAAGGTGCTGATGTTCCCTAAGGATGAGGGAATCTCTCCAGTGAATTGATTGTCTTCCAAGTGCCTTAAAATACAAAATGACAATATGCAAATATTGAGCTCCATGAATACATTGATGATTGAAGAACTCTCAGATTTCAAACATTTGAATTGTGCATATTGCTTTCGAACACAATTGTACGAGTTACTTCAGGATACAAAGAACTAGTAAATAAAATATTTGTTTTCAATGAATGAAAAATTATAGACTAGCTACAGCCATCAATGTGATTAATCATATGCTAAAATGTAAACCATCATATAAAACACATGCAAAACTTACAATGTCTCCAACAACGTTAGTGAACTGAGTTCAGGTATCTGTCCTGACAAACTGTTATTCCCAAGCCAGCTGCAAAAGGAAAAGGTTAGCCGATAAAAAATAAATTGAATGCTAAATATCATGAACTGATACATTTAAACTTAGAACCTACATGTTTGCCAGGGCAGTCATATTGGCAACAAAAGGTGATAAAGATCCTGAAAGATTCATATTTGTCAAGTTTCTGCAAACAACATGGAATCATAAGTGATCATTAATGCAGCACAATAAGACTTAGCGGTGAAAGTATTATGCTATAATAACTCAAATCTGAGCTTACAAAGTCACTACACGGATCCGGGGTCCTTCAGAGCATGTGATACCAGTCCATGAGTACTGCCGAGGCATACAAGGATCACCACTCCAATCAAGTGGAGGATTCCGGAGGCTCTCCTTTACTTTTACCAAAGCAATAACTGTCAAGAGAAAGTCCCCTTTTAAAACCTTGCGTGTTCACAATTAACATCATACAAGCACACTAGAACAAGATTGGGATTTGAAATAAAGAATTGCCAAACAACCATTGCCAATAAGCCAAAAGGGGCAACCTGATGTAACTCAACCTATGACCTAACTCACACTGTAGCAACTCTAACCGTTGCCGCAAGGCTCTCCTTCTCTTTGAAAACCAAAACAAAGAAAATTTGAAAATTTCTCTGATACCTGGGAAGGAAAACTTAACGTAGGTCAACATGTTATGGCAATGTTGACAAGTAATAGTATACCTTGCACTTCTCAGTTCTCACCACAAATTTGTCCAAATTCATAATCTTCTCACTCAGCTAGTGCAAACATATAAGTATAAAATGATATTAGTGACAATTTAAAACCTATAACTATGTTTATCTTCAATTACTCCCTTTATCCTTTAACAATATCCTATTTCTGTTTTTCTTCAACTTCTCTCTAGAAAAAATTTCAACATTGATGAGTGGCAGAATAGATCTTAGACATATATTTCCAGGCAGCACTGGCCGCTGGAGGAACATTTCCTCTCTTTCACGTGCTCAGAAACACCAATTTTCTGGTTGGCTATGAATGTAGTGTCTTGGCCATAAGATTATTTTACAAATGACCCAGAGTTAAGCAAAGAAACATGAAATCAAAAGCTATACCATCTCGGATCGAAGTTGTTCCTCCAAGTGACCGCACATCAAATATTTCACCAGCATTGATCAAGGGGCCCAATGATGAGCTAGCAGCAGGGGTTAAAGTTACTGTTGTATGACCAGAAAGAGGCCACTGGTTGGCAAAGACAACAACACCTGATGGGATCGCATTCAAATTGCGGTAATAAGTTACACCGTTTACACTTACGTTAAAAATCCTTGATCCGCCAGTGTTGTCAGCAAAGTATAAAGCGACATAGTATTTGGAGCTTGGAAGTGATACTGCAGGCCATCTCATTTGCAATTCCTCCAATTGGTCAGACCCTAGATGTGTCTCAAATACTTTTGAAGGTGGAAGGTTCCAAAAATCAGAAACAGAAACATTGGCAGTGCTTGCTTTGGTTGAATTACTCTGGCCTAATGGCTCCCAGATACGGTCAAACCGATCATCAGGATATCTGATTGAAAAAATAACACATCTGGCATTAGAGGTGAGGAAAAATAAATTTGGTAAATCCAATAATTGGTGACACACAACATATGAAATCTAAATTCCAATTTCAGTTCTGAAATTAATGAGGCCCCGTTTGGGAAAACAACTCAATTAAGTGCTTATGGTCGTGCTTATGACATAAGACCATAAGCACTTATTCATAAGCTATTTTAAAAAGTTTATTGAAACAAGTTGAAAATAAGCTATATATAAGCATAAGTTCTTTTTCATAAGCTATCCTGAGTAGCTTATGAAAAAAGCTCAAAACAACTTATGATAGACTCTCCTAAACACTTGCACAAGCGCTTATGCTATCAAATAAGCTCTCCCAAACGGGCCTTAATCCATAAGTGATAATCCCCTTCAACTTCAACTTCAAGTATCATGTAAGATGTAACCTATGACATGCTCATTCATTAGTATCTCTCTTCTAGGTTCTAGAGGTTGTTGTTGTTGTTCTTCCTCACCAAATTATCAAAGGAGAAAAATACTCTAGGGACTAGGGATCAGCTAATTACATAAGAGAATTTTCATGGTGAAGCATTCCAAAATAAGATCAGACATAAAAAAAATTGAAAAAAAAATCCACAAACTCCAGACTATAACCAAATGAATATATGCAGAAATGAATCACAAACAAAAGGAATCAATCAAGGAAAGAAGGATTTAACACTGACCGAATGGGTAATCCAGAGTAGCCAAAACTGTTCCTGGCAACCAAGGTCATGGAAAAATTGTTGAAATCGGTGGTGTTGTAGAGGGAATCACCGAGAATCAAAAACTCCAAAGAAGAGATAAACGGGTCAGATTCGGTGCGATTGTTCGAGCCGATACAGAAGGTCATGAACTTCCCCTTAGCTAAGAAAACCCCTTCATAGAACGTAGAGTTCCCGTTGACATAATCCGCAGTCGTGTTGACCACAGTCCACAAGGTCCCATCGACGATCTGGTCAAACACCGGCGGCGAAGGGTGATCGGGGCCGTTGACTCCGCCGTAGAAATACGTAGACCGCACCAGGTACTTTGAGCCGCGAAACACGTGAATATTATTGTAGCAGTGCTTCTTGATGTTTAAAGGGAAGGATCGGAGGGTTTTGAGAGTGGGGATCAGAACAGGGGAGGTCACGTTTTTGGGTGTTCCGGTGGAGATGAATCCGGAATCGGAAAGCCATGAACGGCCGTCGATTTGGGTCGCGGAGGGGGCCCCACAGTTGATGAGGAAACCTCTGGGTGGTGGTGGTGGGGTTTGGGAGAGGGAGAGGGAGAAGGGTGAGAAGAGGAGGAGGAAGATGAGGGACATGGTGGTGGTGGTGGTGTTTGGGGGGAGTGGTTAGGGGAAAGAGAAGAAGAAGTGGTGGGGAAGAAAACAGGAAGGAAGGGATGAAGAAAAGAATAATAGTTGTTGTTGTGTGTTGTGACTGAGTTGTGTGACGCGGGAAACAACGATTTTTGTTTACTGGTCAAAACTGAAAGGAAGACGGCAACATTCTACTCGTTTTTCCATTATTATTATATACGAAAATGAATGATTGAAGAGCCGGTTCTGTTGCACTTGCAGCATGTTTTGTGTTGAGGTAGAGCTAGTATAGAAAGCATTTCATTAGTGGATTTGACTTTCTTTCTTTGATTTGGTTGGCAGCTACAGCGGCCATCAATGTCACAAGTGTCGTCTCTGCCAACACCAACTAGTGAGATGAAAAGTGATGATGGTGGATGTTAGTCGTGGTACCAGTGGTGGCGGCGGTGACATCCTATGTCCATTTTTCACACTTCATAACTCTTAGACCTTGATCCTTATTAAAATTCCTTCGTCTTTTATGAAACTTTTTACAAAATTATACTTAGGTAGCATTTGGTAGACAAGATGAGAAGGGAACAGAACGGGACATCTGGGTTTTGTTCCACGTTTATCATGTTTTTAAGATGGAACGGAACGGTACATAAGGCTTCTGAACGGAACACTTTGATTCTCTAAAAAAGGGTGGAAAGGAAGGGAACGGAACAGAACAATTTTTAAAAATACTTGTATTGACAAATTTATCCCTAGGTTTATCCTATATTTTTCCTAATTCGTACCCTTCAATCTTGTCCTCGTCGTTGAACCTTTCTCCCATATGCAAGTGTGCATCATTTTCTCTATGATCTAGCAACACAAACTAATAAGTAATTCACGTAACTCATTTTTTTTCCAGCGAAGTCCAATTCATTTTCTATTCAATGCCTTTCAAACAGTGATGGATGGAGGCGGCTTCTACAGGCACTGTTGCAAAAATAGGGGAACAATAATTGCAGAGAAGAATTAGGGTTAAAGAACTTAGAATTTTTTTGGATTGTGCATTAGGGAACAACTGTTCATGGTGAGAATGTGTTTTCTTAAAAATTTTACGAATTTGGAAATATAAGAAATTTAGAATTTGTTTGATCTCACAACGAAAGATGCGTAGAAATTTTCTGGGTTTGGCATCTGCTATTTTTTCCTGTTAAAGGGACAACGTGTTTTTTTTATTATGATTTAATTAATTATTTACAAAATTTTGAATTTGGGTATATATGTAATTAATCTTATGGTATTGATCTAATGGTACCGTTCTGTGCTCTGTTTACCAAATACAATGCACAGAACATTATTATCCTGTTACGTTCTGTTCCATCCCGTTCCGTTACCAAACGCTACCTTAGACTTTGGCTACCTATTGGAGTGCCCCATCTTAAAGCTCAAGACCTTAACATCATACGTCTACTAAATACCCCACTAGTTAATGTACAACCTACAAATGTCCTCATTCCCATAAGGAGGTTATGTTGACTATACTTTTTACTAGAAATTAAACCCGTGCGTTGCACGGGTTCGTTTTTAATTTGTATTTTTTAATTGTAATATTTAAATTTGCAGAAAGGTAAGAAAGCTATTATTTAGAAGAAGATTTAGAATTAAATATAATTGAGTTATGATATTCTCACACTTTCTTTCTCTAATAAGGGAAAAAAGGATCAAACAGGTAGATTTCTTTTTTTTTTCTTCAACGGAAGAAAAAATAGGTAGATTTCTATTGAGATTGAAATAAGAGTAGTTTTTTTTTTATATAAAAGAAATTTAATTACTTACTTAGATTAGTATTGAAATGAACGTGGTAGTCTACTATTTTTTTTTTCTAATATTGATTTAGTCATTGCAGTAATGTTATCAGTTGTGCTAATTTTTTTTTATCAAGATTGATGTGGTTGTTTACCATTGCTGGTGGCATAGAAGTTCTTTTAAAATCACTTCCACGAACATAAAAAATAGATTCTATCTAACTGCAAGATGGACGTCATTTGTTCCCTTTGAATGATTAAGTTGCTATTTTTTTTCCATAATATGACAATATTGAGGAGTGAAAGATTCCTATTTCTTATCAAGAATATAGTGAGTACTACATTTTACACTTATCTTTCTAGTGCAGTATATAAATTTATGTGGCTCACACTTTGTTACTAATTTGTGTCATATAAATATAGAAATGATGATATATTTGTATGATTTCAATTGAATGAGAAGAATTGTTTAGTAAATTATCATATATGTGAAACTCACAGTTTTATTTTCTAATCATCTGTAACGGGGAAATATCACTAAGTAATGTGTGTTTCTTGTTGTTGTTGGTGATCTTTCTCCAGCAATAAAGAAATAAGAATGAGTAATTTAAAAAAGCAATTTTGAAATTAACTAAAATAATTAAAAATGACATACTTGTTGAAGTAGTTAGAGACAATTGTCATTTTTTTCTCACCAACAACTGAAGTCTAAGAAATATGAATAATTTGAGTTTGTGAGTGATTTCACTGGTTTATTTATATAGAGATATAATAGATGCATGGTTCAATATAATACATTTCATTTTTTATTTATTTAATGTAGATAGTTGAATAGCCTCCTGACACTAACAATTTTATTCAGTTTTTGACACTGGTATTGCCATCATGCCACTATTTTTAATTTAATGTTAGTTTTTCTTCGGAGTTACTATGTTAAGGAATTCTAAGAGTTTGCGAGTTTAAGAAAAATAGACATATATTCCTGCAGAAAATTGGACTGCAAACTAAGACCATTGCATATCAAGATTTATTTTGGCGGAAGTATGCTTTATTGTTAATAGTTTTTTTTTCTTGGACTAAATTGATATTAGTTTAAAATTAACATTAAATTTGATTTTAATTTAAGGTACTGTGCTAAAACCATTTGCAGATATAACTTTGTGGTTTGTTACACTTTTGGCATGAATGTTACTCTTTTGCTTATACATTTGATATTTATTAAGTTTAAAACTGAAATCGTTAGTGCACGAGTTTCCACTACCCGTTCATTCACTCACTAAGCTATCTCATTAAAACACCAGTTTTTTTACTAATATATATAGATAGATAGATATTTTTTTTGGAAAAACCAAATATATATATATAAATAATTACTTTGGGAAATAAGAGCCCCAAGTACAATATAGATAGATGTATATTGATAGAATTTTTTTTATTTTAAAAGTATTTTATCTAAATTATTTAAGAATAAATATTATTTTGTTTTTTATTTTGATTTTTTAAATTTGTCAAATGCAAAGCTCAAGCCAATTTTAAGTCTATGAATGTTGTTATTTAATATAAGTAGTTGAATAGGTTTTTATAATACAATTTTTTTCAGTTTTTAGTTTATTAAATATTTTATTTTTTAATGTATTTAATATAAAGGTATGTGAGCTTTTATGGTTTAATACATATGTGTATTTGTACTTAATACTTAGCTCAAGTGAGCTTTACTAATATATATAGATATGTTGACGGGAAGAATTGTGATTCTTATAATACAAAGCTCTATTCATCTCCAATACTACTAATCATAAAGAAAGACAATGGTCAGTGATTTTGTGTTGATTATCACAACTTAAACTCAATCACTGTGTGAGATCATTTTCACATGCTAACTACTAACGGAATACTGGATGAATTAGTATGTGTTGCTCTCTAATCAAATATTGATTCCCGGATATGGGTTCCACCAAACATGAGTTGCATGTGGGAACTCCCACAAAACTGCATTTAGGGTTGTTGGTTATGTCATTTCGTCTAATTAATGCCCTTCTACTTTCCAGACAACTATGAACGATCTATTAAGGTCATTTCTCTAACAATTTGTGTTGGTATTCTTAGATGGCATATGGTCCTACATTGACTTTCACTTAGTTTATTTATGTACTATTTTAGATTTGTTATTACATAATTGATTTTATACGAAATTGTATAAGTGTGAGTTTATAGTGATTATTGTGTCTACTTAAGCCATATCGGTGTACAACCTAATTATGCCAAGGTGAAAGTTGTTGTTGAATGACCTGATCTCTCACGTCTTTTAGGGTCTTAAGCCTCACCGACTTCTGTAAGAGACTTATAAATCATTATGTCACATATGTCGCTCCCCTCACGAATTTGCTTAAGCATGGTACATTTACACGATCAGCCTTACCTAACACTGCTTTTAACAACATAAAACCCTTATTTCTACTACTTGAGTGTCTAGCTTGTGAGGTTTTCCCAATGAATTTTGACAATGAGAGCGATGCTCCACACGTAGCTAGTGGGTATGTTTTATCACACACAGACCATCCTATTGCTAATTTTAACAAGAAAATAACATAAAAGATCCATGCAGAATTTCGCTTCGATTTTTAAATTCTTAAGCCACCCGTCATTCTTTCGACAAAAAATAAACAAGTTGGACATATTCACACCATAATTTATTTTTTATCTTATTTTTAGTCAATTTCACCTCGCATTCTTTCTTATTTTCTTATCGCACAACTCATTATATATCGCTCTCGAGGTGAAATTTGTGTGAACCTCTTTTAAAAAATCAAAAATGATTCCTGAACCACTATACAGTAGAAACACCCCTAAACACCCATTTTTCCCGCGGATTTTGCTACGGGATTTCCTGCGGATTTTGCATCGGAAAAATTTGAAGGTAAAATTTGTAAGAAAATCCGCAGGAAGGTACTATTTTCGAATGAATTTTCGCAGGTAATGATTTTGCGGCGGTTAAATAACCGCCGTGTAAATTTGAAATTCCTAAATTAGGGATTTGGCCAAATAATACACTGAACTAACCACCTAAATACACATGACTAACCATAAAGCACAGAACCGTGTAAAGTTGAAATTCTTAAATTAGGGATTTGGCCAAATAATACAATGAACTAACCACCTAAATACACATGACTAACCATAAAGCACAGAACCGTGTAAAATTGAAATTCCTAAATTAGGGATTTGGCCAAATAATACACTGAACTAACCACCTAAATACACATGACTAACCATAAAGCACAGAACCGTGTAAAATTGAAATTCCTAAATTAGGGATTTTCAGTTTCAAATCTCGCTCAAGAACAACATAAAAATTCGAAGCAAAATCCGTAGGAAATTCCGAAGCAAAATCCGCAGGAAAATGAGTGTTTAGGGGTGTTCCTACCGTATAGTGGTTCAGGAATCATTACTCTTAAAAAAATATTTGTGTGAACCAAACATTTTCCAAAAATAAAAACCACCCCCTTAGTTTTTTTTTTTCTCTTTACCGCAAGGGTGGTTTCTATTTACCATTCGATTCCAGAAATGCCCTTCATACCTGTCACCCATTCAAATCTCAAACTCCATTCCTCTCGCCATCTCCTATCCCTTTCCCCTTCTCTCTCTCTCTTCCCTCTTCCTGTTAACCACCAGAGCAAACACACTGAACAACAAACCTCCCTCTTCTCCTCTCGTTCATGGAGTTTCAGAGGCGCCAAGACCACAGCCTCTCCGAGAGGAAAGGGCAGAAGCGGAAGCTAGATGACCAATTGCACGACGACCGGCAGATCTCGCTCTCGCCGCCCACCGCCGACGAACGTGCGGCACTGCTCGCAGACGTCGCCGTACAGGTCTCCGTCCTCGACTCTACTTTCACGTGGAACGAATCCGATCGAGCCGCGGCCAAGCGCGCCACTCATGCGCTTGCCGATCTCGCTAAGAACGGTAAATCAATCCATTCCTCCGATCTCGCCGCGTGTTGCTTCCTTCGTTTGAATTCCGTTGTCCGTGCGGCGTTTTCTTCTTCTGTGTTTCTGTATGACGGTTGCATGTAGCGTTTTTGAATCTGTTTGTGGTTGTGTTTGCAGAGGAAGTTGTGAACGTGATTGTTGAAGGAGGTGCGATTCCGGCGTTGGTTAAGCATCTTCAGGCGCCACCTCTGAGTGATTTTGCTCAGAAGCCATTGCCATTTGAGCACGAGGTTGAGAAAGGGAGCGCGTTCGCTCTAGGACTTCTTGCCGTTAAGGTAATTTGATTTTTCTGTGACTATTAGTTTGGTATTGTTCCATATTTCATTATCTTCTTAGATTTTCCTTAGTCTTCTGCAAGTTCTGATGTATATACTGGTTTTTTGTATGATTCTGCCAACTGAGATTAAGACTATAGTTCCATACCAATTCTAGATTTATGCAGTGTGTTGGTGGAAGATTTATTTTATGCTAAATCTGCTTATCGAGTTTTAAATATCTTCGGAGCATTATGGTAAATGATGCAAATGAATTGTTAGCGTCTGATAGAGATGTTAGTGCATGTTTGGAATTCACATTAGACCTCAAAATCATATTAAACCATGGAGCTTCTGCACTAACGTGCTTTGGAGTGTGTGTTTAACACATCCAAACACACTCAGTAGAGAACAGAAGTAGGCATATTAGAAATGGACGGAATATAATATATACGTTCCGTTTTATGTTTGATGTATTTTAAATTTAGAACACAACGAGACATGAAGTTAAAGAAGTGGTATATTTTGATTTACTAGGGGCCAAGGAGAATAGAATGTAATTTTCCATTATGTTCTGTTTGCGCGCCAAATACTACCTTAAGAATGAACGGAGGCTTCATAAATGAAGTGTGAGGATGCGTATTGTCGATCTGCCTGCTAAAGACTGTGTTATGTGAATTATGTGGAATCATGAGCGTGATTATTGTCTTGAATGGAGTTCTTTATGGGCCCACAGTTAGCTGTGTATTTCAAGGAGGTGGATGGAAATGTGGTGGTTTATATCATCATCCACTTCCGGTTTCAGTTCTGTTATGTTTTGATTGTACCATTACTTCCTCCTATCCTATTCCAGAGATGGGGGAAATATTAGATCACGGAGGAGAGTTGAGCCATATACTGGCATGATGAAATACAGGGCTTTAGAATTGTTTGAAATTACAGAAATATTGTTAGTGGTAATTATGCATATGGTTTGTTCTCTTGTATTAATTCCATAAGGTGGATTGCATCAAGAACCTGCTGGTTGCTTGGAATCGTTTACTGAATGATTAGAATTCGTATGAATGCAACCTTTTGTCTCAAAGCTGGATGAGGCATGTAGTCTCCCTTAAATTTTATCTTTTCAATTTATCTATTAGTAACCAGCGATGGTGGAAATTATAGGGTTTAGGTGGTTAAATTAGAAAAAAAAAAAAGCGATGGGGTGACTCTTGAAAATGATGATAGTTATCCACTTCAAAATTTCCAAACTTATGGACTCTGTTAGATTACAATTTAACTTCTAGCAAGATTCGAACACCTTCGAATGAATAATTGTTTGAAAACAACTTGTTTACAGTTTTTTAGATGCCCACAAATTTAGAGTTATATTATATGCATAGGACAAAGACAAGAAAAAATAAAAGGAAATGTCCATAAGCATTCAATTTGGTGAAAAAAACATCTTGATTTAATGGATAGTCAAAAGCGAGATGATGATGAAATGCATAATTAAAACAAATGTCTCTCATAGGTCTAAGAAAAAAGTTGGGGGCTTGGGGAGCTGTCTCCCTTTGTCCTAATGAAGATATACCATTGCAAGCCAGTCTGCTCTACTAGGTCCCTAATTTTTGCCTGGAACTTGGGGAGCATGTCTGTTACTATTGATTTCTGAATTCTAAGCATCCATTCATGTTCCCTGTTATGTCAATTACAGGATTGATTTTAGCCTTGCTTATGCGATGTGAATAGAGTAGCATCATTTCCTTCTTTGTAATGTCATATGCCAATCATCCATGATTTGGACCGAGTCACTTTTTACCAGACTTTGTATTATATTATATGTGACAAATATCATAAACTTGCTATGTAACTTCTTTTCTTTTGGACAAATTTCTTCATCAATAAAACAAAAAACATATACTTGCTAAAGTACTAGTTGAAATGCTTTCTACAGCCAGAACATCAGCAGCTCATTGTTGACAGTGGTGCCTTAACACATCTTGTTGATCTCTTAAAGAGGCAGAAAAATGGTTTAACTTCTCGTGCCATTAACAGTCTCATACGTAGGGCTGCGGACGCCATTACTAATCTTGCTCATGAGAATAGTAGCATTAAAACCAGTGTCAGGTTTGCTTCTTCAAGCACTACCTTATATTTAAACTTAGTTTGGATATTGTTCTCAATATGATCTGGACATATTGTGTAGGATGGAAGGTGGAATTCCACCACTTGTTCATTTGCTTGAATTTGCCGATACAAAAGTGCAAAGAGCAGCTGCTGGTGCACTTCGAACCCTAGCTTTTAAAAATGATGAAAATAAAAACCAGGTAAGTGCCATTGCTTAAAATTGGATTTTCAATATGATACCAGTAGTCACACAATGTCATGACCTGCCAGATTGTTGAATGCAATGCTCTTCCGACTCTAATTCTAATGCTGCGTTCTGAAGATGCTGCTATCCATTATGAAGCGGTATGACTAGGGAAACTTTAATTATAAATGCTAGGTTTTGTAATAATATTGAGATGTCTTTGCATATCTATAATCTGGCACATGCAATGCATTGGATTGTATTACAGGTTGGTGTGATTGGAAACCTAGTCCATTCTTCTCCTAATATAAAGAAAGAAGTTCTTCTTGCTGGAGCTTTACAACCAGTCATTAGATTACTTAGGTATATTATCAGGCCATGCCCCTTCCTCTTCCCCTCAACCTCACCCTTAATTTGTATTGGTATTATTATATCCTCAATTTTATTTTATGTTTCCTGGCAACAATGTAAGATATTCCTAAAATAGTATTCTTGAATTAATGCATTCTAATAATGTTCTATTTAACAGCTCCTGCTGCTCAGAAAGCCAGAGGGAAGCAGCCTTGTTACTTGGTCAGTTTGCAGCAACTGATTCAGACTGCAAGGTATGTTTAAACTTCAGGGATGGAAAGGACAAGACATAACTTTAGTTGACATCACATGTAGTATAAATCCAAATCCAATTTTCATGTTTGGATTGCTTCATTTTTAGTATATGTATTTTTACTCGTACTGACTACTGATGGAAAAGAAGGCGAGGTTAACAGGGAAGAGACCCTTACTCCACTATTGTGGTTGTTGCTTGAGCAGTGAAGAGGGGCAGAAAAGACAGAATTAACAACTGAATTTCAGTTGGGAGCAAATGTTTAATAACTCTTGTATCCAAGTTTGATCGTTTTATTTTACTTGTTAAATAAAGATTCCATAAGTCGTAAAATAGTGGATAGTAGAGGTAATACTATTGTCATGGTGCATCATATATTATATCTCCTTATCCTTTGTTTTTACCATCTGTTCCACTTGGTTTTTTTAGGTTCACATTGTACAGAGAGGTGCTGTCCGACCTTTGATAGAGATGCTTCAGTCTCCTGATGTACAACTCAGAGAAATGTCTGCCTTTGCATTAGGGAGATTGGCACAGGTATTTCTATTCTATTCTGTTTTTTATAATTTACTTGTGTAAGTTGGGAATGTAAAGTAACTGTTATTTTCACGGAAATGTGTTAACTGTTAAGTGTTTTGTTTCCCTCTGTTATAGTTTTTGGATTTATAACTCATCTTATACATCTCCATTCTCGATCTCTTTGTTAATCCCCATATTTATTGGGCTTATAACTAATGACAGAACTCATCTTAGTAATATATTACAACATTTTGCTTATGTGCTGTTTCCATCTATAGTTGAACTGTAGGTTCTTTTTAACACACCCATTCCCTTTGGCCTGACATATATTACATATTTCAATTTCAGGACACACATAACCAAGCGGGTATTGCACACAATGGTGGCTTAGTGCCATTGCTCAAGCTTCTTGACTCAAAAAATGGGTCTTTGCAACATAATGCAGCTTTTGCTCTTTATGGCCTTGCAGATAATGAGGTATGAGCAACTGAAAACTCAAATGAAGTGAACATCTTCTGTCTTGATTGCTTTAGAAACTGGTTACTTCGAAAGAAATGTAATTAACTATTCCCTTCTTTGTTCTTTATTTTATTTTTTCCTTTAGGATAATGTGTCCGATTTCATTAGGGTAGGTGGAGTTCAGAGACTGCAGGAAGGAGAGTTTATTGTTCAAGTAAGTTTCCTCTTTACTACCTATTTTAGCTTTAATTTCAGGGTTTCTGCTTTTATCCATGGATGCCTGTAGTAAGGGGCCTTAGAATAATTAATGGTTGCATGTGAGTGTTTGTAACTTAAGACTGGAGGAATACATATTTTTTTTGGATCTATACTGACCTCATTGGATATGGTTTCTATTGCAGGCAACTAAAGATTGTGTAGCAAAGACATTGAAAAGATTAGAGGAGAAGATTCACGACCGTGTATGATGTCATATTCATATTATTTTCTGCATTTTATTGTAATTAGTAGAGGAAATAATGGGGGTGCTACAGTATATTGGTTGTCAGTTCTTTAATTCTTGTATTCAAATTTGTAATATGTCAATTTTCTTCTTGTAGGTGCTGAGCCATTTGTTATACCTCATGAGAGTTTCAGAAAAGGGTTTTCAAAGACGAGTTGCTTTGGCTCTTGCACATCTTTGCTCTGCAGATGATCAAAGAAGAATTTTTATTGATAATCATGGTATGCATCTTCTTAGTAAAATACTTTTATGGGTTTGATACTTTAATTCATGTTTTTTTTTTTGTATAAACTCCTTTTGTGCTTTTTCTATTTTGAAAATGAGCATCTGTCCATGTAGGTCTTGAGTTGCTTATTGGCCTTCTTGGCTCATCTAGCTCTAAGCAGCAACTTGACGGTGCTGTGGCTTTATGCAAGCTAGCCAATAAAGCCTCGACTCTGTCTCCTGTGGATGCTGCTCCTCCTTCTCCAACACCACAGGTAGGCATCCAGTTGGATTGTCCTTGGTTTTTCACAATCCCTTTGACTAGAGTTCAATTATAAAAGACAAGTGTTCTTCTTGATGTCCATGGGCTTCATGTACTTTGATATCATAAGTTTTTATTTTTTCTAATAATTTTGACGACATAGGAAAATGCTGTAGCCTCTTTGCATATCACCTCTTTGCGCTGATAATATCTTTGTACACACTACACACATTCAGAAAGTTAAGAAATGTGAGGCTGTTTGCTATTTTGCTTATATAAATCCTACCATTTGTTTAAAATACTTTGGTATTAAATTTTCTTCTCATACTTAGTGTCCTATATAATAGTGAGTGGCCAAAACAATGAATTTAATGGATTTACATTAGTTGTGTATGATGTATGTCATGACTGCTGGCATTTAAAGTGTATTTGAATATCTGATTGATGGTTTCTAGTTATAAACATAAAGTCCATTTAAACAATGACCATCCAATGATATAGTAATCAGCTGTCATTATGATCAATGTCTTGCTCTTTTACATTGCCTGCCCTTTACATAAGAATCTTGGTGCTGAGCTCTCTTTTCACTCTGTATTGTCAAAATGATTCTGGAATGAGGTGTTCCTTAAGGCTGGATTATCTATGTTCATAAACCATTCTTCTTGCAGGTCTATTTAGGAGAGCAGTACGTAAACAATGCTACATTGTCCGACGTTACATTTTTGGTTGAAGGTTGATATTTTTTGTCCACATTGTTTCGTTATTAAAAGTTAAAACTGTTGCTTGAAATGTGTTATCAGTTGACATGGATGATTAACTGGGTAACCTCTGTTCTTCGTTGCAGGCAAACGATTTTATGCTCATAGAATTTGTTTACTTGCATCTTCAGATGCATTTCGTGCAATGTTTGATGGTGGTTATAGGGTGAGTATATATGGAGCTCTGCCACTGTTCCATCTTATTTCTCCATCCCCACCCCTTTCTCTTCCAGATGCTCCTCCAAGAAATAAGGATACTACAAGAAGCAACTTTTTGACTATCCTTAATAGAAAAAATATGTGCTGTCCAAAAGAGGAAAAGCTCCACTAAGATTCCGCTTGGTTTCATGAGCTACATTATTTATCACATATGGTTTTGGTTTTTATGCTCCGCTAAGACTCCACTTGGTTTCATAAGCTACATTATTTATCACCTATGGTGTTGGTTTTCATGCTCTTCAAACCTCCTAACAACTTTTGCTTTTATCCATGAATCTTGGTTGTTGATTGGAATGGTGACTTTAAATTTGAAGTATAAACTATCAAAACTTGCATATTAATTTAGCAGAAAGTGATAGATCTATTCACTAATGTACATATTTGTTCTATTGCATGACAGGAAAAGGATGCAAGAGACATAGAGATCCCAAATATTAGATGGGAAGTTTTTGAGATGATGATGAGGTCTAATAAATTCTGCAGTCTTGTTTTATAGAAGTTCTAATGTGAAAGCTTCTGATAATTTGTGAACAACTTATATCTCATTGTTAACCTCATTTTTGTCCAGATTTATATATACTGGTTCAGTTGATATCACTGTGGATATTGCTCAAGATCTACTTCGAGCAGCTGATCAATATCTTTTAGAAGGACTTAAGAGACTCTGTGAGTACACGATTGCACAGGTGAGCTAGGAAAATTGGTTTCCTCTCTCCCTTCTCTCACTATTCCCACTATTTGTGTGTGTATGTATATGTGTATATATATATAATAATATATATTGTTGGAAGATATGGTGTCTCCTAATATATTATTTCTTTATTTGTTCTGTAGTAAATCTGTATCTGAATAAGACTAATATACATCTCTCTCTCTCTCTCTCGCTACTCTATATAGTAAAATATTTTGCTTGTTTTCGTGCACATGGTATTATACTGGAAAGTGGGTGCCTCATAACCTGATGTTTTTGTCACAGGATATATCACTAGAGAATGTGTCATGTATGTACGAACTTTCAGAAGCCTTCAATGCAATATCATTGAGGCATGCATGCATCCTCTTTATCTTGGAGCAATTTCATAAGTTGAGCGAAAGGCCAGGGTATTAATCTGATTCCCTTCAATTCCCTGTTTGATGTTTATACTGATCTTATAGATTGGCACCTTGTTTAGTAGTGCTCTCTGTCTGTCTGTATGTATATTATAGTTTTGGTGAATCATGTTCTTGACCTAATGGGAATTCAGATATTGAGATTTAATGACCTTCTGTCACGGGTCTAAATCATAATTATAAAGCCTACTGTTTTGTGATAGTAGGCTTTATAATTAAGAATGTAGTGAATTTGTTTTCATTTTTAGTATAAATACCCTTTTCTTTAAAGATAAAGCAGAAACTGGGAATGGTATTTTGACGTGATTGTTTTTTTTTTTATACACTGTTCTGATGTGAAGACTACACTGCACTTGTTCAATATCTAGCTGGCATTTTGCTTTTTTTTTTTGGCATAGTAGTAACTTGCTGTATTCTTAGTTTTCTGCTTGCTTTTGACAATTTGATGATCAGGGATTTCAAACTTCTTTTTTTTTCAGGGATTTCAAACTTCATTAACTAGCTTTTGGTTTTAAATAAACTGAATTAATGCAGTTTTTTAGAACACTGTCATGCTTAATTCATGAAGATGATAATTCAAATTCGCATCGGGTCTGTCTTAATTCTTCAGGTTCTAATATTTGTTTGCAGGCACTCTCTTCTGATTCAGCATATAATACCAGATATCCGCAGTTATTTTGTTAAAGCTCTTTCAAAGACCAACTCCCATAACTACCGACTATAATGTGCGGCCCTTCTACTGTTGACCTCTTAAGCAACTGTGATGTACAGAAAAGTAGATATCATTCCTTATGTTGAACAGGAAGGGGGTCTCCTGTATGACACCAGAGTAATGAGCGTCTTTCCCCTCATTTTTTTAATGGGGTGTAATCCCCTTTTTGTCTGTAACGTCGTCATTATTATAGATATAGCAAATGTGGCCCTCACGAACATTGTTTTTTTCTTATGCAATATTGTGATGGTTATATTACTTCACTTCATGGTTCTCTTCCTCAGGTGATTTTATACAGGGAACTACGATTGTTGATTTTATGATTTATAGATGTAAATATTGTTTCCCCCCAGTGTACATATGACCATTATTAGATAGTTGTCTGCTAATTTGCCAGGCCATTAAATCCTGTCATCTGACATGGAAATGCATTGTAAATTGCTGTTCCAAATACTTAATTTTGAATACACGTATTATGACCCAAGGCATGCTGGAGTCACTGCTCAAACTTTCATTTGTTTTTATTTGTATGTATGCAGTCCTGCAACAATACTTGATTTGTGATGAAAAGAATGAGTATTGATACACACACATTGAAACAGCTTTATCTAATTATTCTAGCAAATCGGTGATTAAGTTGCAAATCCTGACTAATTAATTGTTCAGCAACTGTCACGTGGAGAAAACCCTGACTAGGGGATTAATAGTTTTTATCTTTTTCACGTCGTTTTGAGTAAAAAATTCACTGCGAGAGAAAGAGGAGAATTAGGTGAAACTCTCCGGTAGCACAGCCGAGATAGCGATGGGTTCTCTGCCCCTGCAGGGACGGAGCGAAAGAAGTTTTGAGAATTCAAGAGGTTCGGGCATTTGTTCATATAATCGAACTAAAGAAGGAGCCATTTTCATGGTTACCGTGCCCGCTGTTAAAATTAGGTCTGCTTGCCTGGGACTAGATCGCGTTGATCGAAGTGGGTAGCTCCAGTAGACCCATAGATCATGGAACAAATAGGGTGGGTAGGCCCAACCACCACACTACACGTATAGACGCGAACCCCCCTCGTTACCGTACGTGCGACTCTCACCGCATACGGCTCGCACAAAGACTCCAAAATCCATCCCGAGCCTTTTCTTCCACCTCTCCTCTCCAATCCTCGATCAAACTTGCGTTCCCCAGGCGCTATCCAGAGAGCTGCCTTCGCTTTTGGCGTTCCTTCGTAGATCTGCGGATTTCACCCCTACACACGAAATTCCACTCTCCTCTGTCTCACTCAAGTGAATTGGTTTCGAGAGCATTCCACCAGTTTTTGGCGACTTTCACTTTCAACTAGTAGTATGCTGCGTTCGGGAAGGATGAATCGCTCCCGAAAAGGAATCTATTGATTCTCCCCCAATTGGTTGGACCGTAGGTGCGATGATTTACTTCACGGGCGAGGTCTCTGGTTCAAGTCCAGGATGGCCCAGCTGCGCCAAGCTTTGGTCTCTACCCGGACCTGATGAAAAAAATGGGATCACTTCTTATGGACTCGTTGAGAATGATTCTGATCTAGTTCATGGCTCAAAGGCGCATAATAGATCGATATGAACATCACGAGCTGTCCCGTAATAAACCCAGTTGTTGCTGATATTTTCTTCTCGGTCCCTTCTTCCATAATGTGAGCTCGAAGTTTTTTAAGGTTATCTGTCTCTATCGTGGTGCCCGACTTGAGAAAGGTCGCCTGAATGCTGAGTTGTCCTTATTTGCCTCAAAGTTAATGATATTGCTAATTGAATTTGGACATGTTTCTTTCATTTTCATGGTTATGCTTTTTTTTTTTCCGACTTTTTTGAATTTGAAAATTTAATATTGAAGGAGGGGGGAGGGGGGGCTTGTGTTGAAGGTCAATGAGATTTCTGCCTAAAATTATCTTTAAATTAATTTTGGTGATATCGAAATATTATTGAACTTGATTGAAAGTCATATTAGCCTTCCTTCAATACATGCTCCTATGACGTTCATCTTTCACATCATTAACATTAAGTTACATGAATCAAAGATTGTAATTTTGCTAAAAGAGAGGATGAAATTGTAAACATCCATAAATTTTCTGGTTGCGACTATACCCATAAAATTTCAGGCAAGAGATTAAAATTGAATTTTCCTATTTTGCAGGAAGCAAAAATGTATTTAATCTACCGCCAACCCGAATCCACCACCACATTCAACCTCCCTCACGATGGTCATTTTCTTCACCTATAGGCTATACTGATTTTCTATCAGATGTATGTCAGACACAGACAGCAACCCATTACCCCACGAGGTGAAGATATGATTTTATTTTCCCAATATCAGACACCATACCTATGGCAGTTAAAACAACGGGTAATGATATATACACACCTCTTTTTTTATACACTTCATTTCCACCTATTTTTATTTCTATCTCTTTCCTCTTATCATCTATCACATCTTATACTTTCTCACTCTTATTTTTTCTTTTCTTCCTATCTCTCTTCCTCCACCTCATTCCACCTCAAAAAACCTCATTTTGAGGTGTGAATAAATAATTATTGGTTTTTAAACAAACGGATTCATCACGTTTATAGCTGTTGTTTTTTGAATAAAATAAGAAAAAAAAAAAGGGATTCTATATAGATAAAATTGTACAATATTATTCATGTGGTGTGTTACCAATCATTTTCTAATTGCGTCTTGCACAGATAGATAACCTAACCCTCTATAAAGTACTGTAAACTTAACGAACGTCTTCCAACAACTGAAGCTTACTGCTTCCACCTTGAGTTGAATTCTGAATTCTAATGGCTTCCACTAACAGTACCCAAGGAGAATACGTCCCAGAGCTCAGCTACTGGATCCGCTTCCACAGCGACGGCACGGCGGAACGCCTCAGAAACACACCATTCGCGCCACCGTCACTCAACGACCCCAAAACTGGAGTCTCCTCCAAAGATATAATCATCTCACATAACCCCCCAATCTCTGCACGCATTTACCTTCCAAACCTCACCACCAACTCCAGCAAACTTCCCATCTTAGTCTATTATCACGGCGGTGGATTCTTCTTTGAATCTGCTTTCTCTGAAATCTTCCATAACCATCTCACCAAGCTGGTTTCTACAGCAAACGTCTTGGTCGTTTCTGTAGAATACAGGCTTGCTCCGGAGACTCCTCTCCCTGCAGCATACGATGATTCCTGGGCTGCTCTCAAATGGGTCGCTTCCCATTCCACCAAAGACACTGTAGCAGAGCCATGGTTGACTGAGCATGGTGACTTCAACAGAGTTTTCATCGGAGGTGACAGTGCAGGCGGCAACATTGTGCATAACATCATTTCCACTCATGGTTCTGAGGATTTACCTGGTAATGTTAAAATCTATGGTGCTGTTTTGATCCAGCCTTACTTCTATGGTTCAGAGCCTGCTGGATCAGAATCTGCTACAGGGCGCGAAGCGAATTTCTATAATAGTGTTTGGAAGTTGGTGTACCCATCTGCACCTGGTGAAATTGATAGTCCTTTCATGAACCCTTTGGCTCCAGGTGCACCTAGCTTGGATAAACTTGCATGTTCTCGAATGATTGTGTGTGTTGCTGAGAAAGATGGGATGAGGAACAAAGTGGTTTTGTATTGTGAGGCAGTGAAGAAGAGTGGGTGGAAGGGGAAGATTGAACTCTTTGAAGAGAAGGAAGAAGATCATGCGTATCAATTGCTCAAACCAGAGTCTGAGGCTGCCATCAAAATGATCAATCACGTTGCTTCTTTTCTAGTCCATGAGTATTAATCATCAGAATCAATCTGGTTCTGATTTCTGGTCATCTGGTGTACTGTATTTTTTGTCTTTTTTTAATTTTCTTGTTGCTTTGGAACAAATAATATTCGCTTTTATGCGAGGTTGTTCACTATCTCAGTCAATAATGCTCTTCTCAAATTATTAAAAAACCTGACTGCCGAATCAAATCAGTTTGTCTACTTTTTTTTTCCCCTGTTTTTAAGGTAGATATAAATATCATAAACTATAAAGATAAGAAGAAAGACACATAGCTCTTCTAAAAATCGATTGTCCCCACTAGGGAGCCCAGAATTGCTCGAATGTTAAATTATCCGTATTTTCCTTATAAAAATTATTTTTCTCAACCACCTAGGTAAAGATGTACTCTTCCTGACTGGCTAAGAGCCATCGCCAAAATTAGTCTCTTGTGTGTGGTAAACATGTGATATGAAGACTGAGGCCACTTCTTTCTTTTTGGTCAAAACTGAGGCCACTTCTTACATGATTGATAAGGTCACCTTGTTGATGGTCATATATACGATGGGGGCCCAAAATGCAATTTGAACGCAATGTTGAATTCCTCCCATGTAGTAAATATGAATTATCGACAGGCCATTACAATCCCCACTGGACTCTCATCCAAAGATGTCACCATCTCACACAACCCCACAATCTCTGCTCGCCTCTACCTTCCAAAATTCACCAACCCAAATGAAAGAGTTCCAATCTTGGTCTACATCCATGGAGGTGGATTCTATCACGAATCTGCTTTTTCCCAACTGTACCATAACCATTTGAAAACCTTTGCTCATGAAGCAAATGTCATAGTTGTTTCTGTTGAGTATAGGCTTGCACCAGAGCACCATCTCCCTGCTGGTTACAATGACTCTTGGGATAAGACTCGGCTCGGACCGGCCGGTCCGACCGGTTGGACCGGGACTCGGTGACCTGACCGGTCCGAGCCTCACATTAGACCGGTTGTGCAAGGCACTCAGCTGGAACCGGTTTGAACCGGCCGGTTTAACGGTCAAACCGGTGACTCGGCCGGTTTTTTATTGAACCGGCGAGTCACCCACTTCTTTTTTTTTTTGTTAGTTTGTTAACGGTGGGCTAGATAGAAGCCCATTTTCCAATAATTATTTAACCTTTTCACATTGTTTTTTTTTTTCAGTCCAGTTGGGTTATTTAACCTATTGGGCATTTTAAATTGTTATTTTTTGTCCATTTGCAAACATTTTGTATATAATTGGGTAAAAAAACGTGATATTTTATTAAAAAATGGTGTCAGCAGGGTTTGAACACAGGCCATGGAGGTAATATGAAAGAAAACTACCACTGCACCACCAGGATGTTGTTGATTAAAAACGTATTTTGTTTTTTTTTATATTAACTTTATATTGCATTGGACATTTTTTATTATTTTTTAATATACACCGAGTCAAGCAATCGAACCAGTGACCCAGTGGTCCGACCAGTGACTCAGTACTCCGACCGAGTCGATGACCGAGCCGAGTTTTAAAACACTGCTTGGGATGCACTCAAATGGGTCTCTTCCCATTCCACCAAAAATATTACCAATGCAGAGCCATGGTTGATTGAGCATGGTGATTTCAGCAAATTTTTCATTGGTGGTGATAGTGCTGGTGCTAACATTGCACATAACATTGCAATTCGTGCTGGGGTTGAGGATTTGCCTGGTGATGTTAAAATTTGTGGAGCTTTTTTGTGTCACCCAATCACCCATTTTTCTACAGTTCATACCCTGTTGGATCAGAACCTGTTAAAGAGCCAGGACAGAGTGATTTTCGTTATGCGCTTTGGGATATGGTGTACCCTTCTGCGCCTGGTGGGATTGATGATCCGGTGATTAATCCAGTGGCTGCTGGTGCACCTAGTTTAGCTGGACTTGCATGTTCTAAGATGATTGTGTGTGTTGCTGCTAAAGATGTGATAAGAGAGAGAGCAATTTGGTACTATGAAGCTGTGAAGAAGAGTGGGTGGAAGGGGAAATTGGAACTGTTTGAACAGGAAGATGAAGAGCATATTTATCATTTGTTGAAGCCAGGGTCTGAGAATACCAAAAAGCTTATCAAGCGTTGGGTTACTTTTATCCAAGAGTAGGAAAAACTCTCTTTGCTTATGATTAATATGCTCTTATGAATAATAAAGTTTTTCGGAATAAATATTTAGTGGACGTTTGTGAAATATCAACAGAATTCTATGTCACTCTTGCCACAAACTGAGCATATCTATCTTTTTTTTATGATGCATGTTTATATCACTTCATTCGTTAAATCATCATAATTTTAAGTGATATAATAATATTTGGATAAAGTGAGCATATAATTCAATTTAGTATCCCTTAATCTGTAACCAAACAAAAGTATCCCTAATCTTGCCTTCAAATTCAATCATAAGTCTATAATATGTGATTACTTACTTTAATCTTTAACTAGCTTTTAACCCGTGGGAAAATAATTCAAGCATTAAGTTTAAAAAAATATTTGAATTAAAATAATTAATTTAACTTAATTAGGGGAATCACATTCTCATATGTAGTTGTGAGACTCACTTTCTATTGAAGAAGGGAGAAACTGGGAGAGTATTAGAGATAGTCTTATTGGAAGAGTATTGCTAAGTATAATCTCACTCTCTAAAGTGAGGAATCTAATTTATACGATACATAGATGTGATTTTCCACATAAAATATTATTATACTCCCTCCGTTCCAGAAAGTTTATAGTTTAAGGATGTGACACAAAGAGTAAGAAAGCAATTATTGATAATATAATTTGACTAGATTGTCCTTATTTAATTTTACTAGTATGATGTGCAACTATTAAATTATACTTAGATAGAGAAGAATGTAATTAATAAAGAAGACTTGTGGTTGGTTAATATGAAAGGTGATAAGTGAGAGAAAATGTATTAAATGAAGGTATAGGTGGAAAAAATTAGCAAAAAATGCATTGATTTTCTAAAACAACAAACATTTTGAGATATTGAAAAATGGTGCAAAACAACAAACTTTCTGGAATGGAGGGAGTATTTGTTTATAATAATCATAGTAGATAAAAGTGTCCCCCTTTTAGTGGACAAAAATGTCACATGTCATTTTCTTGATTATCAAAAAAAAATGTCATTTTCTCACAATACGCTGAAATTAATATATTCTAATTTTTAATCAATTTGTTCAGTTCTTAATTATTTTTTAGGCTTTAATATGTTTTTGGTCCCTCTAAAATTAGAGTCTTTTGATTTAGGCCTCTCTAAATATTTTCAAGGCCGCTCTAATTGACAATCTACTAGGGGTGAACATGGGCCGGGTAGATCCAATGAACCCATCCAACCCAATCCGATCCAATAGAAAAAATGCGGGTTGGATCGGATAATCAGGTTAATCGGATGAATTTTACTACAACCCAACCAAGTTCGGATCGGATTTCGGATTCAGTTCAAATCCATCCAACCCAACCCAGAATCCATACATATAATAATAATTTTTTTATAATTTTATTCATACTTGGAGTGCTAGTGTTGGAGTGATGACTTTTTGACATTTTGAGACTTAAGTATTTGTAGTTATTTGTCATATTTGAACTTAGAGTAGTTATTTGTTACATGTCTATATATATTATTTGGCATGTTGGAGACAGTGTATTTGGCATGTTGGAGACAGTGTCATGGCATGACATTTAGTGTTGCTTTTCACCTTTTAGGTACTATTTATGTTAGATTGTTTCATGTCATTTGGTAATGAAGTTTTATGTTTTCATGATATTTGGTTATATGTCATTTATGTGATATTATTTCATGCTATTTGGTATAACCTTTTGTGTCATTTTCATGCTATTTAATATTATAACATATTTAGTATTTTTTATAACTTTTTCTGAATTTATAATAATATTTGTAAGATTTTTTAATATTTCAGATATATTATTATTTTAATATAGTGACCCAATCAATCCATCCAACCCAATCCGAACTTCGTCGGGTTGGTTCGGATTGGGTCCGAAGAAGAAATTTGTGAAATCCAACCCAACCCAATCCAGACAATTTTGATCGGTTCGAATTTTATTTTGATCAAAATCCATCCAACCCAACCCATGTGCACCCCTATAATCTACTATATATTATGATCTGAATAACTAACAAAATATGTATCTTAATTTAATCTAACTAGATATCTATTGATAGCTAACAATTAAGGCAATTAAAACAAGAGTTTAATAGATATGCATTGTCAGCGTAAAACAGTTTTACACTGACAACCAATCACAACATGCCACGTAGGAGAAAGAATAATTTTCATTTTAAATTTTAGTTAAAACAATTACTTCCTCCGTTCCTATTTAACTGTCCGAGAAGAGAAGAAACACACATATTAAGGAGTGCAATTATTTTTGTTAGTTTTCATAAAAGTAGTATTTGTTTTTCATTTTTACCCTTTAGATTGCATTTTATCTTTCTTCGTTTATTGTTCTGATAAGGGTATTAGTTGTAAAAACATCATTTAATGCTCTCTTGAAATGCTAAATGAACAGTTAAATATGAACAAATTATTTTTCTCAAAGTGGACAGATAAATAGGAACGGAGGGAGTATATGTTTTATGATGTGGCGGAATTCAATTGGATGACTGTGTAAAATTTATTTACACTGACGGTGTATATCCCTTTAATTCTTAAAATAAAATAGGCTATACAAGATCGGGGAATAACTTCCAATAGGCTATACACCTAAGAAAAAAAAAATACAGAGGCATATCGAATGCTCCAAAAACCTCAACTTGCAAACGTTTTATAGTATATTTCTTTTTTTACTTGGTGGAGCTAAGCTAGTGTTAGCTCTGCTAGGACGCTTCACGAAACACACTATGGCGACTGTGCCTTGTATTATGGACCTTCAAAGGATAAAGCCCAAAGGTGGGAATAAAATGTCATCTTCAATGGTGCTTCTCCAATTATGGCCAACATGAACTCCTATGCGCAACAAAGGTAGCAGCTACGACTGGGAGGATCTGAAGGCAGAGGCATGGTCAAGGCAGCAGAAGCATTAACACAAGGCAAGAAATGACAACGCGCGGTAGTGGTTGGAGGAGGTGGATTAGGCGCGCAGGAGGGTGGATGCATAAAGCAAAAATGGGGTAAACCAACACAAACACAAAAGCAATTATTTGGGTAATAAAACCACCTAGTGTGGTAGAAAGCCCCATTTTATTGAAAAATACCTAAAAAATTAGGAGAGGAGCCTCCCTAATGGAGGAGGGAACCGCCCAAAAAGTGAAGAAGCCCCCAAGAGGATTGTCGAGCAAGGAGAAGCAAAACCCTAGCAGAGGGTGGAAACAACGCAATATGAATGAAAAAATCCTTACATGTTATTTTCTCGTGTTTCAATATCCTAGTCATTAGATTATCCACTTCCACACCGCTGAGTCCTGCATTTGGGTAACCCTTGGGTTGAGCTTAGTGTCATGGTAGCACGTAGCCATGTTCACTTTATTCAAGCTTGATACCTTAGTGTGCATGCTTACAACAATTGCTCATTATATTTTACCTATTTAAGCATTATTGTAGTTTTCAATTAAGGTTTATTCTCACATGTTATAAGTATCGTATATCAAATCTTTGTGTTAAGATTCACCCCCTCAAAATATCACTCAATCATTTATTTGTAAGTTTGTCTAGTAGTGGCACACGTTTCTAGAACTTGGAAAGCAATATGATTTTTCCATTCTTACATTATTAATTCACTTATTTAATTTATGGTGAATTCTGTGGTGCCTGTGGGAAAATGTGGGTGTGGTGCCTCCATGTGGTCTATCAAATAGAAAAGAAACATGTGGCAATTATTATACTAAATTTTTTATTTTCCATCAATTTCCGTTTATTCTATAAATTCAAAATAATTTGTGATATTAATTTTGGAAAGGGTTTTTTAGCAATTGTTAGAGAGTTACCAGAGTTAATGAGTTTTTACCATGAGTGAGATTTAGTTTGAAGATTGAAGCAGACATTGCTGGTTCATATTCAACTGTTCTTGGTTCATCCTCAACACACCAGTAAACCCTAATCTCATACTTCTTCATCTTCAATTTTTCATCTTTCAGAGAGAAGAACCTAAATATCACATTTTTCATCTTTCATTTTGGTTCTCTTTCACCGATCAAGTTCTATTGATGGTTCATCTTCCTTAGTATTTGAAATATGTTGCCTTGCAACTTCTTCTTCTCTTTCTCCCCTGCAACAGATACAATCCTAAATCTGTCCAAACACCCCATCTCCCTTTAGGAATGAAAACAGGTCACAAATGTCACGACCCAAAATCATAAGCCGTGACCGGCGCACAGACTACCACCCTAGCCTGGCAAGCCTCTTCCTCATAGAATCATTTTCCAAACAATTTATTCAAAATGTCTTTGTACACATATATAAAAACATTAGAATCTCTTTTGTAATTCCAATAGTTACAAATTAACAACATCTGCCAATATGTTCTCCCATAACCAGTATTTTAAGTGAAATATAAAATCAACTCGAGCACTCAAGTGCCAACTCTTAAAATATAACAAAAAATCACAATCCCAAATCTAAATCCACCTAGGACTCCCTATAGCTGCAGATAACCAGGATTAAATAAAAGACACCACTATGACAACCTGCTAAAGGAAATAAGTCGAATAATCTGAATCTGACAACAGTCTGCTACTAAGCTGCCTGAAAATCTGTGAAGGAAAATAATGAATGGGGTAAGTCACAAAGACTTAGTGAGCAGTCAACAACCACCATGAACAGGAAGAGGAAACAACTAGGCACGAGTTTTTCGCTCTCAACTCAGTATAAACAATTTATATCATCAATAATACCAGTTTAAATCATTTCAACAATGAACTTGACAAAAATCATAAAGTTCATAAATAACCATTTCAAATAAATACAGTTAAAATCATGTACATATATGAAAAACATAAAACCAGAAATATAATTAATAGGGTCACACATGTAGAACCATGAGGCGGCTTCATCTCGCTGATAGCCCTCTCCTCCTAAGGGATGGCCTCTCCGATAGGGGTGGCTCCATCTAGCGGATAGCCCTTTCCTTTCTCAAGTCACATCGTGTCATCGGGGGAAGCTACATCTCGTTGATAGCCCTTTCCTCTTAAGGATTATCTTACCCAAGAGGCGGCTCCATCTAACGGATAGCCCTCTCCACCCGGAATCATGTCATATCTCATCAATCTCATCGGGGGAAGCTTCATCTCGTTGATAGCCCTTTTCATGCACTGGCGGCTCCATCTAACGGATAGCCCTCTAGGTAGGTGCACCTAGGCCGTTACCTCCGTTAACGGCTACGGGGTTCTATCAAGGATCCCCAAAATCGTTTTCTCAAACCAGTTCAAGTCTCGTCAAAAGTCTCATAATCAACTTTCCAAGTTCACAATCTCAGTTTCACATAATTTCCAAAATCAAAGCAATATAAATTACTTTCTCATGTCAGTTCATAATCAGAATCAAATAAACTTCATAAAATAAGCTTTTAGAGTTCAAGAATGATAGTCAAACATATAAAAACATGTTTCCCCAATTTAGATAAATAGACAATATAATAAAGTAATTAAATCAGTTATAAGACTGTTAAAAATATGTCATAGTAGTTGAAAACCACTCACAACTAAGACGAATCAACTGAATCGCTCCTAACAGCTCCACGCCAATCGAACGAACCACTAGCCGATAAATCTGAACACCAAAATTTAACTTCAAACCTTCAGCATCAATTACCTTGTGTCATACTACCCGAAAGCAATTATAAAATCCCCAATTGTGTACCCAAACCCTAAAATAATCTCACTCTCAAGTCTGACATATACTCTAATATCATTATTTAAATCTATAAGTGATAGATATACCTCAATAACCCGACTGAGTAATTGTGAAGGTGTGGGTGGGTACTCTTCTCATTCCTTGACACAAACCCTAACTTCCAAAACCAAGCCAAAAGCCTTTCCACTTGCAAGATATATTTCGTCCTTCAATAGCATGAATTTCATGGTGTGATTCGCTGTAATTTTTTATGGTGAAGAAGAACAAAATTTGAAGAAGAAAGTGACAAAGGAGCGCTTGTCACTGCGAAAGAAAATATCGAGAGAGGAGAGATGGATTTTTGGAAGATACTGGGCATCGTGTGTTTTCAAGGTACCAGGTTAGCTTTTAATAGGTTTTAAATTTTAGAATTAGAAACAGGGGACGTGGATTTTATTTTCCTTTAGGTAAGATAGTATAATATTATAATACATAATATATATGTATATTATTGTTTGTTATGATTTTTTTTTAAGGATCGTTTCAACAAAACAGGCCTAAAAAAATGCAGACATTCCTCAAATCAATACCCACACACCACGTGCACCTTCACACAATTGCAAGTAGGGGTGGAAATAGGTCAGGCGGCTCGTCAGGGGCCTATGGCTTGGCTCGTTAGAGGCTCAGCTTGGCTCGGCTCGTTTATTAACAAGGCCAGGCTTAGGCTTTTTTATAAGCTTGATTAACTAAAAAGGTAAGGCCCAGACTATTAGAAAAGCCTATTTGGCCTAACAGGCCGGCCTATTTATATATTATTTTTATTAATAATATAAATAAATATAATATAATAATATATTATTTGATTTTTTTTAAACTTATGTATACTTTAGTATAAAAGAAAACCCTAAATTCCTACCATAACCTAGATTAGAAAGGTTCCAGACATATTCAGCATAGCACATCATCAGCCGCACAGGATGCAGGTTGCAGCCAGCCACCACTGTCGGTCTGCCGCTGCCAAGTCCACCTCTCCTCCAAACCGCAAGTCACCACTCACCACCACCGTTTTACAAGAATTGCAGGTGTCTGTTTTTATTTAAAAAGAAAGTGCAATGATATATGAAAGGCTTATTAGCCCGCCAGCCTAATGACATTCTTTTGATATAATTGTCTGTTAAATAGGCTTTAGGCTTTTAAGCAGGCTTGTAGGCCAGGCCAGGCCAAGCCGTAAAATTTAGCCTATTGATAGGCCACAGGCCAGGCTTGGGCCACGAAAAGAGAATGCAGGCCAGGCCTAGGCCACGCAAAGCTCGGCTCGGCCCGACCTATTTCCACCCCTAATTGCAAGCCAACAGAAACAGGGCACATACATTGCAGACCACAGTAACCATTATAGGCATTCCAAGCATAACCTTTGATTCGTTAATTTCAAGCTTATAACTATTACCCAAAATTTCCATAAATATCAAGACCTTAATTCATAAATCTTCAGCAAGAGAGTTAAAAACGATAAATATCAAAACTTTAATATAAAAATGGAAGACCCAGATGATAAAAATCAAAACTTTAATATCAAATCTGTACAGAAACGGAGGAAAACAAAAGGGGTTGCTGGAAATTGTAAATGAACATTAAAAATTCAAAATCAAATAAAAAACGGAAAAAAGAAATGGGTTGGCACTAATTGGGAAGAAAATAAATAAAGGGAACAATTTATTTGATAATCAATCACATCCTGATTTCTACTGGTTCCTGCATTATCAGTCTTTAGATACAGAGAATAAGGTCGTGGGTGGTGAGGCTTTTCGATGGTAGTCATGGAGGCTCTGGTCGTGGTTGAATGTGCTTGAGGCGGTCGTGGAGGATCTGCTATGGTGGTGCGAGGCTCTGAGATGGTGCTTGACGGTGCAACAATGGATAGCTTCTAGGTTAGGCTGGGCAGTAGCTAGGGTTATTGTGTGGAAGTGTTAGTGGCCATTTTTATCGTGGTAACTGATTTAGTTAGGGACCAATTAGCAAATATATAATTTTTTTTCTAAAATAATATTATTTAAAAATCATTTCAGGATAAATGGAAAAAACACATTATTTAATACATGTTTTGTTACTACTAATACAACTAAGCAGAGGCACCATACCAGCATTGTGAGGACCACAGCAGCAGCAGACACCTTAATTTATTTGGATAAGTTAACCAACCCAGAATAGAGAAACTCTAAATTAAAGAGAAGAACGAGAGCTGGATTTGCCACCCCAACCATTAGATTTCACACCCCTTATTTTCGGATTTTCAAGTTCCGAATTATTTCGGAATCTTAGATTCCGAAATTAATTTGTGATTTGTAGTGCAAAATACATGTAACACCCCACTTTTGAGTGAAAAAATGCTTCGGAAACCTTATTTCCGAAATATTTCGGAAACTAAGTTTCGTGGGATGACATTTCTAATGAACGAGGTGTCAAATCTAATGATCTCTAGAAGAACCTGCACTTCACTTCACACTTCATTCTCATTCGGTAGAAAGCTATCTCCTTCCTTCCATTGAAATGGCTTCCACAGCATCCAACACTAAACAGATCGTTACAGAGATTCCTACCTATCTCCGAGTCTTCAACGACGGCACCGTAGAACGCCCCCGTCAAGCACCGACAGTGCCACCGTCACTCCACGGCGACGAACGAGTCTCATCCAAAGACACCATCATCTCTCAAGACCCCACAATCTCCGCTCGCCTCTACCTTCCAAAACCAGCTCACTCCACTGAAAAACTCCCCATCTTGGTGTTCTTCCATGGCGGTGGATTCTTCTTTGAATCTGCTTTCTCCCAGCTCTACCATGAACACTTCAACTGCGTCGTTCCACAAACAAATCTTCTGGTTGTTTCCGTTGATTACAGGCTTGCCCCGGAGCACCCTCTCCCTGCTTGCTACCATGATTGCTGGGCTGCACTTCAATGGGTTGCATCTCATGCTGCAGAAACAGAGCACCCCACCAAAACAGAGCCATGGTTGATTAACCATGGTGATTTCAGCAGAATCTTCATTGGGGGTGACAGTGCTGGTGGTAATATTGTGCATAACATCGCTATGCGTGCTGGGTCTGAGGCTCTACCTTGTGATGTTAAGGTATTGGGAGCTGTTGTGTACCACCCTTACTTCTACAGCTCAGAGCCAATTGGTTCAGAACCTAATCCGAGGCCTGAGCAGGCCCTCCCCGCTGTGATTTGGGACTTGGTGTATCCAGCTGCGCCTGGTGGGATTGATAACCCCATGATCAATCCGGTGGGTCCAGGGGCACCTAGCTTGGCTGGACTTGGGTGTTCCAAGATGATTGTGTTTGTTGCTGGCGAGGATAACATCAGGGACAGAGGGGTTTGGTATTATGATGCTGTGAAGAAGAGTGGGTGGCAGGGGAAAATTGATCTCTTTGAACAGGAGGGAGAGGATCATGTTTATCATATCTTCCATCCAGAATCTGAGAGTTCCAAGAAGTTGATCAAACGCTTGATTGAGTTTCTAGATGAGTAGAAGAACTGACTTCACTTCACTTGATTTGCTCTGTTGTTGTGGTATGCTGTGTTTGTTTTGCTGATAGTGCTTGTTTTCTTGTAATGTATTAAGGAGTCAGAGTGAAGTGTACTGTGATTCTGCTTCCTTTGTTCTGTGCTTTTTTTATGCAATAAATTTTGCTTTACTGTATCCAAATTTCAACACAACCTCAACATGATAATTTCCAAAGTAAATGTTATTGCTATTTCTGTAAATTGCAGATTCTTATGATTGGGGCAGCTGTGCTAATTCCTGTGATGATAACTTGATTCATAAAGGATCTTACTGCCATAGATCTATAGTCTTGTCAATATAAGAAAAATGTGTAAAATTGTTACTATTAATTTCTTCTGACCTTTTGTTCACTTAGATAATTCTGGGTTGATATTCCATACTAAGGAACATTCACTAGTTTGATCAGTCATGTATGGTTGTACCGTTTCAAGTAGTACTTTTGTCATGTATGTGTTCTCTCTCTCTCTCAATTGATCTGAAATGTGGAGGATCTTTGGTCCTTTTGTTTTGGTCTTCAATTGTATAAGATTGTATATTAGGAAAATAGAGCATTAGTTATAGTTAGTTAAGGCTCTATTGTTAGTCAGCTTGTTTCTCCATTAAATGAAGTGTAGAAACTCTAGTGATCATATCATGAATGGAGATGCTCTAGAGTTTTCTTTCATGTTTGTGTTCTTTACCTCAGTTGTTCTGAGAGATCTTTGGTCCTTTTTGTTTTGATCTTAATTAGATTGTTGTACGAAATTATAAAGTACAGCTCCATGCATGCTATCCACTTTTAGTCCCAACAAACTGTGTGATGAGACATGGACAAGGCCTCCAAAGTGCCACATTGGGTCTTGACATAACTAGGAAACTATATGCACAACCCATTTTTGGTACAACGACCTTTCTGATATCATAAGGTTTTTTGGACCACCATTTTCCCCCAACTTCAATCCAGGGTACTTTCTCATATTCCTCCTATTCTTCTGTCCTTGATGTTTTCCTCTATTGCTGGCTTCATTGTGCTCAACTTTTCAAGATGGTGAAAGGGATTAACCATGTATTTCATGTTGCTTGTGGGTGGGTAAGCATAAATTTAGGCCTAGCTTATTATGCATCATAGAAATAGAATAGTGTGATGTATATTTTACAACCATAACCATATGTTCACATTTCACTTTCTCTTTAATCTCACCTCCACTTTCTTTTTTTTCCCTATCTTTCTTATCTTTTTCTATCACACCACCTATCATATCTCTCAATTCTCTCACTTCTATTCCTTTCTTTCTTCATAAGGTAAAGAAATGTGAAGAGTTCATTTTCCATCTATAAAAACACCTAAGGGAAGAGTTGACTAGTTGAGGGACACAAGTGAATAATGTGGGTTACTTCCTACACAACAACATATTAATTTGTAGGATTAAATATGTTTTTGGTCCCCTAAAATAATGAATTATTGAATTTGGTCCCCTTAATTTATTTCGTTGAATTTTGTCACTCTAAAATAGCGAATTATTGATTTTGGACCCTCAATTCATTTTTTTATAGTATTTTGTTATGGTCTAAATTACTACTAACACATCTTGTGACAGTTTAAAAACCGTACTAATACACAAAAATCGCCAAAAAATTTTGTTAGATGCAATTTAAACTGCCACAAAATGCCACAAAAATGAATGAAGGGAGAGAAAGTATGAAATACGATAGATGATAAGAAGAGAGATATAAACAAAAAATGAGTAAAAATGATGTCTATAAAAAATGAGATGTAAACTTACTATTGTTGACATACGAATAGACGAATGTTAAAATTTTCACTCCCAGATTTCGTAATTACTTTACACCTGGTTTCCTTTATAATTTTTTTTATCACATCACCTAAAATGTCTATAAATATTAGGTGTGAAAATAAGTGTAATCTCTAGCAAAAGCTTATGATCCATTTCACATCGACCTCAAGAAACGAGACAAGTCTATAAGTTATGATTTATTCACACATTTACGTATTTTTTATATTTATTTTCTATCTATTTCTCTTTTTTTTTAATCAAATCGCTCATCACACCTTTACCTCCTCTCTCTTTTCATAATATCTTTTTCCTCCCTTCACCTTCTTCACCTCAATAAGAGGTGTCAACAAAGCCATATTCACATCCTTCCCCTTCTTCCTCTTTTCCTCTCCTTCCCGGCCACCACCTAACCTTCACATCCTACCTCCACCTTCATCTACCTCATAGAAACCTCTATAATGTGAAGTGCTGATAATATTCACTTTCACACCTCTCTTGATTTATTAAAAATATGAGTTATACTTTCAAATTTATTGAGATCCACATGAATTCCAATCAATGAAAAGTGTTAAAATGAATGTCACTAACAATTTAAGAGATTGTCTAAATGACTCATGTGAGTTACTAGCTCACAACTCAATGAACCGGTATGATTTTTTATGAATTAATTCGTTAATAAAATATTTTTTAAATCACTTATATTCAATTTAATTAGACGATTAATTATTTAATCTAAATTTCTCATGAGTTATTTAGACAGCCTCACAACTTAAATACCACCATGATACAACTTGCAATTGAGTAGGTGAAGCAGTCAGGTTTTGTCCTTATTGAGGTGACACATTTGACCATGTTGCAAGTCATCACCTATCTCCTATTTGACTCTTCAATGGCTTATTAAACTTAGACTTGCACCTTCCCTTTGATTCACTCCTACTCCACTCTCCTTTCCTCTTCAATGGCTTCTGCAACAACCACCCCAACCAAAGAGATAGACAGAGACCTCCCTCCTCTTCTCCGAGTCTACAAAGATGGAACCGTGGAACGTCTCCTAGGCTCTCCTGTCGTTCCAGCAATCCCTCATGACCCAGAAACAGAGGTCTCATCAAAAGACATAGTCATCTCACAAACCCCCTTAATCTCTGCTCGTATCCACCTCCCAAAACAGAGCAACCCCCAAAACCCAAAGGTTCCAATATTGATCTACTACCATGGTGGTGCGTTTTGCCTTGAATCAGCTTTCTCCTTCCTCCACCAACGCTACCTCAACATCGTGGCTTCACGATCAAACGTTGTGGTGGTTTCCGTCGAGTACAGGCTCGCGCCAGAGCATCCTCTGCCTGCAGCATATGAAGATGGTTGGGAAGCTCTGAAATGGGTTACCTCTCATTCCACCGACAACAAACCCATCAACTCTGAGCCATGGTTGATCGAACATGGTGATTTCAGCAGATTCTACATCGGAGGTGACACTTCAGGTGCCAACATCGCATACCATGTGGGTCTCCGTGTCGGTGGTGGAGTTGAGAAATTGCCAGGGGATGTGAAAATTGCAGGGGCGTTACTTGCTTTTCCCCTGTTTTGGAGTTCATACCCTGTTTTGGAAGAACCTGTTGAGGGGTTTGAACAGAGTTTGAGCAGGAAGGTTTGGAACTTTGTGTACCCAGATGCACCTGGTGGGATCGACAACCCTCTGATCAATCCTTTGGCTGATGGGGCTCCAAGCTTGACAACGTTTGGAAGCAACAAGATGTTGATCTTTGTTGCAGGGAATGATGAACTGAGAGACAGAGGAATCTGGTTCTATGAGGCTGTGAAGAAGAGTGAGTGGGAAGGTGATGTGGAACTCATTCGAGTGGATGGAGAGGAGCATTGCTTCCAGATTTACCATCCTGAATCTGAGAATTCTAAAGACATGATGAAGCGCATAGCTTCTTTCCTTGTTTGAACATGAACTTGGGATTATCATGTAATTTCTGTTTTTTTACTTGTTTGTGAATTGTGATAGATTGGTGGACTTGAATTTCTGATTCAAATAAGACATAATAAATTGGAGTATTATGCATATTTTACTTTTCTTTTGCTTTAATGAATTGTGACGAATGTTTGGAACAAAAATCAAAAGAATGACTTGTTTGACATTTGACTTTTATCATGTGGTTGCAACCACATACATGAATGATCTTGGTACACTCAAATTTAATAAAAATTAGTGTGGAGAAGCATCTTTCACATACTAGTCTAAATGATATTCTCATTGCAAGACAACGTTTGGGATGGTGAGGTAAAGATGCTTAGAGCTAATCATGGACAACATTTGGCCGCTTACCTTCACTTAGATGGCTGTGTATTGACCCAATTGATATTTTCATTGCACAATATGCTAGGGCTTACATCATGATGGTAACAGGGCCAATTGATATTTTCATGGCACAATATGCTAGGGCCTACATCATAATGGTAATAATAGGGTATCCATTATTAGATGAATCATCAGGGTTTCGAGTTCCCTTGATGTATCTTTGGTTGTTGGAGGACTTGCACTTGCTATAAAATATATAGTTGGGGTGCAAGCTCCTTGGCTTGCTTGTTTAGAGAGTGCAACACTTCATAACTAGGTATACATTATGAATTCATGGAAGCGATCCATACCCATGAAGAAACAACGTGCATTCTCCAACGCAATTTGGACTCTTTAGTGTCTTGGCTCAACTAATGCAAAGCGTAAAAAAAGAAAAAGAAAAAACTCACCTATAGTGTTGACCCAATCGACGAAACTAAGTTAGGCTTATTGAATTTAGCATCAGCTTCGACAGACACTAGAATTACCGGTCCACATAGTGTCGACCGCCCACCGAAAATTAGCAACAGTTTAGGGCCGACGTTAATTTCCATTGATTTCTGCGCCTCATCCTTATTCTCCCTAACTCTCTCAAACCCTCACACCCACTCTCCCTCTGCCCCCTTCTCCACCACCCCCATCCTCTCCTTCCTCCCTCTAACAACACCACCCGATCAACCCTCTCCCTCCTCCTCACCTCTCACCTTCGCTCTCAGCCCTTCTCTCTTCCTTCGCCACCTTCAGCCTTTCCCTCGGCCTCTCCATCCTCCCTCTGATGACACCACCTAGGATGTTACTTGCCCCCTTCATCGTCCTGCTCACCCTTTCCCTCTCCTTCGACCTCGACCACCAAAACCACCTCCATCCTCTCTTTTCCACTTGATCCCTTGTTGCGTCATCGCATGTCTACTCATTGCCAACATATGACCATTGTCATCTTCTCCTCTGGGGCCATCACTTCCGGTTAACAAAATATTTTTTTTATTTCTTTTTGTATTTATTTAAACATGAAACTTCCATGAGTGCAATTAACAAAAATATAAATTATATTAAAGACATTTGTGGTTTGTTAAATTACACATGCAATTTCAAGTCGGGTAGGATCACTGTGGGCAGAAAAACTCTTCCTATCAAGTATTTAGCACCACTATCTTTACAGAGACTCAAATTTGAGACACCTACTTAAACTAGAACATTGATAAGATCATTGATTTCTCATGGAGTAAAAATCTTACAGTTTTTAAAGTAACAAAAGTAAATTATTTAATGTGAAGCGAGTAAGTCAAGAAATGCATTGCATTTTTTTTTTTCTGACATAGAAATGCATTGCATAGAAATAATTATATGTATTAACATATTTCATTTATTTAAATTACTTTCCAATAATTCTATTTCATATTTTATCAAGTTCTTAAAACATTTTTGACTATCCATGAGAGATATCCTAATGTGATTCAATCAAGTTGAATTTGATATTCATTGTTTCAAAGTATTTTCTATGTTTCTATGATGTATCTCATGTTATTTATTTTTCATTTATCTTGATAATAGTTATTGTTTTTTTTTAATTAATGATAATAATTGTTTAGGAAAAGTAAATTTGAAAAGTGATTCACTGAATTGCTCTCTTGGACATTACCATATATCTTCTTGTTCCCTTTTCAAAAAGGTGACATTTTTAGGGTAGTGGCCATAATAACCACCAATCACAAGCCGTTGGTACATTTTCAAAAACCATCACTTTTTCAATTTTCATCATCATCTCAATTCTGATTCATTTCAAGGTTGATTTTCCCTCCATTCTCTCACTAATCACTCACTCTCAATTCTTAAACGCCACTCCCTTCATCCCTTTCGGATCAATTTCAACTGCAACTGCAACTGCAGCAGAATACTCACTCTTTCTCAGATCAACACAAGAGGTACCTACCCATTTCTCATTTCTAGGGTTTTTGTTTCCCACATTTCAATTTCATTGCGCTCTCTCTAATTGCTTTCAAATTCGTGATTCAAGTTTGAATTTTTCCGCAGTCTCAGATCTGTTGCACTTTGAGTTCAAAGCTTAGGTTTTTTTTTTGTTATGATGGGTTTGATTTTTGTGGGTGAAATTGTTTTTCGGTTATTTACTGTTAATTATTTTGTGGGTGTTCTTTTCTCTTCCGAGGAAACAATCTCGTACTTTGACGACACGCTTTGCCATTTTTTTCAATCATATTTTGTAGTTTTACTTAGTTTTATGTAGCCTGTTGTCGCATGAATAGCAACAGAACATGCCCTACTTCATTATTGCTCTCAATTTAGCCTATACATTGTGATATTCTTGCTGTTGCAATGATTTCTTTGATGGAGTTTTTATTGCTGCAATTCCTACTTCCTGATCTGCTTTTCAAGCTGTGTTATTTAATGGACTATGATTCTCTAATATGTATATGATAGTGTCCAGTGAAACACTATATCTATACCTCTCTTCATAAATATATAGAGGTCTCGCCAATTCAATTCATCATTACAATGTCATGCGGAATTTCCACATGATGGGATCCTAATCTTTGTTGTAAGTTCTTAACACTAATCTCCAATAGACTAACTGCATTGGGAATGCGGGACATCTAATAATGATGACATTAACAAGTGATTTAACTGGTGTATCTTTTTAGATGCGTTTTAATTTTTACATTTTCCGCTTACAAGGGCTTGGAGAATGTTTTACTCTATGATTTCCATTGTTCTACTTCTACAACTCTTTTCTGAATACTTTATTCTTATCCTGTCTCCTATAATATTCCATGTATAGGATCTACTTCGTACTTACATGAGTATTTCTTGTAGGTTTCATTGCTATGGAGCTGAATTCGCAGAACAGGCCATTTTCAATCAAATTATGGCCTCCTAGTCAGAACACTAGGCAGACACTTGTGGAGAGGATGACCAATAATCTGACTACTAAATCTATCTTCACTCAGAAGTATGGAACTTTGGACAAGGAAGAGGCTGAAGAGAATGCAAAAAAAATCGAAGATGCGGCTTTTGTCACAGCAAACTTACATTATGAGAAAGAGCCAGATGGTGATGGAGGTTCTGCTGTCCAACTTTATGCCAAAGAATGTAGCAAGCTCCTCCTAGATGTGCTTAAAAGAGGACCTAGTGAAAAGGATAGCAAAGAAGTGGTAGCGGCTGATATTACCACCCCTGAAAAGGATAGCAAAGAAGTGGAAGGGGCTGATATTACCACCACTGAAAAGGATAGCAAAGAAGTGGTAGCGGATGATATTACCACCACTGCATCTACCAAATCTGTTTTTGATATATCTAAAGGCCAAAGGGCCTTCATTGAAGCAGAAGAGGCTCAGGAACTTTTGAGGCCATTACAGGTTCCTGGAAATTCTTTCACCAAAATATGCTTCAGCAACAGAAGTTTTGGATTAGGAGCCGCGAAAGTTGCCCAACCTATTCTTATTTCCCTCAGGGACCAGTTGAAAGAAGTAGATCTGTCAGATTTTATTGCCGGAAGACCTGAAACTGAAGCACTAGATGTCATGAAGATTTTCTCAGCTGCTCTAGAGGGCAGTGTCCTGAAGTCTTTGAACCTATCTGACAATGCTTTAGGCGAGAAAGGTGTAAGAGCATTTGAAGCTCTCTTGCAATCACAGAACTTCTTGGAGGAGCTTTATCTGATGAATGATGGAATCTCGGAGGAAGCTGCTCAAGCAGTTTGTGAGTTGATTCCTTCCACAGAGAAGCTCAAAGTTCTTCATTTTCATAATAATATGACTGGAGATGAAGGGGCACTATCTATAGCTGAGATTGTGAAGCGTTCTCCTTCATTGGAGGATTTTCGCTGTTCCTCCACAAGGATAGGCACTGAAGGTGGAGTTGCCTTAGCTGAAGCTTTAGGGAATTGTACCCATCTGCAAAGGATTGATTTGCGAGACAACATGTTAGGTGTAGAAGGCGGGGTTTCTCTGAGCAAAGCTCTTATCAAGCATCCAGAGTTAAGAGAGATATACCTGAGCTACCTGAACTTGGAAAATGATGGTGCAATTGCTGTACTCGATGCTCTGAAGGAATCAGCTCCTCATCTTGAAGTTCTCGAGATGAGTGGAAATGAAATTTCAGTTGAGGCTGCTCCTGCAATAGCAGCCTTCATAGCAGGAAAACAGTGTCTTGCCAAGTTGAACTTCTCTGAGAATGAACTCAAGGATGAAGGTGCCATCAAAATAAGTAAGGCACTGGAAGGCCTTGTCCAGTTAAAGGAAATTGATCTGAGTAGCAACCAAATAACTGGGGCTGGGGCCCGAGAATTGGCTCTGACTGTGGTGCAGAAGGCTGATTTCAAATCTCTGAACATCAATGGAAACTTCATTTCCAATGAAGGCATTGATGAGTTGACGGATATATTAAAAAATTCTCCTGACGTTCTTGGTCCATTAAATGACAATGATCCTGATGGAGAAGACAATGATGAAGAATCTGATGAAGAAGACGGTGAGGATGAACTGGAATCCAAAATGAAAAGCCTTTCAGTTGACTGAACTGGCGCATTTGTTATCTCCTTTCATGTTCTGCTGCTGAAATAACTCTTACGACGGTAGCTAGATCATTTTATTCCATGTTGTTTATGTAGGCATCAGTTACAGACAGCAGTTAATCTTGTTTTCAATGTTTCATTTCTCTTCGTAGCACGAGAACGAGAATGTATTATTTGCAGTTGCAACACTGTAGTCTATAGTCTTATTGTTTTTCAAACATGGTTCTGCTTGTAGAAGTTTTCTTTGGGGTACAATTAGTACTGAGATTTGAAGTTATTCTTTTTTCTGGTCAAATCTTTTGAGTATTTCATACAGTGGTTTCTCAGCTAATGGATCTTTACTTTTTTCAATTCATAGATATGAATAGCATCAATATAAATGACTAATCAACTATAATGCAATCTACAACCCTAAATTTCTTGTCTAATCTGGATGACTTGCGAATGTTGGGTGATAATGTTTCAAAAATGTGTTACTAACACTTCATAAAGACATTAAGCAATCCCTACAATGATTAGTGTCTTCCAACCGAAGTTGTGGATGTCAATTCAACGGCGAATAAACTGCAACGATAGTTGAATGAAAAATCTATTTTTGATTTTGGGATAGAATATGCACATGTATAAGAAATTATGAAATTCATAAAATTTCAACTATTAATTTTCTGATCAATAGTTATAATTTTAAATTTTATCATCTAAAATGTACTCTTCAGACTTCCTAATTTGATAACAACAATCATAATCATGAGAATTATAAAGCATTTTTGAGGAATAATTAGGATGACAAAATTATGATAATGTGGGTTTTTTATGGCAAATCTAATATTTATTCAAAATTTGTAAATAAATACTTTCTCTGAATTAATGTGGATGTTGCACAATTGAAGAACAAACTGTTAATACAAGAAAATTGCTTGCCAATTCTGCTTCAAGAACTACTTGTGTGAACTCTGGCAGCAATGACTAAATTTTAACTTAGATCAGTTCCAGTTTGCTTTTCCGTTTGAACTTTGCCCTCTAGAATCGGATGATGAACCCGGCCCAGGAAAGTTTGATCTCTTCTTCCTGTGAGTATTCCAGGATAACAGATGCTGGTTTAAACCACTTCCTCTGACATCCTCGTACGCATGTCTCTGGAAATTTGTTCCTTCAGGCTTGAATCTCTTTGAGGCAGGGGTCACATGGAAACTATCTTCTTCACTTGTTCTTTCGCTTGCCATGGAAGCACTTTCAGCTCTATATAGTAAACTTTCTTCCGCCACCGCATTATCACTGGCTTGTGCAATGCTGTCAGATGAGACGCGGTCTCTTCTTTTCCCTCTACCTGAAAGCCTTGCCATGTCTTCCCCATTCTCCACAGCCTTCATCCATTGTAGATCACTCAATGTGTCTGCATATACCACTTCTTTCCTTTTCCGCTTTCCAGTAACACTAGCGTTGAACTCTTTGGCCTTATCATCCTTATTAAGTGGAGAATACACCCAATCTGGCAATTCATGCTCTTCCATCAGACGAGATCTGTAATTTTCCTCTTGCCTTCTCTCTTCATCCATTTTCTCAAACAGCCAAAATTCCTCATCTGATCGAGCAGCAAGCCGGTTAATTTCTCTCTCACTGGGCACATCATTCCCAAGCGCCCTTGAACCTCTACGCATAATCTCCTCTAACATTTCTCTCCTGTCCTGGGCTGCACAAACAAAATTACCACATGCTTAAATAGTCTTCAACTTTTTTAGAAATATGACTAAAGGAGCAGACATGGTAGCATGGAATAATTTAAAAAGTCCCATTAAAATTTTAAATATTCTACTTGATATGAAATGGGATGGAATTCTTAAACAAAAAGAATATAATGCTATGGAGAACTTATCTGTATGATTAAGAGTATGTTCCAAGCATAAAAATATAATCAATAATACCTAGATTACACTTCTATGTTTTATACTTTTATTTACAGCGCTAGTAGAAGTTTTGGCACATAAAGGTCTACCACCTATATGCAGAGTTATTAGAAGACAGTGCATAATGCTAGCTCTGAAGCAGGGAAATAGATAAACTACCCCTCCCATTTCCTCTTATTCTTTCAACATATAAAAGAAATGCTTTCAGACATTTGCCAAAACATAACAACAAATATTGCCAGGACATAGTACTAGTATCAAGACTACAAACCTGTTGAAGTAGTGTTGAAAAGTCCTGCCTGAATGACTTTGGCATCAATGCCCATCTTTTGTTTTGCACGCTCTAAAATCACCTCTTCTATTGATCCCACACTAACCAAGACAAAAACCCTAACTTCCTTCTTTTGTCCAATGCGATGTGCTCGGTCCTCTGCTTGTTGATCCATTTGCGGGTTCCAATCACTGTCAAAAATTATAACAGTATCTGCTGTTTGCAAGTTCAAACCAAGACCCCCCGCACGGGTGCTCAAGAGAAACATAAAGTATGGGGAGTCAGGAGCATTGAATTTCTTTAGCAGAGTGCCTCTTTCCTCTGTTTTTGTTGAGCCATCAAGTCTAAGATACTTGAAATCATGAAGTCGCAAATAAATTTCAAGAACGTCCATGAGTCGAGTCATTTGTGAGAAAAGGAGGACTCTGTGTCCAGCTCTGCGAAGTTTTGGTAGCAAACGGTCTAGAAGTTCAAACTTACCCGATGCTCTGACAATCTCCTTACGTTTATACATATCATAATCTCCCACAAAGAGGTAGGGATGGTTGCAACACTTTCTGAGTTGCATTGTTAAGTTCTGTAGACTTTTTGATTTTCCAGAACCTACAAATTGATCCATAAGTCAGAATAAGCTTGCAACGCAAGTTTTGAGAAATCTGGGAAATAGTGCTTTTTTTTTATAAAAGAAAACTACAAGATCTCAACAACAGGTGATTGCAAGTTTGCAACCCACATTTATGTTGAGCTAAGAAATAAACATATGTCACCAATTCTTAACAAAGTTACAACAGGTAAAACACACTAATAAGGAATAATTACAACTGAAGGGAAAATAGGCTCGTGGCTTACTTCCTAAAAGACAGGCTAAACTGATTAATAAGCATATTGAAAATACAATGAAATTCACAGGCTATATCAGTGGAGTTGGGAAAAAATGAATAACTTTAGCATACCAAATATTCAAAACCAAAGTATATGGGAAGAGATTTGCAATTTTTACGAATTTGAAACTTGAAAGGAGAAGTGGGTTAAGGGATAAATGGAAAATGAAAAATAGATACAGACCATTGTCTAAGCCAACTCTGCCTACATCAGTAACTTGTTGATAATATACTTTCTGCCAGGCGGACATATCACATTTGAGTATGACCTGAGATTTCTCAGGAAGACATTTTTCTACCTCGTCCTTTTTCCTTCTTAAGATGAAGGGCCTTATCACCTAAGGAATGAATGGAAAACATCAGAAAGAAGTTGAAAAGAGCTAGAGAATTAGAAGTTAGAAGAGAGAAACACACTTGATGCAGACGCCGGATGATCAATAGCTGTTCTTCATCTGTTAAAGAGACATCAACTCGGTCTGCAAAGGGAGCATTAAACCAGTCCTCGAAATTCTGAACTGAGTTGAAAATGTTAGGAAGGAGAAAATTAAGCAGGGACCACAATTCCTGCAAATTGTTCTGAATTGGGGTACCAGTCAAAAGAAGTCTTCGTTGAATGTGATAGCTGCACACAAATGAAATTCAAAAATTAGAGAAGAGGCACTAAACCACCTGACTGGTAGTACCACTGTCAGGTAATGAATTGTTTGATTGCAGGATGCTTTAACTAAGTAATGCATGGTTTTGAAAGCTATCCCTCTTTCCTTTCATCGTATCTATTTTGCATTAGTTAAATATAGCTGCCAGCAAGCAAGGAAGGACACTTAAATCACTAGCCTTGTTGTGTTGTAGCCGTATACTGATATAAATGGAAATAGCACAATAATTAGAGTAAATAATAGCAATTTATTATGTCTAAAATGATTAAATGACGCATGATGACATTTAGAACATTGATTCTCTCTTTTGATTTAATATTTGTTTTCTCTATTGATTTTATACTAATTTTATGTGTTACTCTTGTCGTGTGTCGTATCATCCATGCGACTTAAGCTGTTTAGCATTTTTCTATATAAAATAGAAATATATACAACCAAGAATCTAGGGAAGTAAATGTATTAATAAGTGTCATCAATATTGCTCATGTAGAATCATACCCAGAGTCCAAGGTTCTTGCTAGAGCAGACTCATGATTCTTCAATCGGTGCCCTTCATCCACAATCAAGTAGCGCCAATGAATTTTCTTGAGAAATGCTTTATCTCTCATTATAAGATCATAGTGTGTTATAAGAACATTAAATTTCCCCTCTCCTGACAATTCTTCCTTCATTGCTTTCCTTTCTTCCAGCCTTCCATCGTAAAGAACAGTAGTAATGCTGAATCAGAAAGAAAGGGCACACGTGATTTGATGGGATGCACATAATTCAGAGATAGAATACTATTCCTTCTCCCCACAAGGGAAGCAAAAGAGGAAATAATATACAATGTCTTCCCAGGACATACCTAGGAACCCATGTTGAGAATTCACTCATCCAATTTGGCAGAACAGCCTTTGGAGCAACAATCAAGTGTGGACCAGTTACACCCTTGTATTCCAGAAGATGTGCTATAAGCGAAATTGTTTGTATTGTCTTCCCAAGTCCCATTTCATCAGCCAAAATTCCATTTAAGTTGTTATTAAACAAAGAAATCATCCATTGGAGCCCCTCTATCTGGTATTGTCTTAATTCCCCACCTTGAAGTATAGACGGTTGCTCAGTGATCTGTAAATGATTAAGATTGTTATATTTCCAGTGTATTGAACCTTTTATTCCAGAAACAACTAATAAGGAATGATTAATTTGGTTTTCCTTGACAAAAGAACTCATAGATTAAAATATAAGCAAAACAACAAGAAAATAGAAAATATCAATGGAGCAAGGCCGTCAATCCCTCATGTGTTTTACACAAATAGAAGCCAAACATATAATATTATCCTAAATCAACTGTTATGGTAAATGTCTAATAACCAATAAGGAATAAATTCAACAAAACCCACAGATTTCATAGAAAAAATTCGTTGCATTTTTCGTCCAAGAAGTGAAATGAAGTGAATTGCAGAGACTTACTTTTTCCTGAATCGAGTGTATGGCAGAATTGTATTGCCGCTGACCTTCAAGTAAATCTCTAGAATCACCATTATGATCAGAATCTATCTCTTCATCTAGAGGTGATTCCTTAGAAACCCCATTCTTTGAAGCATCTGACTCAGGCAAATCAGCTTCGGACTCTTCCAAGGGTTCAATACCATCTAAATGTTTGTTGTCCTTTTGACGTTGAACAGCTGCTCCTAAATTTACAAGTAGTTTATTTGTTTCTTCAAGAAGCGTAGTTAATCTTTCATTCTTACTCTCTTTCACCATTCTCATGTAAGCTTCTTGATCGTCAGACTTCAAGGCTTGGAATCTCAATTTCTCTGCTCGGGTTGCTCGTTGTCTTTGCCTTCCATGCCATGCCTGCAAAATTAATTATAATCATTCATAATCCTTATTCTTATAATTTGGGTTAGGCCAAACTCAGCCCAAAAGCTAGCTTTGTAAGGTGATGATTGTCATTTGCCAAAGACTCAAAGCCTTTATAAGGGCTACTTTGACTATATCTCTAGTTGATGAAGAGCAAACATGTCATAAAAAGTCTCATCTATCCAGGAAATGAAAAAGACAGAATCAAGTTCAGAATTTCTTTAACATTTTTACAAATAAACAAAATTCTCATCAGGAGTAAGAGCTTCATCATGTAACCAAACCAATAAAAGCATGGGCAATTGACACATGGTCACGCACACACGCACTATATTAATGAAAAAACAGTCATTCTCTGCAAAATTTTAAATACTGAGGCAATTCTAGTAATTGACTTCTGGAACCATCAGTTACCTCTTTCTATTTACAATTGTGAAACTTTTTCCTCTAAAGTACTTCTAACAAACTAATCACTAGCATTTTGGAATTTAAACAAGTATCATCATTTCTGTATCATAACTTGCCTTGAATGTTCCCCTATGCACCTTGTTTCCCCTTTGATCTCTCTTTACCTTTTCTTTCATCACATGTTTTATGTTTTATCACACATATATTGAAATGTAGTTTAACACTAAAAACTTATTATTTAGAAGAGAATACCATTGACCTTTATTTGACCACTATGGAACTACCTCAATAAATTCTAACAGGTTAGGTCCAAGCTCCCTGATATAGAATCAGAATTTCAACAAAGCTTTAATATCTTTTTTTGGTCTAGAATTGAAGCACAAAAAGAAAATATAACAATTTAGGAGAAATTAAGGAAGAGATAGAGATCTAAATCAAACATGCAACTGGCACATAAATCAAATTTCACAAAAGTTAAAGTTAGAAACAAAAAAGCTCTTCAAGTCCATGCATACACCTAACATGCCTAATTATCATATGAAGAGGACACATAAACTTGTAATTCTAATGGGCCAAAAGTTACAGTACACCTACATACATCAAAATATATATATATATATATATATAGATATACATACATATCTCCGAATTAATATAAATGATTTATAACAAATGAATGGGGAATAGTGTACCTGGATGCCATCATTCCTCTGTTTTCTCCGCTTCAAAGAAGCTTGAATTTGTAATTGGAAATCACGGACAGTATCAAGTACTTCTGCAAAAAATTTCCTTTTTCTAGTTTCTATATGGTTTTTCTCCACCTCTTCTAATCTTGACAGTCTCTGCATTTAAGGATATATATGAGATAAGCAGTATGGTGTAAATTAATTCCCCATTCAGATACTAGAAAATTCATGCATATATCAGAAAAATGAAACTGGACCATCACACTATATGCCTTGTTTAGTTTACAAATTGTTTAGTAATTTACCTTCCACCTTGGACTACTACAATTTATGTTATCCAAGGTGGAAGGAAACTTCAAACCCATAACAAATTGTTGGGGGGCTAGCTGAAAAATAAAAAAGTCACCTCAACATCCCGTTTCTTTTTTAACTGATCATCAGCATCCATGGCAAATGGATCTCCAACACCATACAGTGGACGGCGCAATCTCATCATGCCCCAGTCAAACAATTGCCTGTCAGGATATGCACATTTAACATTTAGCCAGTTTTCAGCACTCACATCAGATCGAACCTTTGACTGCAACTCTGCTAGCTGTCAGAAAAGAAGTCCTTGCCAACAAGGACACAGTTCTTGTCACTTCTCAGTTATAGTTGATACAAGCAAATGAAATAATTCAACTAATTTCCCCACTGGATATTATTTTTCAATCGTGCCTTTCATCATAGCTAAAAAGTTGTTGTATCTGTAATTGTGTTTGCCCAATACTAATGAAACTTGTTCACTCTTCAGGAAAACCAGAAAAAAACAAATGAAAATAGGTTTCTGTTTCATATCTCATATCACATAAGCAGAAAGCAATTCTGTCTAGTTTCTATCAAGAATGAAACCTATTAAGATAAGTAGACATAAAATGACTTACAAAAAGTGAAGGACTGCAATACCATAAAATATTCAGCATTCAACTCGTGGAAGTTAGACATGGCTTACATTACAATACCCTAAGCATTAAGGTTATAGACTTTACTCACACCACACTATGCATCGAAAAATTATTTCAACAATTCAATTTTACCTTTAGTCCATAATATTCAAGCAGGCACTTCGACTGCAGGTCATCTCCCCTGCTTGAAGGCAATTCTGATTCAAATCAAAACAATGACACAGCTCTTCAGTAAAATTGCCAAGACTCAGAATACATCACTTCCACTTAATGTATACACTCATACAAACAATGTTCAGAATATCGAATCTAAAAATGTATACATATCATTATCATAATTCCTGCTAGTTCACTAAATAAGCTCGGCTCGCACAAGCTATACTTCGAAATACAAATACAAATTAATCCCAAAATCTATACCAAGTAAACAAGTACAAATACAGAACACAAGCATTCTTCCTACCTTGAAGCTGGTTCAACCGGTTTTGAATCTGAGTTTGATACCGGTTTCCCCTCGCTTCCTCCAATTTGGAACCTGACACACGACTCAGCCGCTGATTCAACACAGCATCTTCAAGATCTGCAATTAAACCTTCTCCAGAATCCCCTACATCATCCTGCATTAACAAACAGCATTGCACAATCCTAATCAAAACATTGAAACTCAATAAGAATAATCCAAAAACAAAAGCAATTGGAGCTGAAAGCGAAGAGGTAGGTTTACGTTACGAACGTGGTGGTTGTTGTGGTAGATTGAAGAGACGGAGGTGAGGAGGTGAGAGGGAAGAGGGAGGTCGCGTGAGAGGAGATTGAGGGCGCAGATGAGTGTTTTGGCGTGCTCCTTCTTGTCTTCCTCCTCACCTATCACGGTGGCCATGGCGGGAGCGTGAGCAACGGTTCTCTATTCGTTTAAGTTTTGTTAAACCACTATTTGAAAGAAGTGATTCTCCAAACTAAACTAATCTCTAATTCTCACTCTCGCAAACAAAAACTTGTCTCACGCTTGTGTGTGTTGTAGCCGCGAGACATAAACCAAACCAAAACCCTCTCTGCGCCCTTCTTTAGTTAGGGATTGTTTCTTCTTTTTTTATTTTATATCTAATCTAATACACGCTCCTCTTCTTTTTTATTTTCTTCATGCCAAACACGCCTCTTTGTTTCCCAAAAAGACCTTTTTACCCTTTTTTTGTCAAATGCAATAGGAAATAATAAGAAATATTCCTTTGAACACATTTTCACACATACTTCATTCTTCATATGATTAGTCTATTTGCAATGGGTATCGTGTATTAATATTTTACTTCTCGAGAGTGAATGACTCACTTTAAATGGTAAAATAAAGAATTGTACACGGGCGTAATCATATGATAATTGTTGGTTTTTCAACAAACATTTATGATAATTTATTTTATTGTTAAAATTGGGTGTCGAAGGTCAAAGGCCCCGAATAAAATAACTATACAATGCATTGATTTAAGGAAAGAGGCTCGTGTACAATCATTACGAAATAAAGCAAAGTGACTATTTAGACATGCAAACCAAAATCCCGCCCATGAGACGTACCCGCCAAACAATCAACAGCTTATAGTCTAAAACATGCAGACCAACTACTCGTGGGTCTCACTCCCAATTTATTAGGTCTTATTATCATCTAATTGAATTCAATGAACTTCTACAAAAAATAAACCTAAAGAATGTGTTGAGAATATTGTGCCGAAGTGTGTACTAGTACTACAAGGGGCGGACCTATGTAGGATTGAGGGGGTTCATAAATAAAAAAAATTGCACTTAATTTTCTATATAATTCTTTTTAACCCCTCAAATTTTAAATTATACTAGTAGACTAAGTTTTGCACCTATTTGCATAACTACGACTTGTATAATTTCTAATGTATAAACATATTAAAGTTGTTTTTAATTATATTTTTATCGATGTGTTCATTTGAAAAATTTGAACCCCTGACCCCGGGGTCCTGGATGCGCCACTGATTTACTACCCATACTTATATTCGCTCTATAGTGTGGTCTTTTTTCTCATTTTCTTCTGAAAAGTGAAAACCCTAATCATTGGGTTCACAACTTTGCCTTTTCTTTGTTCATCGTAGCCTTTGTTCATCTCTTGGGTCCGCACGGCAATGTACCCCCTTTCCCATGTCTTCTTCTTCTACCTTTGCCTTTGTGCGTTTCTACTACTAGTTCTTTTGTTCGATTGAACTTCAAGAAAAAATGGCTTCAAGTTCTTTTAGTGCTAGGTCTAGGGTGGGTGGTAGTGGTAAGTCGAAGAAGATTGGTTCCAATGGAGTAATGGATAGAAAGAAGTATAAGATCCAACTTTCACGAGCATGTTGTTGAAATTAGGACTAATGATGCTTGAAACGACAATTTGCTTGGAAATGCTTATACGTCGATTGGGCATCATTTGGCAGGAACTTGAAAATATGTTGGACCTTGCCTATATGTTCCTAGTAATATTAGAAAGCAAAGCTAAGACATTCTTGATGGGTTGTAAGAAAAGCTCATTTAAAAAGCAAACATAAAAGAGTACGAATGAGTTGTTGGCATTGGTGAATCAGCAGATGATGCGGGAAAAAGGAAAGTGGTTGAGAGTCCTACAAGTCTACAACCCTTTTCAAGAAAAGATGGTTAGCTCTCAAGCTACTATCAATGCATCTTGTAAGAAGAATTTGCGGGATGATGCATTCCTAGAGATTGCTTCTTTTTGTTACAATACAATACCTTTTCATGTATTAGTGAGGAGCTCTGGATTTGGCACCCCAGGGCTTAGAAATGGCACCCCAGATTTTTTAAAAAATGCCAGAACTACCCTTTCGGACACCGGGTATCCGTAACACTTCGGAATCCAAAGTTTCGAATAATACCTTGTTGAATCTGACACTTAAACGACAGACATAATTCGGAAACGGACAATCCGAAGTACTTCGGATTGTACGAATCCGAAGTACTTCGGATTCGTTGAATCCGAAAACCTGTCGCACACTGCCACCTTTTGAGCACCATTACTCCTCCACCACCAACTCCATCACCATTACTCATCCACCACCAACCCCATCACCACCCCCCCAATACAATCAGATTCAAAAAACTCCACCACCACCACTCTTCCTCTTCTTCCTCCACGTTTGTTTTCCTCCCCCTCACCACCATCTCCTTCCAAGTTCCACTTGCTCCACCCTCAACCACCATCTCCTTCCAAGTTCCACCTTGCTACCAAGTTCCTTCTGGTAAGTTTCATTTCTCTCCCCCTTCATATCCTGCTTTACTTATCATTGTAGTTACATTTCATTGTTGTTTGTTGGAAGTTCGTTTTGCACCACCATTGTTTGCTTGTATTCTGATGCTGTCGAGCTTGATACGGATTGTCTGTATCCGAACAAATTCGGATTGTCTTTATCCGAACGAGTTCGGATTGTCTGTATCCGAACGAGTTCGGAATCCCAATGTCCGAAGTAGTTAACCAGTTGCAGTTTGTTACATGCAGGCTGAATGACTGAACCGTACCTATATGAAGAAGATTTACTGGTTGATGCCGCATGCGATGCCGCATGCGGTTCTGGGAATGTTGAGCCTCCTAGCAATATCATTCCGTGGGTGCCCCCTCGTATAAGCGTGGACGCCACACATTTATTTACAACTGACCAGGTATTCATTGAATAATTTTTGTTGGAACATACTACTATGTATTTGGAAAATGATGTGATGATTATTGAATAATTAGTGATGGTTGGTAGGATGTTTTATTTCTAAAGCAATATGTTATCATTGAACAGATATTTGATACTCGTGATGAGCTTGAACAATGGGCTAAGAATGTTGGAAAGGCGAATGGTTATGTGCTGGTGATTGCAAGGTCTGACTATGCTATAAGTGGAGGAAAGGTATTTGTTACTATTAAGTGTGCGAAGCATGGTATTTACAGGCCATACAAGGACCCGAATACATTCAAGTACAAAAAGACCGCATCACAAAAGACTGATTGTAAGTTTAATCTCAAAGGACGACCTACGAAGGGTGATAGAATGTGGTGGCTGAAAGTGATGGATGGTAAACACAACCATGAACCAGCTAAATCACTAGTTGGACACCCCTACGTTGGTCGACTAACAGAGGAAGAGAAGGGGCTTGTGGGCACCATGACTAGTACTTGGACTCCACCGAGACAAATACTAGCGGCATTGAAGGAAAACAATCCAAGTAACTTGACTACAATCACTCAAGTTTACAGTTGCAACAAAAGGTTTAAAAAAGAGGAGAGGGGACCATTGACAGAAATGCAACATTTGATGAAGAAGTTGGTAGAAGCCAAGTATGTTCACTTTGAAAGGCAACAAGCTGATTCAAGTGAGATTAGGGATCTCTTTTGGGCTCATCCTGATGCGGTCAGACTCTTCAACACATTCCCTCATGTGGTCATCATGGATTGCACGTACAAGACAAACAGATATCAGATCCCCTTGCTTGAAATGGTTGGTCTCACTTCTACGGGGTTGACTTTCTCCATAGCATTTTGCTACATAGTTAGGGAGCACACAATTGACTATGTTTGGGCCTTGGAGTGCATGAAGTCTCTTATTGCCGATGATGCCAGATTACCTCAAGTGATTGTGACTGACAGAGATTTGGCTTTACTGAGTGCTGTTAAGCAATGTCTTCCCAATTGTACCAATTTATTATGCCGGTTCCACATAAACAAGAATGTGGAGGCAAAGTGCAAAGTGTTGATTGGCACGGATGATTTTGCCCTTTCAGTGATGGAGAACTGGAAATGCTTGATTTATGCTGAAACAGTGGAACAATTTGATGAGGAATGGAAGGAAATGTGTGTCATGTGTAAGGACTTCCCAGATTTCATATCCTACATTTCTACTACATGGGTAAAGCACAAGGAGAAATTTGTGAGTGCGTGGACCAATTCTGTGTTGCATTTTGGAACTACAACGAGTAACAGGTACAATGCACACTTTATTGGTTGTGATCTTTCATTTCATAGTCTTGCTTTATTAGCAGAAATTGATAGAGTATGATCTTTTGTATGCAGGGCTGAAAGTGCACACTCAACCTTGAAGAGGATGCTGAAAGACGGCAGAGGTGACTTGTGCGCCTCGTGGGATGCAGTGGATAGGTTGACCACTGTACGACACAATGAAATCAAGGCATCATTTGAGCGCAGTATCAACCTTGTAGAACATCGTTTCAAGTCGCCCATGTATACAAATATCAGGGGATTTGTGTCCAGAAAGGCCATGCAACTCATGGAAGATGAACAGAACAGAGTGATGCGTGATGGTTGTGGATGCGCATTCCAAGTTACCCATGGGCTTCCTTGTGCGTGTGCACTTCATAGTTATGATAGAATTCCGTATGAGGCAATCCATACTTTCTGGAAGATACTTGGTTGGGACCATGTACCCATTGGGAGTCAAGCCTCAAACCAAGGAGACCTCAAGTCAGAGATTGATGGCTTGACCGCTTATTTCAACACTTTGGATGTTGCGGGCCAAAGTATGCTAAGGAGGAAGGTAAAAGAGCTATATTGTCCTTCTAGTAGTTCACTGTGTCCTCCTCAAGTGAAGATAAAGCTCAAGCGCTCGTCCAAGGCTATGGAGAGTAAACCACCTAGTCAACAAAAACCATCCTTACAACGTGATCCTTGTTATTGGGAACATGTTAACAATAGCCTCAAGCCAACACCTAACAAAGTCTCTTGTCCTCGAAGCAAGAAGTCTAAGAAGAGCAAGCAGTCCTCCACCAGCATATACTTGGATGATTTGCCATCTTTCTTCCATCAATATATAGAAAAAGTCATAGATGTTATTGCAGATGGTAATTGTGGTTATAGATCAGTTGCTGCATTGTTCAGACCCGACATAGGTCAAGACGGTTGGGCTTTGATTAGGGAAGAGTTGCTTGTAGAACTCTCAAAGAATACCGCTTACTATAGCAACATATTTGGTTATGAGAGGGTTCAGTCTCTACAAAATCGTCTCATCCTTCCGATTGGTACAATTGCAACGGAAGACAAGTGGATGTCTCTACCGGAGATGGGGTACCTCATTGCTACGAGGTTGCAAGTTGTCTTCATCTCCATTTCACTAAAAGGTTGTTACACTTATCTGCCATTGAGAGGAGGCGCCCCACCGGAAGTACATCCCGTTATAGCAGTTGGTCACGTCACCAACCACTTTGTTCAGGTATAACTTTTATGAAGTACCTTACACTCGCTTGTCACGTTAAATTAGTATACTTTGTACTCAGCCACTTTGTTCTTATCTAACTTTATTGCTATACTCTCAAATGTAGCTAAAGCTTAAGCCGGGACATCCTATGCCAACAATAGCTCCCCAATGGCCGTTTTTGGCCAAAGAACCCACCGACCAATGGATCTTCCCGTATGCGGCGCGTTTGGCTACATTTACGGCAGAATTGAATGCTTGGATTGATCCTACGGGTGGTCCTCAAGAGAATGTCTTTATAGACCTTGGAGAAGATTGAGACTAGGATTGATGTTTGTAGCAATGACATATGTACAACTAATTAGAAGTTCAAAGTATTATGATGTAGTATTAAACTATTTCTCATGTGCATTTTATCTGTTTCTGCCCTGCAATGTAGCTGGTTATGAGAACTTGTGATTCTGCCTGCATTGTTTCTGGTACTGTCATTTTAACTGGTTAAGCACATTTCGGAACTTTTGTTTCCGAAGTACTTCGGAACCACGGAGTCCGAAATCTTTCGGACGACTCCTTTCCATTTCCGTGTCATATACTTAAATTTGGCACCCCCAAGTTTAAACAATCTTCGACATTTAGGTTTCCGAGACAGTTCGGATTTATAGGATCCGAACAACTTCGGAATCTGGGGATCCGAACGTTAATTTTTTTTCTCATTTTAATTTTAAGTCTCTCCATCACTATCCACAACCAACCACAACCAACCTCATTACTCTCATCCAACCACAGCCAACCTAATTACTATCAACCACCAACAACAACCAACCCCATTACTCCTTCATCTATAAATTTGCTTGATTTAAGCCTTCTTGTATTCATCCTCTCCTTTCATTCTTTCAACGAAACCTTCAAAATCAAAATGGAACAAGATTTGCCCACCTTCATCCGCCCTTGCAAACTCCGAGGCAACTCTTCTGCAAGTTCTCGTCCTCTCATTCCCGGCCCTGCTGGTGTTGTCCAGGCCGCCATGATTCAACGCAGCTCCACCACCGACGGACACCTCATTCCAACCCAACAATTTGTTAGGCGCGTCGTCGAAGACGGTCACGACACTGATCCCGATTTTCACTCCAATGCTTGGCTTTCAGCCCTGCAATTAGGCGGATCTGCAACTCCTCTGGGTTCAATCACTCACCATCTAGAAAGGGTCGATCTCATCGTCGCAGTTATCAAATCATGCACGCCAAACGGATTCGGCGATGTGTCAGTTACCCTGAAGGTATTTCCATCTTCCGCGTTCTTTTTCATCAATGTCATGGTATTTAAATGTCCTCTGTCAATGCCATATGGGTTTGAGTTGCAGGATCCTACGGGCACTGTCGGTGCTAGTGTCCATCACAAGGTTTTCACTGAAAGCGAATTCGCGAAGGACATAAATGTTGGATCTGTTATGCTTATCCAGAAGGTTTATTATTTCTAACCGACTTGACTATTGTTTCTACTTCTTTAGACAATTTGAACATTATTTCTTCCTTTTAGGTAGCTGTGTTTTCTCCTAGAAAATCTAATTGTTACCTGAACATAACATTGCCCAACATAGTTAAGGTATGGAAATCTTTTTTACACATATATAATTAAAATAAAAGTGACTGTGGATTTTTACACATCTCAATTTTCGTTTATGTGAATTTTCACAGGTATTCTCCAGTGACTGTGGACCTCCATCTGAAACATTCACCGACATTACAGAAGATTGATTAATGTTATTTGGCTAATTTTGAATTATTTGCAACTTTAAAAAATCCTTGACCTGGATTATGTAGGCTATGTTGCGTCCCTTGAATTATGTACGTTATTTTGCTTCAATTGGATTATGTGCGTTATTTCACTTCCCATTGGATTTTGTTTGTTATTTTACCTGATTTAAAAAGAGATAAAAATGTAATCAAATCAAGTAAAGCGTGATAATGTGAAATCCAAACTAATAATGCGATAAAAGTACAGACCGATAATAAAGCGTGTATAAACTAATAATGCGATAAAAGTACACATAATAATAATGTCACTGCCCCCTGCCCCTACGACCCACCCTACCCCTACGACCTCTGCCTCCGCCTCTGCCACCTCCTCTATCTCCGCCTCCTCCTCTGCCTCGACCTCTGCCTCCTCGTACACCAACGAAAGTGACGCCCTGGGTCCTGCTCAAGTCTCTGATGACAGTGAGGCACTTCTCTAATAAAGTGCGGGAGCGTGTATCTCTAGGGGGACCGTCGTCGACCTCAAGTCCCTGCTCTAGCAAATCAACGGCCCGACGCAAAGAAGCCTGAAAATAAATCAATATACATGTTAGTAAACCGCATACACAAAACCACAAATGCATAAAGAAAATTAAGTTCACACTTACCACAGCACTGAGATCGGCCCTACTCTCATCCGGGATGATGAACCGGTGAGATACACCGGTGTACCAGTCCAGGTAATCATCTACTGCCGCTCCATCCACTATACTAGGGACCCCCCTGGAATCAAGTGTGGCTCATAATCCTGGTATGCTGCATCAACGACCTCCGCAGCAGAACTCATGCCCATCACAACAGATGGGTGTCGCGGGATAGGCTGCACGTACCCAAACTGCCGCATCACACGCTCAGGAAGATGAGGTCGCACGACCGTCCGGATGGGAGTCCGGATGTAGCCTGAGTATAAAGCTCGGACGTCCAGCTCTCTGTGACTCCTGTGCTCCTCATACGGTGTCCATATGACGTCCTCTGCCGTCATCTCATCGAAGAGAACTCGCCTCTCCATCAGTCCAGCATGCCCAGCCCGGGACTCCATCCACCTGCACGCTCTGGGCTGGTCCTCCGTGTACTCGGGGACCTCAATCCGCTGAATAATGGTGGGTGGGAAGTGCTCAAACACCCAAGCTACCAGGAGGGAAGAACAACCGCTCATCTGCTTGGTCTTCCTCCGTGAGGCATGACCAAGTGCATCATACAGTGTAGCTAGTGCAATGGCGCCCCACGCATACTCTGACACCCGATCAAGGTGCTGCAGCATGCCGATCCAATGGACAGAAGTGTAGTGTCCTCCACTCTTGTTCGCAAACAAGGTCGAGCCGAGGAGGTGAAGTAGCCACATCCGTGCTGCATGGTCATGCCGATGCTCTAAAGTACAACAAAGAAACCATTAATCATTTAATTCACATATAATAGTTGCAAATAAATTAAGTATACAGTACAACTAACCAGCAAGAGCCCTAGTGTAAAGAGTCTGCAAGAACCCGAATCGCAAGCCAATGGTCTTCACCGCCTTAAACTCCATGATGTAGTCCGTGGCTACCCCTCCTAAGAGCAGAACACAGGTCTCCGCTGCCTGTTCTCTGCTGGCCTGTCCGGGAGTATAAAACCTATCACCCATAGGCAAATGAAGTATAGATGACACGTCATCCAGGGTGATGGTCATCTCCCCGAATGGCATGTGGAAGCTGCTGGTATCCTCATGCCATCTCTCGACGAGGGCAGATAGAAGGGGTGTGTCTATCTCCAGATAGGTGCAACTGAAGAGCGGATAGAGTCCGGTCCCCTCCACACGCTGACGAACAGCGCTCATATCGTCTCCCTCGCCCTCACATGTCAGCTTTGCCAGCTTCATCCCAGCGCTGGCAAACTTCAACACACCTCTATCGGGGTAACGCGGGTCGGTGCCTATAATATGATGCCACAGACACGGCGCAACGTGATGTGGGTAACGGACCAACAGTGACAGATCATCAGGCCCCCCTGGAAACGGTGCCTCTGTCTGGACTGGCACCTCATCCCGTCGTGCTCCAGCATCACCCTCAAGCTCCACACCAACCTCAGGCTCCACATCAACCTGAAGCTCCACATCAACCTCATGCTCCACATCAACCTCATGCTCACTCTCTGTCGAACTCTGAGGAGTCATCTGACGAGAAGGCGGAGAAGGCTCGGGAGTCGTCTGACGAGAAGGCGGAGAAGGCGGAGAAGGCTCAGGAATCATCTCACAAGGGTCTCGACGCTCCTCATTTGATGTCCCACCAACATCCTGGTCCTCACCAAATCTGCCTCTGACTCTACGAAAAGAAGCATGCAGCCGTCTGTGGCGATCCTCAACATCATCCGGGGCTGTGTGGCGATCCTCAACATCCTCCGTGGCATCATGGGAGCTCCCAGCAACATGTGATTTCCTGCGCCCTTGGCTCTTCCTCTTAGCCATCTATTAAAAAATAATACTAATCAGATAATTGTAAAAGTACCAATTGATGAGCTTTATAACTGAATATTCATGCAATCAGCAAGAGATATGTACCAAGACAGATTATCAAGTATGTTGAGGATGTTTAGATCAACTTTTCTTTAAACATGATCAATATTAAAAGAAACAAACAGAAGTGGAACAATGCAAGCATACTATATAAATCTGGTTACATCATTTGGAGTTCATAAGCTGATACAATGCAAGCATACTATATAAATCTGGTTACATCAGCCCATTATCTTCAATTATTGTTGGAGGTTGGTTTAACACTTGGTGACTATACCCTAGCTGAAATGTGATTAGTGAATGTTAGCATTATTGACATGATCAGCTGTGTTGATACATAAGATTTTGAGCTTAACTCCTATTGATAACATCAACATGAGACTAGTACTGTCCCTCTATTTATAATACATCTCTTTCACCCCCTTTCTTCTCTCACCAAGAACCAACATCCCACAAGAATTTAAATGTGTTCTAGTGGTGAAATCAATCACTATTGAGCAATTCTGTCATTAACTCATGAACAATTCTGTCATTAAATCATGCATAACTCTGTCATTAACTCTAGAGCAATTCTGTCATTAAATCATGCACAACTCTAGAGCAATTCTCCCAGACTTTCAATGGTAGCTAACTCCATAACATTCTGTCATTAATCATGCATAATTATGTAGATAACTGGAATTGGAGTCAATAGATGAGTCAATGGTAGCTAATTTTACACAGCAGCACCAAAGATACCAAATATGGCATCAAAATATTTGCACATAGTAAAACAAACAGAGGTCTGGTTATTGTTCCATTAACATGGTATAGTCTGGTCACAGGATTTGTATAAATTGGATAGTATTAGAAACCTGAAGGATAGTGCTACTGCTTACAAAAAATATATGCAGCTACTGACTTGTTACAGACCAAAGATTGAGATAGGATCTGGGCAGGTGAGATAGGATCAGATTTGTTACAGACCAAAGATTGAGATAATGGTAATATTTTGGGACCCAAATACTCCATGGTATTAGTACTGAATGATTTCTTCCTTAATGTTTTTGTTATAATAGAAAATACATTGGGAAAAAGACATAGTAATCAAACTAGGCAATATAAATTGGATAGTATTAGAAACTTGAAGGATAGTGCTACTGCTTACAAAAAATATATGCAGCTATGCAGCTACTGACTTGGTGTCTTGAGTCTCAGGTATAATTACATGAATTTCAACTTTAACTTGTCTATCATTTAGTCCCATTAGCATGATTTCTCAATGATGACACACGTATACATACTTCCTATATTTATTGTTCCACAGCTACCATTTCATGCAAATCAAAAGTTATGCTAGAAAAGAGTAATGGTTCTGTCTCAATTATTCATGAGATTGAGAGTAAGTGTACCTGAAACAAGATAAGTCAAGTTCTCCCTTTGTGCTCAATCAAATCTTTTTGGCTCAAGTTTCTTAAGTTCAGAGGGGAATTTCACAGTTTCAACTGCTTGCCTATCAATAAAAAACTAATGGATCAATGTTAAGAAAAATAAATGCAAACATGGTAGATAACAGGTGAGAAAATGCAGCTTCCAGAACTCAAAACTCAGGGTAGATAACAAACAGTGAAAGGGATGTGGATTTCAATTCGTTCTGGGGTGTGAAAACATGGTGCCCGTTCATGAACAATTTCACCCAACAATTTCACCCAACAATTTCACCCAACAATCAGACATCTTCAAATCGCTAAAGCCCTAAATCCACAAATTAATTTCAAGAATCCCTAAAACCCATTCGAATCCCTAACCCTAACAAGAAGATGACGAAGATTACCTCTATTGCAGTTGACGAAGAAGATGACGAAGAAGAGAGCTCCGAAGAAGATGATGAAGAGAGAGCTCTGATGAAGGCGAGCTCGATGAAGGCTGTGAAGGTTTGGAGGGCTTCGGAAATGGAAGTTCAAGAAGGATTTCGGAATGAAATGAGAAATGAGCCCGTGTTTTGGATTTAATAGTAACAGTGTTCGGAACTTTACCATCCGATGCATATCG